>NW_020954571.1:15233286-15560693 GCF_900497805.2 Vombatus ursinus | reverse complement strand
TGTGTGTGTGTGTGTGTGTGTGTGTGTGTGTGTGTGTGTGTGTGTGTATCTTTTTCCCTTCCTCATAACCTGTCTTCTCCTCTTTTCTGTACAGCACTGTGTTTCATAGACTGTTTTCCTTTTCTTTTTTTTCTTAAACTCTTGTCCAGCCCTCAACATTAATGTATAAATAAATAAAGTTTTGTTGTTGTTTTTTTTTAAGCTGTTACTGTGTTGTTTGGCTCTGTAGAGGCAGGATGGGGAACTAAGGAGCTGTAAGCTGAGCCTCGTCCTAGAGGAAACAATTCCCCAGGGTCTGGGCTAGTCTCTCTAGCAAGCAGTGTACAGTGGCAGAGCTAGGGAAGACATTACAACATAAGCCATGGAATGTTTTGAATTAGAAAGAATCCTGGAACTGGATCAGCTCATCCAAACCAATCCTTTACCATAGATGGGGAAAGTGAAAACTAGACATAGCTAAATCAAGGGACCTAGAACCTGAGTCCTCTACTATGTAGTTTGTTTCTTCACTATTATCTTGCCTCCCAGCTGTTCTGTCTTTGTAGCTACACTTCGGCCTCACTCTTGGGGTAAGAGAGTTATTTCTCTCTTCTAATGCCTCCCTGGTCATCACACATCCTGCTGGGATTTGAACTGGGAAAGAACGTGACTTAGCCTTACATTGAAAGTGGTTCCCCTGGTGTAGAAGATCTACTGACCTCTCAAGGGGAGGGGGGGAGATGTCCCTGCACTAGCCCTAGATTCCTTCATGCCACTATGCAATGAGATTGAAGTCTGAATGGAGCCTGGCCACAGCATCCCCGAGGACTCCTCCCAGCCGAGCCCTCAAGGCTAGGTTCTTCAGCTCCAGGACCACCCACTGTGGCCTCCACACTCCACACAGGTACATTGACTTTGGTCTCCATCTCCACGAGCATCTCTTCCAGGCGTTGCCCCCATTGGGCCAGCTCTTCAGGCAGCTCCCTAGCTCTTTCGGAGGCCTTCCCACTGGGCCGTCTCAGGCTCCATCCCTTGGGCCCAAAGGATGTAACTCCAGTGTTGACCAACAGGGTCCCTGAGGCCAGAGATGGCAAGGGGAAAAGCTGGCTGAGGTCATGGGCCCGACCCAGATCCTGCAGGAAAATTTCCAGGGCAGACAGACAGAGCACCCAGATCCTCTCCAGCTCCATCTTCACCTCTTCTTCCTGCGTGCCCCCTGGTTCTGCAAGCTCGGCCAAAAGCTGGTTCCGTAGTCCTGGTGGGGGGACGGGAAAGAAAGGGCAAACAGCAGGGGCAGCCGCAGTCAGGGAAGGGGAGGGCAGGCAGGGGGTTACATAGATCTCAGTAGCTACAGTGAGAACTTTAAAAGCTCAGAACCTCACTTTCAGAGGCTGAAATGATCCTAAGGTCCTATGATCTGGGGAACGGTCTGCAAGTGCGACTAGGTATCCTAAGAGGGCCACTAAGTCTCCCCTCTTTTTACGAAGCAAAAGCCAGGCAACAAAGCAGCAGAGTCGAAACTCGAACCCAGGGTCTATTCCAAACGCAGGGCCCTTCCCACTCGGTGGCTTGGAAGCCCCTGGCCCGCCCGCTCCTGCCCCTTCTGTCCGCCCCCGTGCCCTGTCTGCTCACCCAGACTCAGCTCGAAGCCCCTGCGGCCGCTCTCCTCCAGAGCTCGGCGCAGCCTCCTCCCGTCCGCCGAGCTGCCCACTCCCAACACCAACTGCCTGTAGCTCGCAGTGAACCTGTTGAGCGCTTCGTACGCCGCCCTGCACTCGGCCACAGGCTCCCGGGCTTCCCGCGCCCTCTCCCCCGGCCCAGCGCCCCGCATGCCTCCCTCGATTTGGGCGATCTTGGCCTTGGCCTCAGTCTGGAGTCCCAAAGCCCAGTCCTCTCTCGCTTCCAGCCTCCGCCCTTGCCAGCGGCCAGCCCCTTCCCCACCCCTCCTGGATCTGGAGAAGGCGGAGACAGCCAGAAAGCGCCGACCCACCAGCTCCCTCTACCCTAGCTGCATCGTCTGGCTAGCCTGCTTTCCCCTTCTTCCTCCTTCTCGCTACCCCCGGCTCTCCTGGGTTTGATCCCCGCCTCTCACACTAACTGTGTGACCACAAGCTAAGCACAGACCGAGCCTTCGGTCTATAGCCAGCCCTCCCCCCACAACCCCCACCGACCTGAACCAGACTGCCCTTAACGAGCTACTGACCAGTGAGTATCTAGACCTTATATGAAGACCTTCAGAATGGAGGATAACTCCTTATCTCCTGAGATGGCCCATTCCACTTGGGAAAGCCCAAGGTCACACTCCAGCTGTAATTGTTCAGATTTTTTTCCCCTCACATCAAACCTAAATTGCAATAGCTAACATTTCTATTTAGAAACAAAGCCTTTAAGATTTGCAAAGGACTTTACATTATCCTCACCACAACCCTGTGACCCTGGGGTGCTATTATCCCCATTTGGTCAATGAGCAAACTGAAGCAGAGAGAGATTAAGTGACTGGCCCAGGGTCCAAGAATTTTGATTTAGATAAACCCAGTATTCTCTAGGCCTAGGTGGTGGAGCAGCACAGACCCCGGAGGCCCACTCCATTTGAAATCTTTTTTCCCTTTATTACTGACATTTACACATTCCTGGCCCAGGAAAGGGAGGGCAAGGGAGGGAGTGGAGAGGGAATATCACATAAGGGAGGGAATAGGGCAGCAGAAGACAATGGGGAGGGATGAACAGTCCTGAATGATCTCAGGGAGATGGGAGCCAGTTGAATCTCAGATTGAACCCTTGTGGGACAGGGCAGGGTGGGGCAAAACAAGACTGAGCTGTGCTGGATTCTTACTGCACACCCTCCATCATCTTCAGGAACTCTGCAAGAAGGAAGGGGAGAGAAGAGGAATCAGAAAAGGTATGGGTGGGACCACTGAGTTAGGGGGAAAGGCCACAGACCTGGACTGCTCTGAGCACACAGCACTGGCTTGCCCAGGGTTATTGATTCATATGGTTTAGACCTGGAAAGGAGCTCAGAAACAAAGGACTCTAAGTCCTTCAATTTATAGAAAAACTGAGACCAGAGAGGGCAAGTGATTTGCTTTAGGGTTCTTAGATAGTAAGTGGCAGTGCCCAGCTCAGGCTTACATAATCTGACTTCAAATGCAATACCCTTCACTACACCCCTCAGGGACCCACATCTAGACTGGAAGCTTCTTGAGGGACAGGACTATTTTCATCTTTGTATCTGTGCCTCAGAACAAAGTCTCATCCTCCCTGCCTTAGTAACTTCTTAGTGAAAACATCTGCTTGTTGATGTATATATGTTACAGTATATCACAGCTGGAAGGGACCTTAGAAATGAAGTCAAACCCCTCATTGTACAGAAAACAAAAATGGGCCTGAAGAAAGAAAATTACTCATCCAAGGCTACGCAGCAAGTTGGGGGCCTCCCACTTGCTAGGATCGGAAGCAGGGTCTTGGAGCTCCCCATCTCCCGACCCTGACCCTCTCTTCAGAACATGCCTATTCAATTCCTCGCCTTCCCTCACTCCCTCCCCACTGTACCCGTGCTCAGCCCCCCCCACCTGCCCCTCACCATCAAAGTCAATGCGGCCATCGTTGTTCTTGTCTCCATCTTTCATTAAAGATTCGATCTCTTCATCTGTCACATGCTCTCCTGAAGCTCGGAAGAGCTCCACTAGCTCCTCAGCATCAATATAGCCATCAGCATTCCTTGGGGGAGGGGAGGGGAGGGGGAGAAAAGGGGGAAGAGACCAGGTGTTCTTCAGGTAGCCCCTCAAGAGACTGACACAAGGACTGCCCCACATGCAGCCTTGCAATGAACCAAAGGAACCAGTGCTAAAAGGGTCCTTAAAGATCATTTAGTTCACAGCCTCCAAGGCCTGGGACCCAGGGCTACTGAGCCCCCTTTTCCCACTTCAGCTTACTCTACTTCCTCTCCAGCCCCTTCTTCTCCCCACCCACTTGCCCGGCCCCCACACATACATCTTCCCCAGCCGCCCCACTAGGGCTGAGTCTGAACTTTAAGATCCTTGGAGCGGCTCATCTCCACTCCCTCGCCTCACTAACTCTGTCCCAGGGAATCATGGCCCAGTGGGCACCAGGCCTGACCTGTCAAAGATACGGAAACATTCAGCCAGCTCCTCCTCAGTCTTTCCTTTCGCATCCTCCTTCATCTGTCTCACCATCATGACCAAGAACTCTTCAAAGTCGATGGTGCCACTGCCTGGGTTTGGGAGAGTGAGCGTCAGAGACCTGCCCAAATGCAGTCACCCACTCCTCATACCTCCGGGGAGATCCCCCGCTCACCATCTTCATCCACCTCCTCTATGATGGCATCCAGCTCTTCTTTGGTGGGCGTCTGGCCCAACATCCGCATCACTGTGCCCAGTTCCTTGGTGCTGATGTCACCACCACCATCAGCATCAAACATGTCAAAGGCAGCTTTGAACTCTGAGAGGAAGGGTGGCAGAATAACAAGGAGGATCTGTTAACCTTGAGGACTTGCATGGCCATAAGTTCACTCCTAGCCAAGAACAGTTCCTTCCACTGCCCACCTCCCAAAATACACACTCACCAGCGATCATTTCCTCGCTGAGGAAGGACCGGGCTTCCGCCTGCTGGTCCGTCTGCAAGATACAAGAGAAGTCAGGTACCAGGCCTCAGAGAAAAAGAGGAAGAAGAAAGGTAAAGGGGGACCCCCAGGAGAAGGGCTAGGCTGTGGGGAGCCAAGAGTTCCTCTCACTGTTGAACCTATGTTCAGATCCCTATTTTACTACTCATGTAACCTTGGGCAGGTCATTCACTTTTCTGGGTCCCTATTTCCCTGTCAGGAAAATAGGGGACTGGACTAGATGGTCTCTAAAGGTTCTTTCTAGATCTAAACTTTATGACCCTATGAGTTTCTGTGTCCCCCAAAATCACCATCTAGTGGCCAACGATAAATTTCTTCTTACTTAGTAGTTAGATCAAGTCCTTAGATGACAGATATAGAATCTCTGAACTCAAAGTCTTCTTGGTTTGGTAGCCTCTGACATCTTGTTCTACCACGTCTTTAGTTCTGGGTTGTGAGGAAGCTGTATCAAAATTCACCATCACTACCCCTCCCCCAATACTAATGCTATTTCAAACCTAGGCTTCCTAGGGAGTCGATCTAGGAAAGGACACATAGGGTATCCTCTTCATGGGGGCCAGCCAAGCAATACCATCCCTGTTCCTTAATACAGCAGACCATAGACAGAGGACTAACTGATGGTCTCATCCCTACTACTTCCTCATTCATCAGGTTGAGGACAACGGGCCCTCCACAGAGAGCGGTATAGATTAGAACTGACAGTGGAGATGAGAGATCTCAGCCACCAACTGTTGGAAAGAATGACAGAATATTGGAGATGAAAGGGCCCTAAGAGATCATTTAATCCAACCCCATTATTTTAGAGAAGAGGAAATTGAGGACCTGAGGAATTAAGTGATTTGCCCAAAGTCAAAGGGAAGGATGTGGAAGAGCTGGAATATGAACCCAGAACTTCTGACTTCAGTACACCATCCACTACCCCATTCTGCCTTAATGGAGTATAACTGGGTAAAATGCTTAACCTCTCTGGGCCTCAGACAATTTCTCTGCCAAATGGGGGTAATCACATGTCCCTGCCAGGGCTTTTGTGAGGCAGTGTAATCTACTGGGAAAAGTCTCAGATTAGGAGTCTGGAGACATGAGTGTGAGTTCTAGCACTGCCATTGACTTCATGTGGTACTGTAGGCAAGTTACTTCCCTTCTCTGGGCCTCAGTTTCTTCATCAATAAAAATTAAGGGGTTGATCTCCAAAGCCCCTTCTAGTTCCAGGAATTTATTAATTTATTCCCATTGCTCAATAAAGGGATTTGAGAAGTCTAAGGCTAAGGCCTAAACTCAGAATCTCCACAGGCCTGAGCATGAGGGATCATAGGACCCCTTCCCATCTCTCCACATCCCCTCCCCCCTGCCATGTCCCACCCCAGGCCTTGGCTATTCTTAGGCTGAGGCTGTAAGAACAGCTGGGCCCAGGCTCCAGTTACTCCTCAAAGAAGAGCTAGGAGGACAAGGAGGGAGGAGCTGGGGAGTTGGGGGCTGGGGGGGGGCAGGGGGAAGTGAGGTATTGAAGACTAAAGAATGCCTCTTCCCTCAAAGGCCTGTAGAATTTAGAGCTGAAAAAAACCATAAAGTCCAACTAAGCCCAATACTTGAGTCCCCCATTTTGTAGATTAGGAAGAAACTGAGACCCAACAGGAACAAGCAGTGATGAAATTGATCCCAGGCCCCTTCATCTAAGTCTGGTATTCTTCTCACTCTACCACAAGCTGTGCCTTTTCATACCCCAGAGCCCCTGCTCAAGGGCCAAGGGAGCCCCTCTGTCTCTGGCTCCTTCTACCTTTTCCTTGGCACTCCCTCTGCCCTCCAGGCTCAGTTGTAAGATGACCCAAAGTCTTTGAGATTCCTTGAACAAAAATAGTAAAAGCCAGAGAGGGAGGCACTTGGGGCAGAGAAACCCCCTGTTGCCTGGTGCCCCAAAAAGGCAGAAGAGGGCAGATGCTCTAAGTCCTAAATGCCCAGGAGCCTCTTTTCTCTGCAGTCAAAGGAGACCAAGATGACATTAGCCTTTCACTCCAAGAAAACTTCCAGAGAGAGAATCATGGGCTTGTAAAGGGAAAGGAACTGAGAGTCCTACAGTCCAATGCCTGAATTTTTCAGGTGAGAAAACTGAAGCCCAGGGAGGCTCCATTACTTAGCCAAGGTCACTCACATTGTAGATGCCAAAGCTGGAAGATGAACTTATGTTCCTCAATTCTAATTCCAGCAATTCTTACCACACTATACTACTTCCGTGTTGGGGAGGGCAGGTGAGAGTTGGAGACACTTCAGAGAAATTGCTCCTTCTCCCTGAATGGCCATGTTCCTTACAGCTTCAATAATCCATGAGGCTTAGAGCTAGAAAGGACCTTAGAAAGACTGTCTTCTCATTTTACAGTTGAAGAAAGAGGTTAAATGACTTGGGTTGGGGGAGAGGGAGAGGGGGTAAAGGCATAGTAAGTTGGTGACTAAGTCAAGACTCATAACCCATATTCTAAATTTGTGTTTTCCTCTACCCCATATCGCCCCTCATCTGGGCCAGGGACCTCTGGTTGCCTGGGCATCCTGGCCTCTTTGGGAGCCATGAAAGTCCAGGGAGAGGGAGATAAGGCTCAGTTTTCCCCTCAGAATTTCTGGGGGAGGGTGAAGATCTCAGGGTGGATGGGAAAGGGAGGCCCACTTACCATGGTGACCGGTCACACTATCCCCTGCTGCAGTCAGTCCCAACTCCTCTGCACTCCACACCCAAAGGCTCCCTACCACCCCAGTCCCCAATATTTGTAGGGGCTACTGCTTTTCCTCCCTCCCCCGTTTCCTGGGATTGGACACCCTTGTACCCCAGCCTTCCCCAATCCAATTAGCTCCCAGAGCTCTGTTGCATCTGCCCCTCCCCAAGTCTGATCCCATTACCTAATTTAGCCAAGGCGCCCTGGGTAAACTTAAACCTTGAAGCAGGTGCCTGCCTTGATGTTCCAAGACCCTTATGGGGAGGCCCCACCCTCCTCCCACTCAGGGAGCCTTTACACTGGACCCCCGACCTGTCTCAAGCTGGGTTATAACAAGCAGTGAGAAGGACCTGACTATGGCTAGACAGAGGAATAAGGCAGTGACAAAAAGAACTTTGCCCTAGAAAGAGAAGGTAAAGGACACCAGACGCAGGGGAGCCTTCTCTTTTGCTTGAATGGAAGTATATTGTTGGCTTCTCTGGACACTAGTGACATCTGGTAGTTTTTAGGGGGCAGTTGGGGAGTGAGACTCTAAAATTATAGAATGGTAGAGATAAAAGGAACCTTCAGCACATCAGAATGGAAAGCACAGTAGAGAACAGAACAACAAATGTAAGAGCTGGTTTTTTATTTTAGATTTTAGATTTAGAGCTCAGAGATCATTTAGTCCAACTCTCTTCATTTTACACTGGAGAAAATTGAAACCCAAAAAGAGGAGATCCCCTCTTCTCCCAGACCACACATGGAGCTAAGTGGGTGTCAGAAGTCAGTCCTGCCCTAGTCTGAGAGCCAGTGAGCAGCCCTGACAATTTCCTGCTTATCCCCCATAGGAGACTAGAAAATAGCAAGCCTCCAGTATTGGGAGACATGTCCCATCCCCCCTCACCCTTGACCCCCACCTGGGCGGGGCACAAGACAGATGGAGAGAAGAATGAAGAGGATCAAGAGAGCCCCAGAAAGCAGCTGAGCAGAGGGGATGAGGAGATGTGGGGGAGGGATCCAGAGCACTAAAATGCTAAGGAGAGGTCAGGATGGACAGCAGCAAATGGCACTGGCTTCTTCCCCTATATATAGACATTCCCAAGAAAAGCATGAGCAGTCAAGCCAGACTAAATAAGGCATCGGCCAGGCTGGGGCAGAGGGAAGGGGCCGGGGTAAGTTCCTGTTTGGAACCATTTACACCTTGGGAAAGCCAAGGCCCAGAAAGGATCTTTAGAGTGTCCACAAGGACAGGGGCAAAGGTCCTGGAGCACAAAGACCATCATCTCATTTTGCATTCTTACAGTGTTCTCTGGCTTAGGATGCACTTTCCTCACAACAGCCGTATGAAGCAGGTAGTATGCATATGTATTATCCCCATTTTATAGATGAGGAAACAGGCCCAGAGATAGGAAGCAACTTGCCTGATGTCCCACAGCAAGCTAGGACTAGATTCTAGGTCAAATGAGTCCTGTTGTTATAGTTCAGTTGTTTTCAGTTGTGTCTGACTCTTCATGACCCTATTTGGGGTTTTCTTGGCAGAGATACTGGAGTGGTTTGTCATTTCCTTCTCCAGCTCATTTTACAGATGAGGAAACTGAAGCAAACAGGGTTGAGTGACCTGCCTAGGGTCACATAGCTAGTAAACAAGGCCAGATTTGAACCCATGTCTTCCTGACTGGTGCCACTGTGCCACCTAGCTCCCCAAGAAGTTGGATTCCAAGTCCAGTCTTCATTTATTGATTCAATAAGTATTTCTTGTATACCTGATATATGCTCAGCCCAGTACCCAGTGCTCAGCTATGCTACAGAGGATAACAAAGTGTAAGATATGGTGCCCTACCCCTTCAGGGACCTCACAGCCCAGATCTAAAGAAAACCATACTGATGATGAATAATGATCACGATAAAGAAAGACTGACATTTTAGTAGTGTGAGCCCAAATCAGCTTATATGCTGCCTTCTCTTAGCCTACAGAATACATATACATCTATACATACATATATATATATTACATGTTGTATTATCTAGTGTGCAATATATCTGAATTGCCCACTAGGTGGTGCTTTCCCTGAATCAACAACCAAAGGTGCTCAGCAGTTTCTCTAGTGCAGGTATAGGAGAGCTTGATAAAAGGTTTCAGTCTCCGAACTAGCCATAAGGGGCACTCACCCTACAAAAGCTTAGATTACTCCCCTTCCCCCCAACTATTCCTCTCCCTAGCGGCATTGGCCAGCTTCAATATTGAGGATTTCTTAACTTTTTTTTTTTTTAATGGATGCTTTCCACAAAATAGTGAAGCTGCACTTGATGACCTAGAGGGCCACATGTGACCTTGAGGTCTTAGTTTCCCCACCCCTGGTGAAGCCTTTCTAAGGATAATGTTTTTAAATATGGAAAATAATAACAGCTAGCATAGTGCCTTAAGATTCATTTGATCCTCACAACAAACCTAGGAAGTAGGCTCTATTATTCTCTCCATTTTATTGATGAGGAAACTAATATAGAAAGAGATTAAGTGACTTGCCCAAGGTCACATAGTCTGAGGCCAGATTTGAACTCAGGTCTTTCTGACTCCAAGTCCACTGCACCACATTAGTTCCCCAACTACAAATTTCGATCATAATGAAGTTATCAAAATATTTTTTTAATTCATTAACCCCAGGTTAAAAACCCCTAATCTAGGAGATAATGTGAAATATTGGTTTTTAAAAAAAACATATTTTAAAAGACAAAAAGATCAATTGATTGATCAGAAAATGAAGAGTTGGATGGATCTGAGGTAACAGAATTGAGAGATTGTTACCTCTGACCCACCCAGCCCTTCATTGTCTGTCATCTTCTCACCCCTGATACCATCTAGACCCCATTCTCTCTTGGCCAAGTGGTCTAGGTTGCTGATATTCACTGGTCCTTCTCTGTTACCTCACAGTCACCCCAGTTTACTAGCTGCTCCCATCCAGATCCTCCCTAGATCCTTCCACACAGTCATCTCAGACTACTTGGCCACTCCTAGATCCCTCCCATGGTCTTTCTGTATATAAGATCCATCTTGGCCTCCATTAAGGTGCTCAAATTCTTAGAATCTTGCCAATGGCTGAGATTCAGCCTGGCCCATGGCTCAGATTCAATCTAGGCTGCTTGTCAATATGAACCTCACAAATGTTCAGATTCCTTAAGAGTCTGGCCAATATGATGGATCTTTAATAAACCTTGTCTTTGGCTGAAAGAAGGCTTGGGTCAAATTCATTCGGGAAGGACCCACATGTCGCTATTTTGGGGTCCCAGCACTCTTAAACCCCTAAACCTCAACATATCCTTTCACAGCCCTGGCCTAGGGGCCTGGTCCTGGTCCCAGCACCCCAAACAGTGGACAGGAAAATCCTCTTGAAGGTAAAGTAAGAAAGAGGAGAAAAAAACAATTCTGAATGCCAGATTTCAAATCTTATTCCCCTCTTCCTATTGTTGGGCTTCTTGTTCTGGATGGAAAAAAAATAAGAGCTCCTTTGGGGAATAGTTGGAAAATAAAGTTGAATTGATGAGAGTAGATTACGAAGTGCTTGAATTTGGCCATTGTAGGTTCTTGAAGAGGGATGGAGAATATAGCTGAACACCTTACATTCCAGCAATGTTTTACGAGTTACAAGAGGCCTTCAAATCAAAATTTCTGATCCTCACAACCTAGATGGGAGGCAAGCAGATGGTATTATACCCATTCATATTGATGGTCTTTTCTTTTTTGCATCTGTTATTTCCTGCTCTTATCCTTCCTCCCCTCCCCCCAGCCCCACAACAGAGCCTTCCCTTGTAACAAATAAATATAATTAAGTAAATAAATAATGTTAAGTAAAACACTGGATATGTTGGAAAACAAATCTTTTATTTTGCACCTCTAATCCATCATTCTCAGTCAAGAGGTTAAGGCAAGTTTTATCATCAGTCCTCCAAAGTCTTGACTGGTCACTGCCTTAATCAGGCCTCTGAAGTCCTTTCCTTTACAAAAGTATATAAATGGTTCTTCTGCTTCATCTTATGTCACTCAGTATTACTTCATACAAGTCTTCCAAAGTTTCTCTAAATTCTTCATATTCATCATTTCTTCTGGTAGAGTAATATTCCATTACATTTGTATGTCACTATTTATTCAGCCAAATATGGAAATAGGTTTTGTACAACTTCTCATGTATAATTGATATCATATTGCTTGCCTTCTCAAAGGGAAAGGGTGGGTAGTAGGGAAAGAATTTGGAATTCAAATTTTTTTTTCAACAAAATTTTTTTTTTTAATTTGTAAATGAAAAATTCTGCTCATTTGAAATGTTTTTACATTCAGATATTCCAGGACACAATTGCAGCGTCTATGTTGCAGTTTACTAATACTTCAATAGATAAAATTTCTTTCCAAAAGGATTAGCCATGAATTTAATGTTGAGGTAGTAATACTAATCCTCAGGGGCTGTAACTCTCTCTTGTAGACAGTGGTGTTTTTGTCAGGAAGTCAAAAAATTTTTAATAAATGTTAAAATTTTTTAATGTAATTGGGAAATATTTAATGAAACAAATAAAAAAATATATATTTAAGATATATTTATCTAGCCATCCCTCAATCAATAGGTGCCTGATTGATTTCTCAATCTTTGATAATCATAGAGAATGTTTCTGGCACCTTACACCTGACCACATAGTAAGTATTTAATACATGTTTGTGTTCAGTCAGCCTATAAATATTTTTGTACACATGGCTCTTTTCTTGCTGTCTTTGTTTTTATTGGGTAAACCCATTTTGTAGAGAAGATAAGGCCCAGAGGGGAAATAACATGTCCAAGATCACAGAGTGAGTTTATGCTAGAGCAGGAGCACAAGGTGCTGCCCTGGCCTCCTATCTCCCAGGCCTGAGCTCTTTCCACTACGTCAGCTGCCTCATGAAAGTCATCCTGGCAGTTGTGCGTGCAGACGGTACAGAACGGATTGCAAAGAATCTGCCAACCTTGGCCTTCCACTCCTGTAAAAGGAGTCAGGCTTAAGGTCCCTGCCAGCTCCAGGGTTATGTGACATTCCAGAGATAGCCTCCTCCTTCCAGAATTAGTTCCAAAGGACAGCCTTCACCCCACCCAATCCAAGAGAAGGCTGAGCCGATATCACCAGAGCCCTGGATGGGGCCTCTTCTCCTCCTACCCTGATAACCCACAGGAAAGGAAACTCTTCATAACCAGGCCCCTTCTTCCTACATTTCCAGTCTTCTCACACTTTACTCCACCACTTACTGTAAGTTCCAACAAGATGAGCCTTCTTGAAGTTCGTTGAATAGGATACTGTTTGCCTCACTTTGTCCTGGTTGTCCCCCATGCCTGATTGTTTGGTTTTGCCAACTTCCTCTAAAACCCAACTCACATTCCCGATTCTGCAGGCCTTCTCTGTTCCCCTCAGCTGCAAATGTTTTTCCCTCTTGGAATGACCTTTGCCTCTACTATACCCGCAGTTACCCACCTAATTGTTTGCCTGTTGTCTTTCCCCTTTAGAATAGACAGTCCTTTCTGTGTCTTTGGCCTTTCTTTGTATCCTCAGGGCTTAGAACAGCACCTGGTGCACAGTGAGCAGCTTAATAAATATTTGTTTTGAAGCACCTACAGGGCCAGAAACTGTACTAAGTACTAGGGATACACAGAATATGAAACAATAATCCCTGTTCACAATAAATTTATGTTTGAAAGGGACAGAAGGTAAGGACATATAAAATATATATATAACAGGAGTATAAAGTCAGGAAATCAACAAGCATTTATTATGAGCACTTACTACGAGCAAGGCAACGTGAAAACAGCTATACATAATGAAACCATGGACAGAATAAATTGGAGATAATCAACAGAGGGCAGGCACTACTGTTTAGGTTTAGGGGTTTAGGGGTGCTGGGACCCCAAAATCATAACATGCAGATCTTGCCTGAATGAATTCGACCCAAGCCTTCTTTCAGTCAAAGACAAGGTTTATTAAAGATCTGCCATGTTGGCCAGACTCTTAAGGAATCTGAACAATACTGAACTATTGGCTAAATTACAAGAATCTGAGCAATGACTAAATTTTAAAAATCTGAGCACCTTAATGGAGACAAGATGGACCTTATATACAGAAGGACTGTGGGAGAGATCTAGGAGTAGCCAAGTAGTCTTCAGGGACTGTGAGGTAATAGAATGCAAGGGACGTGGACCATGTGGCCAAGGGAGAACGGAGCCTAGATAGGATTAAGGGTAGGAAGCAGCCTAGGGCCATAGGGAGGTAAGACAATGGAGGGCTAGGCTAGGGTAAGGGTAACAGAATTGGGAGATTGTGCTAGGGCGATAACAAAAGGCCAGTTGATGGGATTATACCTCAGGTGAATGCCAGAGATCTGGCCTTGTGGGAAAGTTTAGGGTTTTTACTTTCTGAGGTCCAGATCCCTCATCCCTAGCAGTAAGGGAGATCAGGAAAGGCTTCTTGTAGGAGGTGGAATTTTAGCTGAGATTTGAAGGAAGCCTGAGAAGCCAAGAGGCTGAGATGAGAAGAGAGCTCCAGGCATGGGGAACAGCCTGGGAAAATACCTGAAGTCTGGAGATGGAGGGTTAAGTGTGAGGAGCAGTAAGGAGGCCAGTGTTCTTGGATCTCAGTACTCAGGGGTCTTCCTGTAACTAAAACAATTTATCCCCTTCTTTTTCTGGTGGGATGACATTTCCCACACTTAGCCAATCTGGGCCTTGGATGAAACAATACGTGCAAAGTATGCCTGGACTATTGTAATGGTGTGCTGAGTGGTCTTCCTGACTCAAGTCTCTCCCTACTCCAATCCATCTTTCCTTCAGTCACTAAAGTGATTTTCCTAAATTGTGTGTCTGATCATGTCACACACCCTCCCCCAACTCCACCCCATCCCCACCCCCACTCAATAAACTCCAGAGGCTTCCTATTGTCTCCAGGAGCAAATACAAAATACTCTGTTTGATATTCAAAGCCATTCTTAACCTAGTCCGCTCCTACTTTTCCAATCTTCTAACAATGTAGTCCCTAGTACATACTCTCTGATCCTGTGACAGTGGCCTTCTGGATGTTCAGTGAGCAAGACAATTCATCTCTTAGCTCAAGGCATTTTCTCTAGCTGTCCCCTATGCCTGGAATATTCTACCTCCTCTACTCTGACTACTGACCTTCTTGCCTTCCTTTAAGACCTAAAATCCCTTCTTTTACTGGAATCCTTCCCCACCCCCTCTTAATTCTAATGTCTTTTTGGCTTGGTTTAAGGCTGCTGGGAACCCCAAAATGTCAGGGTATAGAATGGCATTGCCTGGAATGAATTCACTCCAACTGTCTTCCAGTCAAGTGGCAGTTTATTGTGACTCCAATAAAGCAGATGAAAGTTCTTGGGGGAATCCTGAAAACTAATGAGGATGATGCTGATGCTTATATTCAAAAGGGACAGTGAAAGAAATATGAAGTGGGCTAATTAGGTGATCTGGGTGGAATTGAGGAGTGGTCAGTGAGTGCAATAGTCTGGGGTGGGCCAGGTGCCTTAAACATGGGAGTCAGTGATCTGGGCTGCTGGAATGTATGGGAAAATGCAGGGAGTCAACAGAGATGACTTCATTAAAGGGACAAGATAGTTCTGTTTATACAAACATTTGTCAGAGGCATGGTCCTTGAGCAGGCACCCAGTGCCAGCACTCAGCTTTTATCTGAGTAATTACAGAATCAGGCCTGCATGTGACTGAGTTGCATCCGGAGACATGGTCTTTTCCTTTAGGGGTCCAGGTCCCATCACCCCATCATTTTCTGTTCATTACTTCCTATTTATCCTATATATAGTTTACTATATTTGTTTTTATGTTGTCTCCCCCATTAGATGTGAGTTCCTTGAGAGCAGGGACTGCTTTTGCCTCTTTGTAACCTCAGTGCTTAGCACAGTGCCTGGTGTGTAATAGACACTTAATAAATGATTGATTGATTGATAGGTACTGGGCATACAAAGATGAAAACATGATAGCCCTTGTTGAGGTTTAGAGGTTAGGGGTGCTGGGACCCCAAAATCACAACACATGGGTCTTGCCCAAAAGAAGTCTCTCTTGTAGAAAAAGAAGGCTACCCAAGCCTTCTTTCAGCCAAAGGCAAGGTTTATTAGAACATCAGTCATATTGGGCAGACTCTTAAGGAGTCTGAACATTAGTGAACTATTGGCTAGATTATAAGAATCTGAGCCCTTAATGGAGACAAGATGGCCCTTATATACAGAAAGACTGTGGGAGGGATCTAGGAGTGGCCAAGCAGTCTGCTGGGACTGTGAGGTAATAGAATGCCAGGGACCTGGACCACTTGTGGCCAAGGGAGAATGGAGCCTAGCTAGGATTAAGGGTGGGAAGTGGCCTGGGGCCATAGGGAGGTAAGACAATGGAGGGCTAGGCTAGGTTAAAGGTAATTTAGACAGTTAGGAGATTGGGTGTAGACAGAATGAATGGCCAGTTGATGGGATTATAGCCTCAAGAGAATGCCAGAGATTTGGCCATGTGGGAAAGTCCAGGGTTTTCCCTTTTTGGGGTCCAGATGCCATCCTCATCAGTTATAGATTCAAGACTACAAAGGAGGAAAAGTGAGGCCAGCATAGAGGTGATGGATGGATGAGGAGGACAGGGAGAGAGAGAATAGAGTGACTCAAGGTCACCGTGAAGATGTGCAACAGGTTTGAAAGAAGTGAGGCAATATACAAGGTTGTGATCAGAGAAAATTTCAGAATTCTTGACAGCAGAAAGGTAAACCAGTTATGGGTGAGAGTGAGATTTAGGGAATTGGTGTGTTGGTAAAAATTTTTTTCAAGGCAATCAGGGTTAAGTGACTTGCCCAGGGTCATACAGCTAGTAAGCATTTGAGGCCGGATTTGAATTTAGGTCTTCCTGACTCCGGAGTAGGCACTCTATCCACTGTGCCACCTAGCTGCCCCATTGGTAAAGTTTAACAACCAGCTTTCCTCCCTCAAAAAAAAAAGTATATATGCTTTAAATTTAATCTGAATTAGTTTTTTCCACAGTTTCTAAAGACCAGACAACCAATAAAATAAATCAAGTCTTGATCTGTAGAGATTATTGAGGTGTAAATGCTCACACAGAAAAATTTAATAATTAGCTTTTAAGAGTAGCTTCCAGCACACCCCTGTTTTAGGGTATCACTGCCTCGGTAAATGGCTGAGTCGGAAGAAAGGTGTAGGTCATGGGAACTGGGGAGGCTGATGGAACTGGGAGGCAAGGTTGTTTGAGGGTATGTCAACAAATATAAAATGAATAAACACAAATATACAAAGTAGCTAAATAAGGAAATTTGGGAGGGGAGGCACTAACCCTTCGGGGATCAGGAAAAGCTTCATGCAAATGCTGGTGCTGGAGTTGATTCCAGAGGGAAAAGAGGATTTCTGAGATAAATTAGAGGAAAGACTATCAATTAGGAAAATAAAGCAATGAGGTGAAGAGGGCCTTAAGGAAAGTTGTAGCCCTGTGAATAAAGAGAAGGGGTTGGATGAGAGAGATGTTATGAATTTGGAAAAGGTAAGATTTGGCTAATGTATATAAGGGGTTAGGGTGAGTCTAGGACAATGTAGATATGAAGGTGAGTAGCTGAGAGATGGTGGCTCCTTCCACAGAAATAGGGAAGAGGGGAAGGTTTAGAGGGAAAGATACTTTTAGACATGTGAATTTAAGTTACCTACAGGGCATCCAGTTTGAAATGACCAATAGGCAACTAGTGACATGAGAACGAAGCTCAGAGAATGGGATTGGATGTGGGAATGGTTTGCATGGGATATAGCGAAGTTGCCAGAGCAAGAGTCTAGAGAAAGAAGGGAAGAGGACGTAGGCTAGAACCTTGGGGAACACTCACAGGTAGAAGGCGGTGTGAGAATATTCAGGGTTCTTGTTGATGGGGATGGGATCCGAACCCCTAAAAGGAAAAGACTATGCATGTCTTTGGGATCTGGACCCTAAAAAGGAAAATCCCTGGATTTTCCCAAATCTCTGGCATTTGTCTAAGGCTGTAATCCACTTGATTGGCCCTTTATTGTGGCCACGCCCAATCTCCCAATTCTGTTCTGTTACCTCCCCATTGCCCCTGGACACTTCCCACCCTTAATCCTATCTAGACTCCATTCTGCCTTGGCCCCTTAGTCTCAGGTCCCTGGCTTTCTGTTCACTCCAATTTACTGGCCACTCCCATCCAGAACCTCCTTAGACCTATCCTCCAGTCACCCCAAACTACTTGACCACTCCTAGATCCCTCCCACAGTCTTTCTGTATATAAGATTCATCTAGTATCCTTTTAAGGTGTTCAGATTCTTAACATTTGGCCAAATGCTTAGTTTCTTTAAGAATTTGGCCAATGTGGTAGGTCTTTAATAAACCTTGTCTTTGGCTGAAAGAAGGCTTGGGTTCAATTCATTAGGACCTGTGTGTCATGATTTTGGGGTCCTATCACCTCTAAACCTCAACATTTTGATGGCCTGTACAGGGAAACTGCTTAACTCCAAGCTCTTCACCATTCAAGCATGGAAGGTATGTAAGCCTTCCCCATCTTTCTTTCACTGCAGTTGGGTCACTCTCCCAAGTACCTAGGAAGTCTTGGAGGTGCTTTTCTGGCAGACGGTCATGAGGCTGTCTCATACTCAGCCTGACACTCTCAGGCTCTCGGTCCACTCTTTCAGGTTCGAGGCTGTGGAGGTGGGTGCACCTTTTGCAGCATAGAGGACAAGGATGGATGCCCTATCCAGAAGCATATGTCCAATTCTGCCAATTCTCTCAGCAGAAGGGAATTGGGAAAACTGCAGATGTTTTTGGTTCTCTGAGGCTTACTTACTCCCTTCTCTCTATACCCTTGAATCCTCCTTCATGGAGGTTGCAGGGAAAAGTTAGAATAGCTAAAAACATCTTAGCAGATTCTGGAGGTTTTGTGATCTATCATTAAGGAGTTTTGAAACATCTCCTTAAAACCCTAGTCACTCCATTCTTCCACTCCCTTCCCTTGAGTCAAGAGGATATCTTTGTTAACCCCTCTTACAGAAGAGAGTTTCACCCTTCCCCCCACAACTTCGAATTTGCCCTTCCCCACCTGGCAAAAGGAAGGATGGGGGAAGTGGCAGCAGCTATGGCATGGGCCCCATTGGCAATGGCCTTGGGCCCTGGGGCAGCCTTTGCCTGTAAGCATCACCCAGGTTCAGCACATCCTTCTCATCTCCCTACCTCCACCTCAACCCCCATCGGCTATGGGGAGAGAGGGAAGGGGGATGGGTCAAGGTAAAGAAGCTAGCCTCCAAACTTGGGTAAGCATGCTCTTTTTTTTTTAAATTTTAAATTTTTTTATTTTTAACATGTGTTTTTAAAACTTTGGGTTACAAATTTTCTCCCTTCCTCCCTCTCCACCCACCCTCAATGAAAAGGCAAGTATCTCCGTACAGGTTATAGATGTGTAGTCATGCAAAACACTTCCATAGTAGTCCTGTTGTGAAAAAAGTATATTTCCCTTCATCCTATCCTACCCCTCATTTATTCTATTCTCTCTTTTGACCCTGTCCCTCCTCAGAAGTGTTTACTTTTGATTATCCCCTCTATCAACTCCCTGCTCTCTTGTCCCCTTTCCCCCTTATTTTCCTGTAGGGTAAGATAGTTTCCATACACCATTGTGTATGTTATTCCCTCCTTAAGCCAAATCCTATGAGAATAAGGTTCACTCATTCCCTCTCACCTTCCCCCATTTCCCCTCCATTGTAAAAGACTTTTCTTGTCTGTTTCATGTGAGATATTTTACCTCATTCTACTTCTTTCTCCTTCTCCCAGTATAATCCTCTCTCACTCCTTAATTTTATTTTCCAGATATCACCCTTTCATCTTCAACTCACCCTGTGCCCTCTATCTATCTATACATACATATAATTTTTTCCCCTCCCATTACCCTAATACTGACAAAGGACTCATGAGTTACAAATATCATCTTTCCCTGTAGGAATGTAAACAGTTCAACCTTAATAAGTCTCTTATGATTTCTCTTTCCTGTTTACCTCTTCCATGTTTCACTTGAGTCTTGTATTTGAAGGTCAACTTTTCTATTCAGCTCTGGTCTTTTCCATAGGAATGCTTGAAAGTCCCCTATTTCATTGAATGACAATTTTTTACCCTGAAGGATTATACTCAGTTTTGCTGGGTAGGTGATAGGTTGTAGTCCTAACTCCTTTGCCCTCCAGAATATCATACTCCATAAGCATGCTCTTTTAAAGTTTTAACTGTTAATGATGAGATGTTGATTCTCTTATGTGAGGGATTGTCTGATGTTGGCTACTGCCGTGTGCAGATTGTGGCAAGATGGGGTAGGAACAAGATATTAGGAAGTAACCGGAGCATGTGCTCCTGAGGCAGGGGGCTGTGCCACGTGGGAGTGGGACGGCAGAGAACAAGTTCCCTTTGTCTAGTCCTCTCCCTAGGTGCAGCGTTAACCCCATATGTCTCCTTCCTGTATCCGGTCCTAGCCTCCTGCGTCACGTCCTCTCCCTAGGTGCAGTTCTAACCCCAGACATCTCCTTCCAGTATCTAGGCCTCACTTCCTGTGCCACGTACTCTCCCTTTGTCTAGGCACTAACCCCAGACATCCCCTTCTGGTATCTGATCCTACAATCAATGACTAGTAGGCGGGCTGAGGAGGAGGGGCTAAGAAGGTACTTAAGGAACAGTAGGGATCGGAGCTTGCTCTCTCTTGCTCTGGCTTTCCTGCTTTGCCTTGCTGTGATGGCATTCTGAATAAAGCTCGAGTGTTTGCACCTCCTGATCGGCTCGTCTCTGTGTTTATCCGGGTGGGCACCGAAGACAGGTTAGTAGTATGACCCTGGCAGCCTGCTCCTTATAGGAGGAGAGTACACGGCGTGACCGGCACACTCTTATGTAATGCATTTAACAAAATTGAAGTTACCTGATTGGTATGTTTCAGACTGGCAAACTTGTATCAGTTATGTCAAGCAGTTTTTCATAATTTGGTTACAGCTAGAAGGATTTGGCTATTGTTGGTTATTGTTTTAATGTGTAAACTTGCCAAAAAGCTTATTTGGGTTATGGTTTGCTGAGAATTTGCAAGTATATAGAAATCTCTAACAACTAGTTTTTTACACCAGCACAAATTTAAATTTGAGATGTAAAAATTGGAAGCTTTTCCTAAGCTGTGATTAGTGAAACTTGCTGTTTTTAAGTTCAGGTGACTGTAAATAATTTTATCAAGTAGTCTGATGGATCATAATAATCCATCTATAATCAGTAATCCACCATCTCTAAGAAAGGTGCTACAGGCTACTCAGAATGTGGTTCTGCTGGGAAATCTGCATTGGGAAAGGATGAAAGGACAATTTTAGCCTCAGTCTAAGATGGGATCCTCCTGGCTCAGTTTCCCCATTATGTTTCTTTGAAAAGGGATGTTACCTACCTGGCTAGTCCTGAGTCTATGAGGCGGATTTGATACTGCATGAGTGGAAAATTGAATTGTCTGAATCCAAACAGAGCTAAGGATGTTTTCTCCTATTATATTTGGGCCCTAAATCTAGTCTCTGCCTTATACTTTTATAGCACATTTCTATAATCAGAGCAAGTGGTCAGTAAAAGATCAGTGCAAGTGTGTGAGATCTTGCTGTTTTGACCTGAATGTGTAGTCATTCAATATCCCCAAATAACTGAAATTAAATCAGAAACAACTTCAGTTTGGTTTGAGGAGAATTTCAATGATATTTGAAGTGAAAGTCAGTCTCTGGCAAATCTATTTATGTAACTATTAAACCCAGGGTGGAAAACTTCTACCTGCAAAAGTTTTACTTAACTTCTGAAAAAGTAACAAGATCAGATAATCCTGCAGGTCAAATGTAAATATTTTAATGAGACACCTAAACTTTTACTTCCCTATATCTGGGCCCTCCAGTCTTTTCTATCAGATCTGTGTCTTCCAGACTATAGGCCATTCACCTACAGTCGGTAGCAAACGGTGGATACCAGCCAACGTCCCCTCCCCCCATTGTCCCCTAGATGCAGCCTATGCTTGATTCCAGTCAACTTCCTCTTTGGGACCCCCTCGAGGCAGGGACAACTCTATGCCCCTTGCTAGCAGGAAGCAGTTTCAGAAGCCGAGACCTTTGCCTCTCACCCCAAAAGAATTTGGGTCCCATTTGTTTGAGGGGGGAATGATGGGGTATATGCCCAAGCCCATTTGTCTATGGGCCCTAGAAAACCTCACCTTGGACTGTCCTTGAACTCTCCCACTTGGTCAAGGAAGTTTCTAGCATTCCCCTGAGGCTATAATCTTATCAACTGGCCTTTCATTATCACCTACACCCAATTTTCCAATTCTCCATTACTCTTAATCTAACGGAGCCCTCTGTTGTCTGTTACCTCCTGATGACCCCCAGCCACTTCACACCCTTGATCCCGTCTAGGTCCCATTCTACCTCCTAATCTTCCCATCAAGATCTTCCCTAGACTCCTTTCTCCCAGCCCCTCCTCCAGTCACCCCAAACTACTTGGCCACCCCTAGATCCCCACAAGATCCATCTTGTCTCCATTAAGGTGCTCAGATTAAAATCTGGCCCACTTGCATTAGCAACACATGCTTAAGATTCCTTAAGAGTCTGGCCAATATGTGGGTCTTTAATAAACCTTGTCTTTGGCTGAAAGAAGGCTTGGGTCCAATTCATTTGGGCAGGAACCGTGTGTTGTGATTTTGGGGTCCCAGTACCTCTAAACCTCAACATTGCTAGTCAGTGCACAAAAGAGCCAGCATAGCACACAATCAGGTAAACGGCAATTTGTCCATTTAAGAGTGTGATGCACATATCACCAGTGGGTGATGGACATATGCATCTCAACTCTGCAAATGAGAGATCTTTACTCTTGAGCTACAGGACTTGAGTAATTGAAGAGAAAACGTTCTTACAAAACAGTTTTGGCAGGAAAAGATACTTACTAGGATGCTTCAATTGTTACAAAGGAAAGAATGGGTTCTTATAGCATCATCATTAACATTAGACCAAAGAAAACTTTGGATGGTACAGTGGATAGGGCACTGGGCTTGGACTTGGGAAGATCTAAGCTCAAATCCGACCTCTGACATGTGCTAACTGTGTGATCCTGAGCAATTCACCTAATCTCTATTTGCCTCAGGTGCTCATCTGTAAAGTGGGGACACACTAAATGATGGGATGATGGGACTTGGATCCCTAAAAGGAAAAGACCATGTCTTTGAAAACAAACCAGTTCCTGAATTTTCCCATGCATTTCAGCAGCCCAGATCACTGGTGTCTCACCCCAGGCACCCGGCCTAGCCCAGTCCACCTAGATAATTGATAGTCCTTTCACAGTCTCTTGACCCACCCCAGACTGCTTACCACTCCTTAATCCCATCTAGATCTTTTCGCTGTCCCTTTTTTTATATAAGTATCAGTCTTAGCTCCATTAATTTTCAGGTTCACAAGGAATCTCACCTGTTCTATTGACATTACAATAAATCTTGCCACTGTGGAAGATGGTTTGAGTGCTTGAGTTCTTTCCAAGCAGACCCTAATATTTTGGGGTTCCCAGCAACCCCAAACCATAACTAGAGAAGGAAATGGCAAACCAGTCCTGTATCTTTGCCAAGAAAACTCCATGGACTTTGTCCTTGGGGTCACCTAGAGTCTGACACCACTGAGCAATAACCAAGAACTTTATTTTCTTTATTGGTCAGTTAGTTAATTAGCATTTGTTTAAGTTCTTACTATACTTTATTATATAGGATTAAGTTGAGCTCCTGGGACTATTAAAAATCCTATGAGTTTTCTTCTGTAACCATAAAGTGAATGAGGGGGGCTGGGCAACTAGGTGGTGCATTAGATAGAGCACAGCCAGGAGTGAAGAGGACCTGAATTCAAATCCAGCCTCAGACACTGATCTTGGGCATGTCACTTAAATAAAAATAAAAGAAATGAATAAAGAGAATGAGGGAAGAGAGGTAAGGAAGGAGACATTCAGTACTTGTCAAAGAGACACTGTGCAGAAGGGGAAAACAGTAATAGCAAACACAGGACAAAATGGAGTCAGCTATGTTCTCCCCAAAATCTACTTCCAACAATGGTGTGATATCAATGATGACCCAGAAAAGGAGACACATAGGAGGTGAACCAACCAAAGAGAAGAGTCACAAAAACCCAGAGTAGAGTATTGCACTAGGAGTCAGGAAGACATGAGTTCAAATTCTACCTCAGATACTTACTGGCTGTATCACCCAGATGACTCCAGAGGAGAAAATTAGGCTGGTGACTTTGCATAGCCCTCCCTCACTTAAATCCAATTTACTTGCAAGTCACTCTCAACTCCCAAGGGGGTCAGAAACCATGCCCTATAGGGAAGTGTCTAAAGCTGGATTTAAGCTTAATTAGTGCCTGGAACATAGAAGAGACTATAAATGTTCGCTGATTGATTGTTTGATTATCAAAACTTGTTCAGCTCATTCTGACCTAGTGTGGTTCTGAGGAAAAAGCTCTAGTTTAGAAGTTAGGTCTGCTGAGTTCTAGCCTGAGCTTTGCCACTAACTTGCTATGACTTTGACAAGTCATGTCCCTTTTCTAGGCTTCAGTTTGGGCCTGTGGAAAATGAATGGGCTGAATGATCTGATTTCTCAGTTCCTTTCCAGCTCTGTGATTCTGAGATTGTAACCTTGTGTTTTTGTCCCCAACTGACTGGCAGAAAAACAGATCCAGAGATAAAGCTACATACCGACGGTCACAATGAATTAGGAACTGAGCTGAGTCTTAAGCAAAAATCTCCTGGCTATCAGCCTATTGTTTTTTCCACTAGACCACAATTCACTGACTTGCCATAACTGGCTTCCAGGAGCTTCTTATCCAATTTGTGCATTTGACTGTTCCTTCCAGTCTTAGCAGTATAATGTGCTTCTGAGGGTCCAGAGGGGGTGGGGTACTGAGGACCAAAGACTTGCCTTTACTCCTTATCAAACGCCAATTCCTCTAAATTAAAGGTGCCGAGAGAATAGGGCTACTGAGGTCTCACAGGTCTTCAGAGAGTTCTCCCATGCTCTCCTAGCTGCGGATGTTCGATAAAATAGGGAGATGATGGGGATGGAGCTGGAGCTAGAGGAGGAGCCCCCTTTTTGATGGGGGTACAGACTGACATCCTTACCCCATCAGATAGGACCCTCCCTACACTGAGGCTGTCAGAGAGAAGGTCAGAAGCTTAAAGGGAAGCTGGTGTTCTGGCAGTCAAGGACTAGAAGCATTCTTTTGGCAAGTCATTTCACAAATCACTCTTAACTCCCACAGGGGTCAGAAACCATGCCCTGAAGGTTTTTTTTTTTTCCTAGAACTTCTGCCCAGAGGCCCCAGCTGTCTCCATTGGTGAAGCCTCACCTGACCCACTTTTGCAGGTAGTCTTCTCTCTCCACTTGTAGTCAGCTTCTTAACTGTCTTGCCAGCTGCATTCCTCCTTCCCTCTCCAATTCTGGACTCAACTCTTTGTTCCTGGAAGGAGTGGATCATTTAATTTTCCTATGGCCCTACTCATGGCTCAAACTGACCCTCCCTGATCGAAACTTCTCCCAAAGTTTGCTATCTCTCCATTAGAATAAAAGCTCATTGAAGACTAGGACTGTCTTTGCTTTTGTGTTTTGTATTTGTGCCTAGTAAAGTGCTTGGCATATATTAAATACTTAACAAAATGCCTTTTCATTCATTTCTCAGGGGCTTATAGAATGTCAGAGCTGAAAATGGGCTTAGAAAACAGCACCACAGCTGGAAGAAAAGGACCTGAGAAGCCACCCAATACAATCCCTCAATTTTATAAGGAAAGAAAATAAAGATCAGACACTTAGATAATGACTTGACCAAAGTCAACAAGCTAAGTGGCAGAGCAGAGCTGGAACCCAAGACTTCTGCCTTTTAAATTTTGCAGACACCCACTGTGCCGTCTGAAGTTTCCACCCTTGTGGGGATTAGGCTTGCTCACTAGGGCTATTGAGATGATAGCCAAGAAAGTGCTTTGAAAAAGTTAAAAAACAAACTACTTAACGTCCATGTGAGGGATTATTGGATTTTTACTTTGTTAGAAACGGCTTCAGAAACCTTTTGGAACTGCTTCCAGTGAAACTGGCCTTGTTCACATAAGACATCCCATCTCCTCGGTGCCTTTTTACACAGGTTGTACCCCATGCCTGGGATACTTTTGTAATCTCTGCCTCACAGAATCCCTAGTTTCCTTCAAAACCCAGCTAGAAATGTGAGGTTTTTCTCGATCCTTGTCCCTCCTCCCTCAATTCCTTTTGTCCACACTTTGTATTGATTTTGTTCTAACACGTGTTCATGTCTCCTCAGAAGAATGCAAGCTCCATGAGACCAGAGACTGATTCATTTTGTCTTTGGATCACCAGTGCCTAGCAAAAAAAGTCGGTGCTTAATGAGTGTTTATTGATTGATCCATCCTGGGAGAGAGGGGGAGGTGTGGGGCACTTCGCTGTTGTTTCTGTAGAGGACTCCTGGGTGAGCGCCATCCCAATGGGGTAGGGGTATTCAGTCTAAGTAGATGAATCCCAATTCCAAGGGTTCGAGATTCTGGACTTGGGCACTGCACTGCAAGATCCCACATCTGTAAGTTCCTCATTACAACCGTTTTCCCGTCACTTATACCGAACAGGTCTGGGCCGCAGAATCCAGCGACTGATGCGGCCAGTGGTTTTCGATCCTGGGCTCCCAAGGCCGGTGAGCCCGGAGCAGGCGGAGTCGGGGGCGGGGCCGTGGCAGGAAGAGACCGGAGGGAACCGCGGAGCCGAGTAGGGAGGCCGTGTCATCGCTGGGGCTTCGGTGAGCAGCTGTGGGCTAGGCCGGGCCGGACCGGGTCACCGAGCTGGGAGGGCCGGGAAGGAGGCCTCCTGCCTTCGGACCCTTGACCTCCAACCCACCCCCGACGGCCGTACAAACTGTCGGGTTGAAGGCACTGCAGTCCTCTGCCCGGGTTCCCAAACTCTCGGGTGAGGGGGCGTCCCCGGGGCGGGCGTCTGGAACCCATCGTAACCTCGGGCTCCCAGGAAGGGGCGGAGCGGGTGGCCGCCTCTGGTGCCCCTATACCTCCCCTGGTCCCACTGGGGCTGGGGAGCCTCCTTTTCTCTCCCCCACTATGCAAGCGTCTCCTTGCAGTTGTGGGGAGCCCTTTACTCTCCTAACTAGGCTGCGTTCTGCCTTCCACCCCAACTCAAATGAGCTGGACCAGGACTCTGAACACCGTGCCTTCTCCCCATCCCCTTCTCCCTGGTCTGGGGTGTCCCTAGCTTCCAAACAGAACAGACCACCCCCCCTCCCTTCCCGCTGGCCGCGCCCGGTTCAGCCTACCCTCTCACATCCCTTGCCTCTTGGCTGGATGACTCCTGCCACTACCACCCCCAAAGTAGCGATCCCCTTTGGCCGGCCTGAGATCTCCCCCTATTTTTCATACTGAGCCAGGCTGGGCCCTCGGACCACTCCTCCCCACCCGACCCCCGCCCTCAGCCAGAATCACTCTCCGCCTCCCCTTTAAAACACTCCTGCGTCCCCCTCCCCAATTCGAACAGACCCGACTCTCTTCCCTCTGCTAGTGCTTCCCTCCCCGCGTTCTCAATCGATTGCCTTCACTCCTTTCCCCTGAGAAGCCTTCGCCCTCTTCAATTCTCTATCCTCGGACTAAGGCCTCCTTCCCGGGCGGTCTGTCCCCTCTCCCTTCCACCCTCTCCCCCGACCCAACCGTGTGCCCCGATTGCTTTCTCCCAGCGCACCATGGCCTCCCGCCTTCTGCACCGCCTGCGGCACGCCCTGGCCCTAACTGGAGAGGGCCCGGGGGAGCCGGCCCCAGGCTCGGAGGCTGAGGAATTCCCGGAGAGCTCGGAGCTCGAGGAGGATGATACCGAGGGCTTATCCACACGTCTCAGTGGCACCTTGAGTTTCACCAGCACGGAAGATGATGAGGAAGAGGAGGAAGAGGAGGAAAACGGAGATCCTCTGGGATCAGGGCCTGCCCTGGGCCGAAGACTTAAGAGTCCTGGAGAGGATGGATCTGGCGAGGATGGAGGCAAGCCCTGGGAAATGAGGTGGGAGGGGTCTTTAGCCCCTTAAACCTGACTCTAATCTGACTCTAATCCCCTACTCGGTGGGCATTTAAAATCATTCCATTAAATTATCAAGCATTTCAAATAATATACATCATCCTTAAAGGACCAGTTCTGCATTTGGTCTGCTCCCATCCTGGGCCCACCCTCAACACACGTCTTTTTACATTATAGGTTTTAGGAAGAGATCTTAGTTTGGGTAATTTCTATCTTTTGCTTTTCAGAACTGTGCCTAGGGGACCTGGGGTACTAATCAGTCCGTTCTAGGATTTAGAGCTGGAAGGGTCCTTGGCCATCGTTCAGGCTAGCTACCTCATTTTACTGAGAAGGAAACAGGCTCACAAGGGGTGAGTGATTTGCCTTAGAACACACAGCCAGATCAAAGTTCTGACTGGGCTTATCCCTAAACAGATCGGAGTGCTCCAACAGAAGGTTCCCGAGGCAGTAACCTCTTGACTCGGCAACTACAAGACTTCTGGAAAAAGTCAAAAAGTAACCTGGTACCCCAGCGGCTGCTCTTTGAAGTGACCAGCGCCAACGTCATCAATGAGCCCCCCTCCAAGTACGTGGTGAGTGAGGCTAGTCCTCCACTGGCTGGGTCCTGCTCCCTCCAGCCTGGGTCCTCAAAGCTCTGGAGAGCTAGGTGGCTGGCTATGCGTAAAGAAATCTGGAAGACCAAGATCAGCCTTCCCACCCCTACCCTCACCCCTTCCAATTGAGATATGACATTCAGGAGACTAGAAAACCAGAACCTCTCCACACTCCTGCCGAGGAACCTTGCTCATACCTGGGAAAAGTGGCCTGTACCAGAGTGACACTATAGAGGAAGGAAAAGGATTCAGACTAAAGGTGAAAAGAAACAGTGTCTCAAGGACATGGACATACAGTCCACAGTTTAACAAATGCTTTTACATTTAATTGAAGTAACTAAGGAAGAAGCGTGAGAGCAGCAGCTGGTGGAAGGACTAGCCCCTTGAGGAGCCACTGGAAGCTGCTCTGTAGGAAGTAGGAGGGGCTGAAATAGAGGAGATATGAGTGACAGTGAAACAACGTGGAACTGGGAAACTGGCTTATGAAGGAAGATAATTCTATAATTTGCTTACAGCTAGTCTTGGAACTTGCCTGTCCCACAAAGTCCCACTGCAGCCAAGCTAGTCTCTCCCTCTCTCTGTCTCTAACACACACACACCACACACCCTCTGGCAGGAATGAGGCTGTGGGGACCTCCTCCCACATCTCTAGGTTCCCTCCCTTCTTTTCTGTTGATAACCTGGAGAACTCCCACCTAGAGACCTTCCAGCAGCACTATGTAGATAGGAAGCAGGCATCTGGGCTCAGGCCAGTTTGGAAGGGGTCTGAGAGAGTGGAGAAGTGGATGAATCAAGGGAGAGCTGAGGAACTGAAAGAGAAAAAAAAGATGCCATGGTGGAGTTTTCTCTGAAGCAGGGAGGGCCACAGAACTGACCTGAGAATCAGAAGACCTAGGTTTGAATGCCAGGACTAGCCATGTGACCTTGGCCAAGTCATAACTTCTAGGTTCCCCCATCTATAAAATGGCGTTAATACTAGGCACATGAAGTACATACTTCATAGGGCTATTGTGAAGTAAACTTTCTAAACCTTAAAACTCTAATTTCTTATTATAGTTGCTTTTTCTATCAAACAGGAAAAATAGCATTTATGTACTGGCTTTGTATTGGCTCATTTGACTCTAAATAACCCTGTAAGTTAGGTATTATCTCCATAAATGAGGCTAAATGATTGTCAGAAATCTTACAGCTAATGAATGTTAGGTAGAATTTGAACTCAGGTCCTCAGGACTCAAGCCCCCTGCTCTATCTACTGTGCCACCTAGCTCCCTCACTAGAATGAAAGACTTGGAGCTGGAGGGGCCCTCAGGCCATCTAAATCCAAACTACCTGGACAAGAAACCTCTACAATATCCCCCCAAAGTAGTCATTCACTTGATCTATAATGCCCCACACTTTACTGACCTCCAAGAGACAGGCACTTTAATATCTCCTGAAGCAGCCTATTCCCATTTTTGGACATCTCTATGAGGGAATCTTGCTTTTTATATATGAAGGTTCCTCACCCCTGCTTTATATTATGAGTTGGTCACCCACCTAGTAAATATCAGACCCTAGATTTGAGCCCTTGTACATAAGTGATTTATAAGGCATAAAGCATAAAAATGGGTCTTATACCTTGGAGCCATTTGACTATGACCCGAATTGTGCTACTCCACGTCTACTATTGGCTGCTCTAATTATCAGGTTGAGGAAGGGAAGAAGACTGTAATAAACATTTAAGCACCTGCTTTGTGCCTGGCACTATGCTAAGCCTTTACAAATATTCTAATTTAGTCCTCTCAACATCCCTGGGAGAGAGGTACTATTACCCCACTTTGCAGTTGAGGAAACCAAGGCAAGAAGTTAAGTGACTTTCCCAGCAAGACACTGCCAGTAAGTGTCAGGGGCTGAATTTGAACTCAGGTTTTCTTGACTCCAGGCCCAGCACTCTGATCTACCATGCTACCAGCTGACTAGGTGTCTGGGCAGCTTACATGGGTAGAAGACAAATCATGGCATAGGAGAACCTGAGTTTTGCTTTTTACCTTTTTATGTAAACTATTAAAAATGAAAAGGCCAGAAGGCTGGAGGCTTCAGAGTCAAAAGAGTAGGGCTGGAGTCTCAGAGTTCTGACACTTATTAGCAGTGTGACCTGGGGTGAGTTATTTCCTCTCCCCGGGGTTCCAGCTTTCCCATCTGTGAAGGACCTGGACAAGACCAGGAATTCTAATGCTTTGGTGTAACAGCACCCCACCCCCACCCCGAACTCCCCCTTTGGCAGTATGGTGGGGTCTGTGGACCCCTTCTTAGAATGTATTCACTGCCTCCCTGGAGGTATGGACTCTAGGGTTAAGAACTGTTGGATTAGATGGTGTTTAGAGTTCCTTCTAGCTCCACGAGACCTAGTATTCTACAGTGCTAAGAAATCAGGCTTCCTAGGGGGTGAGGGCCCTGAGCTGCCAGCTATGAATCTCATCTCTGTCTCTTTCTCTCTGTGCTGCACTATGACCCTGGGCAATTCAGAGAAGCCTCAGGTAAGGTGGGTCTCCAGGTCCCCTTGGTACTGGGCCCAAGGTTCTCGTCTTTCCAGGTCCTTTTAACTCTATGGGGTGGGAAAGGGGATGATGAAGCTGAAAGTGAGGGAGGTGGGCAAAGGGAATCTGGTTGGGTAAAAGACAATTCCCAAAGCCCACTTGTTCCCCTTTTGCCTCAACAGCTCTACACCATCGCCCTGATAGGCCCCGGGCCACAGGAACACGTGCCAGCCCAGATTTCCCGGCGCTACTCAGACTTTGAACGACTACACCGGCAACTTCGGCAGCAATTCCGCGGTCCCATGGCTGCAGTTTCCTTCCCCCGAAAACGTCTACGGAGGAATTTTACTGCTGAGACCATTGCCCGCCGCAGCCGAGCCTTTGAACAATTCCTGGGGCACCTGCAGGCTGTTCCTGAGCTTCGTGAGGCACCTGGCCTCCAGGACTTTTTCATCCTACCCGAGCTTCGACGGGCACAAAGGCTTACCTGCACTGGCCTCTACCGGGAGGCCCTAGGGCTCTGGACTAACGCCTGGCGCCTGCAGACCCAACTAGGCACTCCAGTAGGTGCCCATCGGACACTGTTGACTCTGGTAGGCCTGGCCGTGTGCCACCAAGAGCTGGAGCAACCCAGTGAAGCACGGCTGAGTTGTGAGCAGGCGCTGCAGCTGTTGGGAGCTAGTGATTCCCATCCCCTGCTGGGACCTTTTCTTGAGGCTCATGTTCGCCTCTCCTGGAGGCTTGGCATTGACAAGCGCCAGTCAGAGGCCCAGCTCCAGGCCCTGCAAGAAGCTGGCCTCACCTCCACTCCACCCCCCAGCCTCAAGGAACTGCTTATCAGGGAGGCTCTGGACTGAAAGGGCTTCTTCCCATCCTGACAGGGATGGTGGGTAAGAAGCTGTGGGGACAGGACTGACAATAGAGGGTGGTAAGAACTAGAAAAATCATAGTTTCAGAAAAGACCTAGTCTAACCCTCTGGATCTGTTTCCTTCTCATACAACTTGCCTAAGGTTACACAGGTTAGTAAGCAGCAGGTCTCCAATGTCGACGTAGGTTCTTTGCCTTGGGATTAAGACCCTCATGTCTTTTCAGTGGGTTACCATTTTGCTGTGCCCCCAACTAGCCCTGCGTCTCTGTGGTCAGCCTTACCTGCAGGGGGCAGTGATGGGAACGGAGGAGTCTGGCATGTTTCTCTACCAAGGAGCAGCAATGGACTCCTCCCCAGACTCTGCCCCCTCCATTATCCCTTTCCCATCCAGCTTGGAGTGTCAGTCTCCTCAAAAGGCCAAGAGTAGTGGAGCGACTGCTCGAGACCAGGGGAATAAAAAGGCGGAATCCTCCAAGTGGTACCTGTTTTTATTATGTGCAAAGTGCTAGAGGGGTACAGCCCTCACCCACAGTTCCTGATAGAGCAGAACACAGGAATGGATGCAATGGGTCTAGGGGTAGCTTCGTCCTATAGCTTACTCTCCAGCTCCTGCTGCTTGACCCGGATCACACCCTCCTGTGCACACGTCACAGCCAGGACCCCATCTCGTCGCCACAGACGCCCGTGAACCAGCCCTCGAGAGCCACCTGTGGGTGGGCAAGGAGAGTGAGCAACAGGCCTGTACTGAGACCCTTCCTAAACCTCACTGTTCTTCACATCAATAATGCCAAAAGACCACCCAGGAAAAGACTGGGGGAAGAGTACATCATGATCCTGTGGTTTCTGAGGCTAGAGCTAGCAACAAATAGCCTAACTTTTCCTTAACAATAAGAATAGCTTACATTTATGTCAACCTTTTTCGATCCTCTCAACAGTCCTGTATGATATAAAGGCTTATCTATGTACAGGTATTGTTGTCCATCTTTTCAGATGAGGAAACTGAGTGACTTGTCCTAGGTCACACAAGTTTTGAAGTGTAAAGTGAGAGACAGGTTTTGAACTTGGGTCTTTCCTGGCTCCAAAAATCCAGTGTTATTTCCTCTTTACCATATTGCCTCAATAACTTATATTCGCTCAAGGTCTCATAAATAGCAGAGATGGGGCCACAGGTCAGTTCTTCTAGTTCAGGGCTCTTTCCACCACATGACAGTGCCAGCTTTCTCAATAACCCACTACAGACCTGAAATACAGCAATGTCTCTCAATGTCTTGGGAGCTAAAACTATTTCCAACCCATACCACCTCTCGTGTAAGCAGTTTTATGAGACTCAGATTTGATGCAGTGGGAAAGCCCTGTTCCTGAGAGTCAGAGGGCCCAAGTTAGTAGTTCTGCTATTTGTTTATTAACTATTGGCATAATCTTGGATAAGTCACTTCTCCAGGATCCTTGGTTTCCTGAAGTTTAAAATGAGAAGGGCTGAGAACTAGATGGATCTCAAAGACAGTTTCCAGCTCTGGATCCTGTGACTTCCCAGTTTTTTCATCTGGAGATAATCAGTGCCACATCCCCTCAGGATTGCTGTGGAGGTCACATACAATATCATCAAATGAGACAATGGATAGTGCTAGATAAAGTGAGATGACATTGCTGGAATTCTAAAAATTCTAAATCTCCCAACTTGATCATAGCCACCCAAATGAATGCCCAAAGGCATTCACCTTGCCAAATGGTCTGTGGTGGTTGTTTGTGGAAACACCCTCCCCCTTCCTCAGAACTCACCAGCCCAGGGGCTTTCACACTCATACAGCATCCAGTGGTCAGCTCGGAACGGGGCGTGGAACCACATGGAGTGGTCAAGGGAGACCATGAATCGGACCCGGTGGTAGTGCCGGTGGGGCAGTATGGCAGTGCCCAGAAAAGCATAGTCGGATATGTAGGCGGCCACACAGCAATGCATCTTCATGTCTCCTTCCCCTGAAATGGTACCCTTTGCTGGTAAGCCCAAGGAAGCCTGGGCCTCTGAACCTCAGGTTCATAGAGGGATGTAGGAGAGAAGAGTAAAGGCAGGTGCCGAGCCACTGCATGGTTCAATGGAAAGAGTCAGAAGACCTGGGTTTGAAATAGGCTCTTCTTTATTTTTATTTTTTATTTTTTTTTTTTGGTGAGGCAATTGGAGTTAAGTGACGTGCCCAAGGTCACACAGCTAGTCACACGTGCCAAGTGTTTGGTCCTCAAGGACCAAAGGTCCTCCTGACTTCAGGGCCGGTGCTCTATCCACTGCACCACCTAGCTGCCCCCCAAATAGGCTCTTATTACCGATGTGACCTGTGGCAGGTTTCTTGCCCTTTCTGGGCCTCATTTCCCTCATTAACAACAAGGGTTCCTCCCAGCTCTAAATTCTATGATCTTATAATTGCTCCATGAATATCCACAGTAGAATTTCTGACCTCAGCTACTCTTCCTAACTCTCCTTGGGAGAGGGACAGGAATATGGCAAGAAACAGCATTTCTTACCAATGTAGCCCCGAGCCCGAACCCAGAACATCTGTTTGGCCTTCTGTTGGCCCGGTCTGGGTAGATCCACCAGCTTGATTTCAATGGGCACTTCTTGGGCAGCAATTCGGTTCAATCCTATTGGATACTTTTTCTGTAGCTCAGGGTCCCTGGAAAGAGTGAAAATGAAAGAGTCACTTTACTCCATGTCCAGTCTATAGAGTTAGATGGAACCTTAAAAGGTCATCCAGGCCAAGTCCTTAATTTTACAGAAGAGAAACTGAGCCCCAGAAAGATGTGATTTGCCCAGAGTCAGGGCATCATCCCTCCACGTCCCAGGCTCAAGAGCTCCTGAAATGTTCCCTATCCTTTCATATCTATCCTAAATCAAAGTCGAGCAGGAGGGATGGGATTGCTTCTGCTTTGTCACAAAGATCATAACTAGGAAACATGGGTAAAAGCTTCAAAGAGACATGTTTTTGGTTAAACATAAGGGAAAAAAATTCTAAACCAGAGCTATCCCAACACTACACTAGAACACGAAGTATTTAGTTACTCATCCCAGGAGGTCAATGGAGAAGCTTGAAGTTAATGGAACTTTTCAGGTATAAATTCAAAGTGACTTCCGAGATCCCACTCAACTCAGATTCTGTGGTTAATTTTGTAGTTTCCTCCCTACCTGGCTTTGTAAAACAGAGAGACAACCTCATAGTTACTACTGCCAGTTTTGTGCCTTTCTTGCCCCCACCCAATGAATTGGTTCTACTTGAATTAAAGCAGCCAGACATACCTGGCATTTTGTACTGCATTTGACAATCCTCTAGGTAAGGGAGAACCCTCTGAAAATGCAGCTTTTCCTTCTTCACTTAGCCTCTCTCAAGGCAGTCCACTTGGGGGAAAAAAGGGCATGAGGTACTGTCACTAAAAGGCTTCGGACACACTGGATGAGACAATAGAGGGAATTGTTGTTCAGGTAAGGGTTGGATTAGGTGACCTCCAAGTCCCTCCTGAGATTCTGGGGTGAGGCTTACCCCAAACCTTCTCCCTGAGCCTCAGACATCAGGAAGCCCCACTTCCCAAAGTCTCACTAAGAGTACATGTATAGCATTTTTATACCTTTCCAAAACAAATTTCCACATCTATAATCTTACCACTGTCCTATAAGGTAGGCCACAGGTTATTTCCATTTATTTAGACATTGTCTAAGGTCCCAAGAGATGAGCACTGATGTTAAATCTCCTGCCTCCTAGGCTAGCCCTCTCTCCTCCAGACCACAATACCCCCTCACCGTAAGCATTTGTCAATGAGCTCCTCATAGCTAAGAAGCTCCTCTGGTGGGGGGATGGACGGCATTGAGAACTGGTGCTGTATAGGGCTGGGCTGGGTCTTCTGGAATGAAGCCTGGCAGATGAAAATGGCCTTGCCATGCTGAACGGCTTTCACTGAGCGTACAGAGAAACTGGCTCCTGTGCGTGTCCGTTCCACCTGGTACAACACCGGCACCTTTGGGTCCCCTGCAGGGCACAAGGGGGCAGCTAGGTAAGCCAGGGTGCAGTCTCTCCAGTAGAGACCAGAGAGAATCCCAGAATGTCCCTGCTGCCAGGGGCCTCAGGGCACAACGTGAGTGCTGACAGGGACCTTGGAAACCATCTCACGTAATGGAAAGAGCACTAGATTTGGAATCAGGAGACCTAGGTTCTAGTGCTGGCCCTGATACTTACTAGCTATGTGACCTTGGCTAAGTGATTTTCCCCCTTAGATTCCTCATCTGTAAAACAGAAAAATAATGCTTACATTACTTACCTTATAGAGTTGTTGTGAGGATCAAATTAGAAACTATATGTGAACTTTGTAAACCATAAGGAGGTACACATGTACCCAGTTATGATTGACCCTGCTTCTCCTCCCCTAACCCCCATTTTCCAGATGAGAGAACAGAAGCCTAGAAAGGAGAAGTGACTTGTCCAACATCACACAGGCAGAAGCAGTGTGTAGACTAAAACCCAAGTCCCCTGATCCAAGCCAGCACTCTTCCTTTTATACCTCAATGCCTCACAAAAATAGGTAGAAGGACTATGCGGGAGGAAATCTTAAGTAACAAAGTTCGGCAGATTATGATTAGTGATCATTAATTCTGTAGTTAACAGAAAGGATGGAGAAATCAAAGTTCCCTTGTAAACACCCAACTCCACTCCCAATAGGCTCCCTTGAATATGAAAGCAAGAATGCATGAACTCCGTAATGAGGAAGTAGGTGGAAGGAGGTGGTGGAAGGGGAAGGTTACCTGCTCTCACGAAGTAGCAGTGCAAGGAATGAACATGGACATCTTCACTCACAGATTTGGCTGCAGCCACCAAGGCCTGGCCCACAATCTGACCTCCAAAGAGCCTCTGGGTTGTAGGCACCCAGTAATGCCTCCCCCTGTGAATTGAGAAAAACAGAGGGAAGGGCCTATAAACATAACTGCCTTAAGACTCATCTAGTCTAATCTCATTTTACAGGAGGGGAAACTAAAGTCCAGACAGGAAGGTCCTAGCTCACACAAGAGAGTCAGAAGCTTGTGCTAGAACTCACGATCTCAGTTTGGTTCTTTTTTTCACTACACTGACTAAAGTTTGAGAAGTTCCTAGGTCACATATTGTCTACAATTAATGAACATTGTCCTCAGATGGAAAAGAGCATCCAGTCCCAGGGAAGGAGCCAAATAAAGAATCTAATAGATAGTTATTACTTATGCCTAGCACTGCCTTGGAACAGGACCCTCTGCCTTCAAGGAAACTTACTCTGAATTCAAGTCTAAATCCTTGGTCCCCTGGTCTTTTGGCCTCTCAGAGGGAATCCACTCTACAGCCACCATTTAAGGATGGAGGCCTCTGGGTCTTTAAGATTAAACAAAATTGTCTTGCTATGTAACCTACAGGCCTCACTCTATTAAAGCAGGGCAGCATGGCATCGTGGAAGGAGCTTTAGAGAGGGAGGAGAACCTGGCCTCTCTCAAACTAGGTAGAGGAGAGAGTCCCAGGCTGAGCTCTTTTGGGGCAGGGTCTATTTCATTGTGTCTCGGTGGCCCCAGTACCTAGCAGGGGGCCGTGCACACAGTGGACGCTTAATAGTTGTTTGACTGACAAGAATGCACGCCACTACAGCAGCATTGCTGGAAAAGGTCAAATTGCCTTGCTCTGGCTCCAAAGGTGAATGGGGAAGGGCTCGGCCATTGTAATTCCGAGGTCACTGCGTCTAGGGCTCCCCATGCCACCGCTAAGCACGTGCTGTTAGATCAGCACACAATCGTAACTCCCTATGGCGATGGAGTGGGAAGAGAATGAGAAGAAAAACGAAGAGAACGGAAGACTGAGGGCGACAGGCTTGGGGGAGGGGAGGGGGGCTTAGGTGGGTCAAGGACAGGGCTATCCCGCCCCACCGCAGCCCCTGGCCCTAGCAGGTGGGAGGGGCTCCTGTCATGACATAGGGGGGACAAGTCGCGATCTCGGGGGTCCGCCGCGGGCGCCACTACCTGTACAGATCCTCATCCAACGGCTCCAGGTTGAGCACGCTGGTGACCAAGACGCTGCGGAGGTCCCCTGAGGGGTCCTCGGCGCTCCCCGAATCCAGCGGGGGCGACATCGCGCTAGCTCCGGCGCCGCAAGAGGGAGACAACGCAGCCCGGCCGCAGCGGCTCCAAAGTCGGCTCCAGGGCGGGGCGGTGACGAAGAGCCTTCACTCGCCCACAGAACTGCCCATCACCCCTTGTTTCCGGGAGAGAAGGGGGCGGGCCTTCGAATCCGGAAGTCCCGGCAGGTCCTCTTGGAGGCGGGAGCCAGATTTTCACTGGTCGTCTCTCCCGTCCATCTCCAGTCATGTTGCCCCATGCTTCTTTTTGCAACTGGCTCAGGGAGAAGCCGGTCTCAGGATCTAGCTTATGATTTGGTGTCCCCACGAGGGGGCGGTGCTTAGAGTCTGGATAATAAGCACGGAGGGTCTTCTTCTCCCTCCCCTATTCCTTCCCAACAGCCAGGTATCCATAGCTGTAACAAGACTTATTTGAACCCTGGGTTGGGGGAGGTTTGAGGAGCACCACTTTGATGTCAAATTCTGGGCCACAAGTACCCATAGCATGCCATATATGGGTCCTTCTGCCCCCCTCATTGCATCTGTGACCTCTGACCCCTCCAGTGACCTCTGACCCCTCTGGGAGCGCTCCCTCCCCAGGGGCCCGTTTGCTCATCCAGGGTGGAGGGTAGCAATGGAGCTGGGCAGCCACTTCCAGACCTTTGAGGACTTCAGGGACTGCTTCAGTGCCTACAAGAGGGAGAACAAATGCACCTTCGGGCTGAGGGACTGCATCTCCGTCCGCTTCCATAACCTCAACCATGGCACCTCCATCCGTGAGGACATCACGTAAGAGTGCCCGCCCTGCCTCCCCTGGGCTGGGTGCAGAGGGTGGGGATGCCGGGGAAGGGGAGCAGCCGCAGCCCCCCCTCCCCCGCGTGGTGCGAGGGCCGGAATCGGGCACCTTGGACTCCCTCTAGGCCCCCCTCGCTTTACAGAAGAGTCAGCGGGTGAAAGTGACGAAGGTCACACGTCCTGTTGAGATGTAGAGTTGGGATTTGAGGCCCCCTAAGCCTTCTGACTGTAGATGTAGTATTCTCTCCCTTGCACCACACTGCTCTGTTATTCTCCTGCTCTATAACCTGCTGTGGCTCCCTGTGGCCTACGAAATGAAACCCATAATGTCACTCAATATACTGTTCACTATCTTAGTTCATTCTACTCCCTTCCAGGTATCCTGGAGTAGACAGAGGCAGCGTGATATGGTGGATAGACTGCAGGATTTGTAATTATGAAAACCTAAACTCTGCTTCAGATACTAATTAGGCACCTTGGACAAGGCAGTTAACCTGAGACTCAATTTCCCCATCTGTAAAATGAGGATAAGATTGTGTTGAGAAGATCAAATGAAATGTGACGTATTTAAAGGGCTTCAGAAACCTAATATATATGTGTGAATTATTTTTATTAGCCCAATTAGGTCACTAGCTCTTCCCTGATCACCTAGATGGCGTTGTAGAGTCAGGAAGTCCTGAGTTAAAATATTCCCTCAGACTCTAGCTGTGTGACCTTGGAGAAGTCATTTAACCTCTACCTCAGTTTCCTCAACTGTAAAATGGGGATAATAATAGCACCTACTTGAAGGGGTTGTTGTGAGGCTCCAATGAGAGTATTTGTAAACTGCTTAGCACAGTGCTTGGCAAATGGTAGGCACTATATAAATACTAGCTGTTATCTCATTCTGCCTACTCCCAGTTCATGGAACTCAATGCTAGTCATTTCCCTGTGCCTAGAACAGGGGTTCCCAAACTTATTTGACCTACTGCCCCCTTTTCAAAAAAAAAAATATTCAGTGCCCCACTGGAAATCCTTTAACCCTTTAACTTTTTTTTTTTGAAATTTGCATCATTTCAAAAAATATTTTATATATTTTTAAAAATGATGCATCTTAAATTTAATAATTTATTGTCAATTTGTGGGGTTTTTCCTACATTGAAATTTTGATGATGTAATATTGCATCATGTAACTCTATAATGTCATATTGTAAACAAGTTATTGCACACACGCCTTCCATTGCATGCTGGACTTCCTGACAACGTGCAACAAACTCGCCTGCCAACACTTGCTTGTTAAGACCAGTCTGCAGACTTGACCACTGGTTATAACTTGCATTTTATGTATTAATTTGGAAAATAATGTAATTACTACTACTTTAACTCTGTTACACAGCAGATGAAACATGTGCGAATGGTTTTTCAAAATTTTCTTCTTTCCTTATGCTTCCACCTCCCCTGTATTTTTCTTCAACGTTGCCTAATTGCACTCGAGCCTACTGCTGCCCTAGAATTGTTCCAGCTCCCTGGAGAGGGGCACTTTGGGAACCTATGGCCTAGAATGTACTCTTTCTATATCTTTGACTGTTGAAATTAGATTTATTCAAGACCCACTTCAGGTCCCACTCATCATAAAAACCATCCCTCATTCACACACATAATACACCCCTACAGCTGTCCCCAGCTGTGATTTGGCTATAAATTTGCTTAATAATTGTTGAATTGACTTGAAATTGAACAGTAACTATCCTAATGCAATTCCCTTATAATAAAATCAACCAAATATTTTCTCTCCATTTAAAAAGATGAGGAAACTTTCAAATCCAGCCTCAGACACATAATATTTCCTAGCTATGTGACTCTGGGCAAGTCACTTAATTGCCTCGCTAAAAAAAGATGAGGAAACCAAGGCCCAAAGAAAGGGAAAAACTTGACTCAAACATAAGTCAGTGACCCAACTGGGACTTTAACTGAGGCCTCCTGACTTCATGTCTCAGTCCCTTAGCTTAAAGTACTGCATCTCACTTATATACAAATTTTGGGATCCTCAAATCACAACCATATCACATCAAAAGACCTCACTTTTCTTCTCTGTAAAATGAGGTTGCTGGACCAGGTGATCACTAAGATCCCTTCTAGGTCTGAAGCTTATGATCCAATGAATTTTTTTTTTTTGGTTAGGCAGTGGGGTTAAGTGACTTGCCCAGAGTCACACAGCTAGTAAGTGTTATGTGTCTGAGGCGGCATTTGAACTCAGGTCTTCCTGACTCCAGGGCTGGTGCGCTATCCGCTGAGCCACCTAGCTGCCCCAAAATAATTCTGTTCCTGAAGGTAGTGTTTGCTTACTGGTTACGTTCATTTAATGAAGTTTTCTACTGAGACTACTGCTGCTGTTGTTTTGCAACTTCTGAGACTGGCAACTTGGTTGGAGTGATGAAAATTCCAATCTTAGATCTAGTTTCACATTCAGCTTGTTTCATTATTTAGATATCAGTGCATCAAATGCAAAAAATCCACTTATACAAACATATGTTAACTTCAAAAACATCAGATACTTCACAGCTTGATCAGTCAGAAAGAAGAAGTCATTTGGGTACTTTTGTACAAAGGTTAATTTTAAAGAATTTCTTTTTCCTTTTGGCCATAAATGAAGAATCTGTGAACACAAAGCTCACTGTTGCTCTGCATGTTTTGTTGGAACTATATGCATATCTAAGTAATGGTGCTTGTAGACACTTGGGTGTCTCCCAGCTGGCCTTGCAGCCAGTTACTCTGTGGTTCCCAACAGGTTGGGGAGCACTGTTCTAGTCCGTCAAGCACCTCTCCTCAGTTTTATAGATGAGGAACCTGAAGCTTAGAGAAAGAGATTGACTCATTCAGGTTTTAAAGCTAGTAAGTCAGAGAGCCAAGACTTGAACCCAGCCTTCTTGACTTTGAGTCCAGTATCCTTTGCACTATATCTTAAAACATTGTCCATAACCTTAGGGAAACTCAATCCAGTTGAGACAATAATATTAATATAGGATACTGAAAAGAAGTAACATAAATTAGTAGTGTTACCTAAGGATCCAATGAGTGATAAAAGAGTGGGAGACTAGTTATGAGGCCTCTATTGTAAATTAACCATGAGGTTAAAAAGGTTCTAGGTTAGGACTGTAGTATTTAGGATTGCAGGAACCCTCACCCTCCCCTCCTCTATTTTCCCAAGCTAATAACAAAGTTGGATTCAAGACCAGTGCCTGACCATATCATTTTTCCCCATTATATCATACTGTGCATTGGGAATGGAAAAGGGGCAAATCTGGTGTGGGCGGGAGTTATAGGAAGAATCTTTAGAATGTGATGACAGGCTGACTGACTGTAGGAGGTGAAAGGAGGAAAAGGAATTGAATATTGTAGAATATTAGAGCTGGTTAGAAACATCATACATAGACTGCTAGAGCTGGAAGGGGCTTTAATGGTCATCTATCTCAACTCCATCAGTTTAAAAAGAAGAAAACTGAGGCCCAAAGCGGGGAAGAGACTTAGCACTTCTTAGACATTAAAAAAAAATCACCAGGCAGTATCTGTCTTGTCTAACAAGGTCACGTGGTTTGTTAGTAGCAAACAACTCCAAGGTTTTTAGTCTAAGTCAAAGAGAACGGCGGTGTCCTTGACAAAAAGAGATCTTGGAAAGAGCCTTTTTGTGGCAAGTTTGATCAGTAATTTGAGCATTGATTCCTGGCTTTACTAAAACGATGTAGGCTTTTTTATAGCCTCATCAACTGTGTAGCCGTCTGTACGCTATACCTGTAGGAGATGCGGGCATCGTTCTGCTCTTGCTCCCTCCACCCTAGTGATGCCAATCTAGGCACATCCTGATAGTTTTGTTTACAGAGTAGCAAGACCAGCTAAGCTCAAACCCTGCTTTGTTGAGTGTCTTCTGCAAATGGGAGGGTAAAATATCTTGGCCGTCATTGTAAGCAGCTGAGTTTGTGCAGTAATAATACTCCCAGGAAGGGAGTGTGGCCAGTTCCACCCGCCAATTAGTCTGATTCGTAGAGTTGCAGGGAAGCTCAGTTCTTGTTTAACCTGTACCCAAACAGGAGCCCTCTCTACCTCAAGTAATCATCTGACCTCCACCTGAAGGTTTCAAATGAGGAAGGATTGACTACTTGCTAAGGTACCCCTTCCTACTCTTTGACAGCTCAAATGGTTAGGAAGGTTTTCCTTGCAATAAACCCAGATGGATCTCTTACTCTCTCAGGAGTTCACTACAGGGGTCCATCTAATATGGTGGGGACCTTTCTTACTTTCTCTTGACATCACAAGAATACCAGTGGTCTATTGGTTATTCTTTGCCATTGCCATGTGACTAGTCTTTTCTTTTTGAATCTTATGTTGCTTTTATAACATTCTTGACTTTGCCCCTCCTTTTAATCCCATGTCCGTGATGTATTGCTGCTTACCCATCCTTACCAGTAACCTTTCTGTTGCCTTCTGGGTGATCCTCATTTGCATTCTTTAGAGATTGCAGGGTTCAATGACTGGAAGCCCATACAACAATACTAGAAAAATATTGGAATTAAAAAGATAGGCATTTGTTTCAGGGGTCATTAGGAGAACTTTCCAGTTTCCCCAAAGTAATCTAGCCTACTTTTCTGTTTTCAATTCTGGGCCCAATTTAAGGTCCATTTCTGATGTCTCTCCAAGGTATAGGATCATAGATTTAGTGGTGTCAAGGATGTTAGAGGCCTTTCTTCACGCCCAATCCCTTTTACAAGTGAATAAGCATTACCTAGGCCACATACCTAGTAAATGGCTGAGATGGGATTTGAACTCAGATCTTTCAGACTTCATTCCAAGTTAGATGATATGTCCCTTATGTGTGTACATGTGTGTATTCATAAATACACTGATGGATAAGCTTTGTCCATCCAACTAAATTGTTGAACTCTGCCTCTTTGCAATTGATCCTTATTGTTTTAGTTCTGCCACTTAGGGCCAAATAGAACAATTCTCATTCTGATCCTGTGCTTTTCACATGGCTGTCTTCTATTCCTGGAATGTCCTTCCTTGTCATTTCTTCCTGGCTTCCCTGGCTTCTTTTAAAACTTAGCTCAAATCCCACCTACTACAACAGGCCTTGTCTCCCTCAGCGCTAATGCTAGTCTTCTGTCTGAAATTACAGCTAATTTACCCTGTATCTTTTGTGTACATAGTTGTTTGCATATTGTCTCCCCCATTAGACTGTGAACTCCTTGAGAGGGGAGAATAGGTTGGGGTGGGATTTCTTGTTTTTTGTTTTTGTTTTTGTTTTTTGCTTTTTTAAGGGAAAGTACAAAAGAAATGTATTTTAGTTTTTAAAGCCTGAGTTCAGATATATGGTTGTGCAGTGATTAGTAAATGGTAAATGGTAGTCATCAATGCCTATGAAAACTGCTTCTTGAAACCTTTGAAAAGAAATAGAGTATTAGTTCAGCAAGCATTTATTGAATGCCTGTAATGTACCCCTTTGTTAGCTGCCACAGAAAACACAAGGATGATTAAGACATAGTCTATGTGCTCGTGATGTGTTTGGTCTAACAGGGAGGATAATACACAGTACAATAAAATAAATATGCACTAAGTAAATATAGTATAGTCTTTAATAAGCATTAGACAGGGAGAAAGTGCTGTGTAAATTTAAAAGAAAAAAGATTTCTTACTGGAATGTTCAAGAAAAGCTTCCTAGAAGAGTAAGTGTTGGAACTGGAACTTGAAAGATGGGTAACATTTCAACAGAAATGGGAAGAGAGTGCTTTAGGCACAGAAAACAGTACAGGCAGAGGCATGAAGGTGGAAAAGTGCTGGATATCATGAAGGGTGACAAGTACAGTTAGTCCTCAGCATTGAAGGGCTTAACTTTTGCAGCTTCAAGCATTTGTGTGATTTTATTTGTAACTTCATTTTCACTTTTGTCGTTAGTTACCTTGGACATTCAGCCTATGTGAGAGGCACAATGGATGAAAGTTTGTGGAGCAGCTGGCATTTTACTACGCACTTCACTGGTCTCCTTCACCCTACCGTTCTAAAGATAGTTCCTCAGATTCATTGGGTGTTTTTATTGTTTGCCTTGAAAACTCAAGTTTTATGTTTCAGTTATGCCCCCAAAAAGTAGCGCAAGTCCTTTGGGCACTAAGCCTAAGTCAGTGCAAAGTCAATCACACTACTTAATGAGGAAATGAAGGTGTTTGATAAACTTCTTGCCAGAATGTCTGCAACTGTTATCAGCCTTGAGTTTGATGTTAATGAATCAGTGATTTATTATATCCATAAAAAGGAAGAAAGTATTTATGGTACTAAAGATTTCATGTGTTATAAAAAGTGAATATTCTAGCAGTGTGATCCTGGGCAAGTTACTTAACTCAGATTACCTTACAAAAAAAAAATGTGAATATTGTCTGAAATCAGTAGTTTGGGTTTTTTTGGGGGTTTTGTGTGTGTGTGTGTGTTTTTTTTAATGAGATGTTAGCACAAAACATCACAAGATTCTAGGGAACTACTAGCAAGAAAAAATGTTTTGCATGTTACCAATTTTATTTTATGTATTGCATTTTATGGGTTACTGTGTTAGGAAAAGTACATATTATCAAAATATATGTTTTGTTATAAAGAGTTATATGCAGAAAAGTGTATTTTCAGAAATCTCTAGTGAGAGATTACAGGTTGTTTTTTTTTGTTTTGTTTGTTTTTTGATTAAATTAATTAAGTTAAATTAATTTTAAAAAGGGCAGCTAGGTGGTGCAGTGGATAAAGCACTGGCCCTGGATTCAGGAGGACCTGAGTTCAGATGCGGCCTCAGACACATAACACTTACTAACTGTGTGACCCTGGGCAGGTCACTTAACCCTATTGCCTAGTCCCCCCCCCAAAAAAAAAGTAAAAAAAGGAAGATGACAGTTTTTGGCAGTTGCCAGAACCTAACCCCCCTTTTCCCCAGAAATTCAGTATATCAGCATTCAAGTTTTTTACTTTTGCAAGTTTTTACTTTTCCAGCAATGTTACTCCTGTGAAAGTTGAGGATTGACTGTATTGCAGGTTAGCTAGGATAACATAAGTGAAGGGATATAGTAAGAGAAGGTGGAAAATGTAGAGGTTACCATGTAGTAGACATTGAATATCAGGCTAAAGAGTTTGGATTTAGTTCTCTTTATGAAAAAAAAAACACATGAAAAGTCAAAGAATCAAACAATTATGCAAGATCACAAGACAGTGTGTGATTAAGTTATAACAAGTACCCTCAGTTCACAAAAAGGGAGATAACTGTTGTGGCAAGGGCATTTGTTTTCTAGGAGCATGGTACTTGAAATAACTAAATAGGTAAGATCCAGATAGGTGGGGAAGGGGATTTCTATAATGAAGACTGGGACTCCAGGTAGCTATTCCTTCTTATAAAATCCTCTTCCATGTTTATAAAGAGAAAGTGGTGACTCCAAAGGGAAAAGAGTGAGAGAAATAGGCAAACAATGAGTAGTTTTGATCATAGTACCCTCCCTGACACGTGTTTCTTGATGCCAGGCTCCCGTGCTTTGGGTCCTGTGACCACGTCTTCAGTAGCCACAGATTAGCAGAGAGTGAATAAAAGGATACCATAGAAAGTAGGAGGCTTAGAATTTTTGCATTCTATACAATGTCAAGAGAACTAGGGGTAGGCCCGCACTAGGCCGGGTGGACTCTGTGGAAAACTTATGGGAGGACAAGGAGAAGATGCACATATAGCATAAGAAGGCATGTATGGGCTGGGATCTGTACTATCAAAAGAAATAATTAAAATCCACTGAAATTTATAGATGAAGAAGTGACTTAGATCCACAGTCACAGAGCTTATAGTTATCAGAGCTGTGACTCAAAACTGGTTTGGCATCTTTGGAAGCGATTTGAGGGAAATGAATCAGAAATTCGACATACTTGGCCTGGTTTTAGAAGACAGAACCAGAATCAGTGAGCGGGAGTTACAGGGAGAGAGATTTCAGCTTCATAGAAAAGAAAACCTTCCTTTCAATTAGAGCTGTGCTAAAATAGAAGTCTGCCTCAGAAGGAAGTGATTCCTTGTTACCAGGGGTCTATGAACTATATAACTATCTGGCAGCGATGATGTCAAAGAGATTTCAGTCTTTGCGTAGGAGGTGACCTAGATGACCTCTGAAGTCCTTCCTGCTCTAAGTGTCTAGAATTGTTTCTGTGATAGTCGTGCTAATGGTAAGAGCATTGGACTTTACTTCTCTGTTCCTCAGGTTTGTTTTTGAGGGGAGTGGGAAAGCTTAGATTAGCTTATCTCCAAGGTCACTTCTAGCTCTTAGCCTTCTGTACCATAACTGTGAATTAGGACCATTTGTTTATACTTTCTTGCACTGACCCTACACTTGAGCTATGCCCTCTCTTTACTTTCATATTGCTTGAAGGTCCTTCTTCAGTTTTTTTACTTTACTCTTGGGATTCCCTAGGATGTTACATACTGGGTTCTTAGACTTATGCATCTTTATTGTTGTCTCTTCTCTCTTCCTCAGGTATATGCAGGTGAAATTTGTTTGTACCCGAGCCCAGTCATACAGAAAGCAGAAGGCAGAGCCCAGCATGTGCCCAGCATACTTAGTCCTGCAGTATGATGAGGAATTAGACAGACTGTTTATCAGTGAACTGAACACCCAGCACATCCATGTTGAAACCAAAACTGCTGCTGTCCCACGAGCTGGCTCTTCTCCTGGACGGAAAGCCTCAGAACTGTGTAGGAACTCCCAGGCGGATCCCTCTGGCAAATTTCAGTCAAAACTGTGGTGGGTGGAACCCCAGCATGGGAAGACCACCTCTAAGGACACTGGGATGGCAAAGAAATCCATAGCTGAGCCCTCCTCTTTCCCCCATGATGGCCCTGTACTTCCTGAACTGAGGCAAGAGGGCATCACCTCTTTGGACCTGGCTTATGTGGCAGAAGTGATGAAGAATTTCCTTAAGGCAGACATGGGATCCATGGCATCTCTCAGTGTGGGCAGCAACCAAGACCTTGACCGATTCAGCTTCCAGAGCAGCAAGATGCAGGACCTTTTTGTTCGTTTCCCAGAGAACCTCCTGCTCCACCGGGTTGAAAATGCACATGGTCATGTGCTTTATGCCTTCCTGGTAGAAAGCAAGGAGCGGGAAGGACGGGTGGTACACTTTGCGGTGCTCAGAGAAGAGACATCTTCCTCTGTCGCCAAGATGCTGAGTGTCTTCACTGAGTTCAATTCTGACTGGTCCAAAGTCCGGGTCATCTTTGTGGAACCATCCTTCCAGCACCGCGATGTGGTGCAGGAGCTGTTCCCGTTAGCTCGTGTGCTCCTCTCCATCTACCACACAACTCGCCTCCTGGAGAAGAAGCTGCAGAGGAGCCGGGCCAGTCAGCCCTTCAAGCACCTGATGAAGGAGGCTTTGCGGGAAGCAGTATTTGTGGCCTCAGGCCCTGGCCTACAGAAACTCTCTAGGATGGCAGAGACCCTCCTAGACAAGGACCTCTATGGGTACCTGCAGGTCCACTGGTTCTCTTGTGAGCTGCTTTGGTATATGCATGCCAGGAAGGGTCTTCATGCCTGTAGTACCTACATGGATAGCCTTGACCTGGTTACAAGTAAAGTATCTAGTCTCTTCAGGGAACAGCAGTCCCTGGTGGGCTGCATTTTGCGTTTTGTGGATTATGTTGACTTTTTCAACACCAAACGACCGAAGAACCCGCCCCAACCTCTCCCTAGTGGGGGGCGGGCTAAGCCAAAGGGTTATATTCCTTTGAGACCCAAGGGAGGCACAGATAGTTACGTATCGAACCTGTCTAAAACATCCAAGCTTCCTAATAAAGCCACCTGCCTCTATCCTCAGCAGCCACAACAAAAGCCACAAGTGCAGCAGGCCTTTTGGGGTGACATGCTCGAGGCTTTGCACAAGAACAGCTCTGAGCTTGCCTACCAGCTCTGCCATAATGAGTGGGAGGTTGTGCAGAATTCTACCCAGCTGGTAGAAGCAGCTGGCTGTGCAGCAGAGGTCCAGTTGCTGGAAGACTCTCACCAGGTTAGCAAGGACAATTGCACTTGCAGCTGCTCCTTCCAGCAGCGCTATCACTTACCGTGCCGCCACATCCTCGCTGTGCTCCACACCAACAAGGAGCCTGTAGGGGAGGCCATGGTGTGCAGGCGGTGGCAGAAGAGGTACCAGCACCTCCTTGGGCCCCTGGGGGAGCTGCGGGATCCTATCAAAGACCTGAACATTAACCAGGCTTGGGAAGAGGGGAGAGGGGAGGTGATCCAGAGCCTCAGCAGGGAGCTGGCCAATCTGCTGATGCAGAGTGAAGGGGCAGAGCTGGAGGAACGCTGTTCCACTTTGGGAAAGATTGTGGACATATGGGCTGAGCCTTGTGAGCTGACAGAGATTGACCAGCAGCTGGGAGACTACAGCGATGTAGGGCATCTCCCTTTTCTCTGGGTGAAGCAGGAGGAAGCTGAGAGGCTCCCTCATTCTGGGACCACACTACTCCTAGACTGAGGCTCCTAATAAAGCCAAAGAAAGCAGAACAGGAGTGGGACTAGCACACACCAAACCCCTCCTTTCTCGTTTTGTTTTGTTCATCCCCATCTTATCCCAAGCAGGGCTAATGAATTGAGAGATGAGACCACACTTTTGTCCTCAGCTAGTCAGTACCACTGGTGTGTCTTAACTGGGCTGGCCCTCAGGATTAGGAAAGGGCCTAAATGACCTATTCCTTTTTCTTGGCATCCTTCTTGTCCCAAAGGTTGAATGTGTTCAAACAAAGTTGTGTTCATGTTGAGGGATCTCTTACGTAGGTCAGTTCCTGCCCATTCTGAGGCCGAGACTCCCCTTCTCCAGAATAGATCTAGTCAGGATCTAGCAAGGGAACTGCTCAGGAAAGAAGGGAGAAAAGGTAGTTTCTGGATGTTGCTGCTATACACAGAGATTGTCACTCTACCGGTCGTCTTCGCAATATTAATAAAAGTTGTTTGATTGTTTTTTTTTAATAACCTGTTCATTTGCTTTATGGATAGAGCTGTGTCTCTTGGAGAGAAACAAGGAGGAGCCTTAGTAATAAATTTGAAAGAATTTACCTCCTAATCAACAACTGTTATCCTTAGGACTAACCAGACCTGAAATGTAAATAGCAAGTCACTCACACTATAGCACTGACATGTTGATGCAAAAGGCATACCGCTCCTTTTTGTATGGATTAGGTTATCATTGGATCTTAGAGCAGAAAGAATTTTAGAGATTGAGACCAGTGTCTAATTTGAAAGAATCATTTGGTGTAATAGAAAAGGCCTGGGTTCTTATCTTAACTCTGACAATTGAGTGAATATGGGAAAATTAATTAATGTCTCTGAGCCTCAGGTTCCTTAGCTATTACAATGGAATAATAATACCTAGGGAGACAGTGGAGTTGAATAATGCTGGACTTGGATCCAGAAAGACTTGGGATCAAATCCAGCCCCTGACAGTAGTTCTCTGAGCATGGACATTTTACCTCACTTCTCAAGTAACTGAGAACTCAAGCTTCAGGTAACTTTTTAAATATACAGATAGGGGAGAATCAGTTCTCACATCAAGAAATCACAGCTCTTTGACAAACCTCATTGGCTCATTGAGAGGTAGTTCTTAAAAACCTTTAAGTATTATAGAAATGTGAATTATTCACGTGACTCAGGTCTCGGGAGGGAAAGTGGCTCATAAGTATTAATTCCTGTCACAAGACATACAGAGGTGATGGATGCAGGCCATTTTTGAAGGTCTTAATTACTTGGGAGGCATTAATTTATAAGATAGGATGTATCATGTGGAAGAGGGTCTTGAACAGCTTTTGACACTGGGTTAAACATAACCCTCATGGCCTGGATAACCACTTTGTTCTTCAGCTTGGGGATCTCAGAATTATGAGATCCTGGCATTCCGTGAATCAGTGAGGTCTAGAACCTACTGCATATTTTGTCATAAATGACCCTAAAGGTGAGGTTCCTAGCTGATTCCACACAAAATTCTCAGTTCCCATTCCTCTTAGAATATTATATACTTTAGAGTTAACACCTGTTTAAGAAATATACTCTTCTCCTCCTATCTTTCCCCACGTTACCATCACTATTTATGCTTGCTGTGCCCCTCCATAGAGCATCTTCTGCCCTCTTATTTCTCCCTCTGGAAATCTTGGAATTGTTAACATACTTCTCTTAATTCTAGTACTCTTCACTTTGGGCTTTCAGGAGCCTGGATCTCGTCCTTGGCCACCCTCTGCAGCAGGTACTCCACTCATTTGCTGGAAACACGGGACTGGTAGGAGGAGAAGGCATGTACTTCATTCCTCACTGCCACTTCCAGACCATTCCTTTGCCACCATCACTCAGCAGCCTGTCCTTGGAGATTCATTCCATCCGTGGTTATCACCCAGCTCCTTGTTGCAGCCATCTGCTAACCTGTAAGTCATTCTCCCTGCTTTCTCAAGTTCAGTTGCAGGCTTTTATAGTCTCTCTTTTCACTGCAACCTCTGCTTTTGTATTTTTTAATTAAACATATACATTAATGTTCCCTCTGATGCGAAGTTTATAGCCTTCCTAAAGTCTTTCCTTTAACTCAGTCCAGCACAGGGATAATCACACCCCTGATCTCACCATCATCTGTAATTGTCCCATCTCCATTATCCAGAATTGTGAAGTTCCTCTGCTTGACTATAATCTATCCTTCCATCTCTCCTTGTGCTTCGCCTTTCCTAAATTTAGTCTTCATCCTCTTCACAACCTCATGTTAGTTGATCCGTTACCTAACTATATTCACTAAAAGTTATCTAATTACTGGGCTCACATGTATATGTATATATCTGTATGTATATACATATATACATACATATATATGTGTATGTTTTTTTCTTCTAATTGAGAAATCAGAGGAAAGAAAAACAAAAACTTAGTTATATATAATCAAGCAAAACAAATTTCTGCATTGGCCATGTCCAAAAAAAACGTGTCTCCACCTTCTGAGCTCTTTACCTCTATCTGGCGATAGGCAGTGTCATTATTTTTCTGGAATTGTGGTCAGAGTTCTTAATTCTTTCAGAATTGTTTGTCTTTACTATTGTCATTATATAAATTGTTCTGGTTCTGTTGACTTCATTCTCTATCAGTTCATATAAAGTTTTCCTAGATTTCTCAGAAACTATCCCTTTGATCATTTCTTATAGCACAATAGTATTCTACGATATTTATATACCATAACTTGTTCAACCATTCCCCCTGTTTATCCTCCCTCAGATTGCCATTTGTTACCGCGAAAAAGCCATAAATAAGGGGCAGCTAGGTGGCATAGTGGATAGAGCTCTGGCCTTGGAGTCAGGAGGAGCTGAGTTCAAATGTGGCCTCAGACACTTGACACTTGCTAGCTGTGTGACCCTGGGCAAGTCACTTAACCCTGATCGCCTCACCAAAAAGCGAAAAAAAGAAATAGCCATAAATATTTTTGTACAACTTGAAAGTTTGTTTTGCTTAGAAATAATCCCTTCTCCTAATTCTCCCTTCTCCCCTTTTCTGCCTATTTCCCTGTTGAGTGAAATGTTTTTCTATACCCAACTATGTGTGCATGTGTATTCTTCCCTTCTTTGAGCAGTTCAGATGTGAAATCTGTGGCTTCCTCGATTTCCTATCCTTCCCTCAGCAAAGGACCTTGCCTCCTTTACTAGGAAAATAGAGGTTATTGCCCTCATCTCTCTCATTTCAGGCCTCAAACCCCCTGTTCATCCCACACTTTCATCTTCATTCCAGTCTCTTCCATAGGCTATGTATTCTGAGGGGACTTAATCCACTCTGCTTTGGAACTCCCACACTGAGGCCAGTTATTAGTGAGTCAGTGAGTACAAAATTATATAGTGAGCATGCTTCTAACTTTAAAACAAGGTCAATTTGTCATCAGTTTTTGTATACTTAACCCCTCTGCCACAGTCAAGGCTTGCTTTAGGATTTAAAATCCTAATCACTTCTGTTGACTGTCTAAATGCAGAGGTTCCCAAACTAATTTGGCCTACCTCCCTCTTCAAAAAAAAAAAAAAAAATTACTCAGTGCCCACCTGGAAATCTACTTACTTTAACCCTTTAATCATTTTTTGAAATTTGCATCATTTCAAAAAAATATAAAATATTTTTTAAAAAAATGATGCATCTTAAATTTGATAATTATAAATTTGTAGGTTTTTTCCTGCATTGAAATTTTGATGACACAAGTCATTATATATTCTTATTGATGAATGCTGGACTTCCTGACATTGTTCGACAAGCTCACATGCCAACACTTGCTTGTTAAGACTTGTTGTCAGACTTGACCCCTGATTGATTATAACCTGCATTTTGTGTGTTTATTTGGAAAATAATGTAATCACTGCAACTTTAATTCTGTTACACTACACATGAAATATGTATGAACAGGTTTTCAAAATCTTATCTTCTTTCCTTATGTTCCCACTGCCCCTTTATTTTTATTCAACATCCCCTAATTGCACCAGAAGCTGCTACTACCCCCCTGGATCGTTCCAGAGCCGCCAAGGGGTGGTATTGCCCACTTTGGAAACCTATTAGTCAATATCCCTATGACTCCCCTGACTGAAACTCCCCTATGTGTTGTCTTCCCCATCAGAATGTAAGCTCAAGGAGGGCAGGGATTGTCCCAATTTTGTATTTGTTTTCCCAGTGCTTACCACAGTGCGTATTATATAAGCACATAAATGCTTAATGCTCATCCTGGGTCTGAAGAAGTGGGTTTTCCCTACCACTTGTGATCTTGATTCTACCCCATTGCCTTTCCAAGAATTTTCCTTTTTGGTTGTTCTTTTTTTTCTTGTCTTTAGTCTTTCTTATCTACTTGACTTCTTCACCTCCTATAACCATGACTAGGTTCTCCATCTCCCACCCCATCCTTAAAACTTTACTTAACCCTACTATCCTAGTCCTTTGAACTAACTTAAATGTGGAGGTCCCAATTAGTGCAAATAAGCAGTCCTCTAAAGTGGTCACATGTATTCAGACTCATACTATTTGAAGTTGTGGTTATGTAAAATGTGTTACCCAGTTCCAGCCCAATAGAAATAGGCAAACTCCTGCAAAGGGCTGTTTACACACATTGCCTCCATCTCTTCACCATGGGTCACTAGTCAGTACCTCAAAGTCTGGCTTCTGGCCCCATCATTTGAAACTGCTCTATCCATAGTTATCAGTGATCTCTTTTTTCTTTTGCCCCTCACACAGCCTTTTATTAAATCATAAAACAAAATAACTTAATATTGATCACGTGAAGGGAAAAGGATGGGTGGCCAAAAAAGGCTCTATGATGAGCCGAAACCCCACCCCAAACAGGGGATATTGGAATAAAATGTCCTATATCCCCTGTTTTGGGATAAGGCATAAGCGGCATTAAGAAAGTAGTTGCATTTTCCTAGCCTATTCAAAATATTCAAAGCATTATTTGAACATGTCAGTTTGGGAGTGGGGGGGGGGTGGGAGGGGCAAGAGGTAGGGCAAGATGTCAAATGTCATTCTCACATGGACCTTGGAGGAGGTCTCACCCCTGTGTGTGGGGAGCCTCCTCCACCAAATAATAGCCCAGAAAATAGGTGAGCAACAGACCAAAGGGATAGATAGGCTTCCCACAGGTTGCAAGGACGAAGGTCCAGCCAACCCCATCACCTGGAGCAGCTAGAGGGTTTTTATCCATGCTGGATTCTGAGCCAAAAGCTTCTTCTTCACAGGATAGATGTCTGCCAGGCCAAGAGAGAACCAAGGACTGAGGAGCAAGACTGTATTTTCCCTAAGTCAAGGATGGGGCACCTCCAAGGGCAAAGGCTGAGATCAGGGCTGCTATTACACTGAAACTGAGCTTAGTTGGTATAGTAAAAATAATGAAGAATAATTAAGGGAAGGCCTCAGTTTCAGTCCTATTTCTGACACTGGCTAAATAACTCACTGTCTCTCTGATTCTGTTTACACTTCTGTAAAATGGGGATAATATTTGTACAAGCTTCCTCATGAGGCCGTTATGAGGAAAGCTCTTTGTAAACCATAAATGGGCACTATGATTAGAGGAATAATTGACTTCATGAAGCCATTGTAGATTAATTTATTGTGATACCTACCCTCCCTAGGTGCCATACCGTAGACACTCCAATTCCTGACCCAAAGATTCCATCCCCAAGACAACATATTTCTACCATGATTCCCTCTTCTGCCCCATGAAGGGTTCTTCCCTGCCCTCCAACTCCCTCATCTACATCCAAGGTTACAGATCAGGTAGAGAAGATTCTTTCTTCCATCTTGACTTTCTTACCCCCTTTGTGGCTCAGCTCCTGGGCCTCCTCCATCTCTAGATCCTTTATTCACATGTAGTCAGAGGAGCCACCCAGCACCATTATGTTAATCACCCACCAGAGGAAGTTTTTCATCTCAAAGCAGAGACTAGCCAGGACTGTCAGGGCACAGGCTTTGGTCATGCCTGATGTGTGTTGTGGGTTAGAGATCCAGGGCCATCATGCAGCCAGGGGCAAAGCCAAAGAGGCCACCCAGGGTACCAGGTCCAGAAGTGGACACTACTGGCTTGTTGAAGGCCACCAGAGTCTGCAGATCCCCAAGCAGAAGCAGCAAGGGCAAAAAGACAACACAGCTATTGACATCACAGAACATCAGGCATCAGATGCTGCTGTCCCCCACCAGCAGCACATTCATGGTGTAAATGGCATTTAGGGAGATGCAGAAGTTGACAAGTATGTGTCAAGCATGCTGAGCCACAACAGGTGTTGTGGGGGTCTTCTGTCTCCTGGTCTACATGGAGCCAGAAGTCGATAATACCACAGGCAAGCAGGGTATAGGAAGAGGTGGTCAGCTTGAATGGCAGGTAGGAGAGCAAGACATTGAAAACAGTGGGTAGCTAATGGCCTACGTTGCAGAAAGCTATCCCAATATACTTGAGACAAAGGTTGTTGAAGGTGATTGTGACGATGAAGACCATGAAGCAAGAGGCTCCAGGAAAACTTCATGTGCATCTGCACAGAGGGGAGGTCCACACTGCTGGCCACAGCTGAGAATCTTGCAAAGGATGACAGTCACCAGACAGTGGTAGAAAGAGAAAGATCAAGTAGTCCAGATGAAATTAGAGACTGTCCATCAGGTATTTATTTATTAAGGAAGACCATGGACATGGAGGTAAACCAGTAAAGGGACACCATCAGGGTAATCTGCATTGTCCTCAGTAAAAATTACTTCTTTTTTTTTTTTGGCTAGGCAATGGGGTTAAGTGACTTGTCCAGGGTCACACAGTTAGTGTCAAGTGTCTGAGGCCAGATTTGAACTCAGGTCGTCATGACTCCAGGATCAGTAAAAATTATTTCTACCCTGACTCTTCCTCTGCTGATGGCTCTAAAGATCCTCTAAGTTCCATCTTCATTACCTGGCTGGAAATCTCTTTAGGGGGGTTCTGTTCATGGCAGAGATGGGAAGTGTGAGGGTCGAATATGCATCCTGGAAAGGTGGGCCTAGGGACTGATCGTTGGAAGAGCTGGGTGAGGGGAGAGGCTAGTGAGAAAGGGCAGAGAGTCTTCATTATAGAGGGGATGATGTTATAGATGCCAATGTTATAGATGAGAAATTTCATAGAATCATAGAATGTTAAAGCTGGAAGGAAATCTTAGAACAGAAAACACAATGTTGAATCTGGAGAGGACAGAATAGTAGAGTGGGAACAAGGAATGTTAAGACCTTAAGGGCTCCTTAACCTGAAGAATGTTAAAGAACAAAGAATGTTAGGAACTAATAGGGACTTTACAACATGGAACATTAGAAATGACAAGAATCTTAGAACACAGACTATTACAGCTTAACTATAGAATGTTAGAAATAGAAATAATCTTTAAAAAATAGAATGTTTAGAGCTATCACAAAGGAAATGAATATTTTTTTGATACATTTGACAGTATTTTATTTTTTTCCAATTACATGTAAAGACAATTTTCAATATTCATTTTTTGGGAAAGATTTTGAGTTCCACATTTTTCTCCCTTCTCCCTCCCTCTCTTTCCCCCTCCCCAAGATGGCAAGCAATCTGATACGGGCTATATACATGTACAACCATGTAAAACATATTCCACATTAGTCATGTTGTGAAAGAAGAAACAGAACAAAAGAAAATAACACGACCCCCCCAAAAAAGGTGAAGTATGCTTTGATCTGCATTCAGACTCCATCAGTTCTTTCTCTGAACGTGGATAGCATTTTCCATCATGAGTCTTTTGGAATTATCTTGGATTATTGTATTGCTGAGAAAGAGCTAAGTCAATCATAGTTGAGCATCACACAATGTTACTGTTATCGCATAGAGTGTTTTTCTGGTTCTGCTCATTTCATTCAGCATCAGTTTATCCAAGTCTTTCCTGGTTTTTCTGAAATCTGACTTCATCATTTCTTATAGCACAATAGTATTCTATTACATTTATATACCACAACTTGTTCGGCCATTCCCCAATTGATGGGCATTCCCTCAATTTCCAATTCTTTGCCACCACAAAAAGAGCTGCTACAAATATTTCTATATATGTAGGTCCTTTTCCCTTTTTTATGATCTCTTTGGGATACAGACCCCGTAGTGGTATTGCTGTATCAAAGGGTATGCACAGTTTTATAGCCCTTTGGGTATAGTTCCAAATTGCTCTCCAGAATGGTTGGATCAGTTCACAATTCTACCAACAGTGCATTAATGTCCCAATTAAAAAATGGAATATTAGAGCAAGAAGGAATCTTAAAATAGAGCATTAAACATGGAAAGAACTTTAGCACACATTGTTGAAGAGAGAAAGAATTTTAACCATAGAATGCTAAGAACTGAAAGAAACCTCATAACAAAGGAAATGGTGTGTTAGAGCATGAAGGAACCCTTGGAGATAGTCTTATCAAGGCCCCTCACTTTACAGGTGGGGAGGATAAAGCCTTATTATCTCTTAATACTTCTACTGGCCTTATCTTATTCCTTATTTTTCTTACCCTGATTGCAGCTTTTGGCATATTAGACCACCACTTCTCCCTTGGCTTCTGCTACCATGCTGTCTCTCAGTTCTCCCTTGACTGTACCTCAGTTTCTTCTGCTGGATTATCATCTTCTCCTTGTCAGTTGTCTTGCCTGTATCAGCCTGAAGAGGGGGATTCTCACTTTCCCTAAGCAGCCATTGTTTTGCTGTCTTTGGCCTCCTACAACTACATACCCTCCCCTTCCCAGTGATTCATAACTCCCAGTTGCCAGTGTTCAAAGTCTTTTCTCCATCCTCCTCTTATCCCTTATCCCCATCCCTGTCGGTCCAAGCCTTTCTTCCCCTCCCAACTTCTCTTGGAATCCCTCCACTGCGCTCTGGAATGCCTGCTCTGTAGGGTACAAACTGGCTCTCCTCTTAAACCTTTTCCCTTCTTGATCCCTCAGTCTTTTTGCACTTATCCAGACCTGGTTCCCTCCGGATGACTCAGCTTCTCTGGCCACTTCTTCCAGCACTGGTTACACTTTCACTTATACCCCCAATTCACTCATCAAGGGGTAGAGTTGGATACTTGCTCTCCATTGCCACTTCCAGACTCTCTCTCCACTACTATCACTCAGTCATCTTTCTTGGAGGTTCATTTAGTCCCTTTATACTCAATATTCTAGTGGCTATTGTCTACTGACCAGGACAATCTTCATTAATTCAGTGCCTCACTCAGTCTTTCTCTCTACCCCTCTCCCCCAATACCTGCCTTCCTATTAGGGGACTTTAACATATAAATCAATATTCCCTTAAAAAATCTCAATCTCCCAGTTCCTCAGCTTTCTCATTTCCCATCATCTGTTCTTCTAACCTACTTCAGCTGTACGCAGCGGTGAGGCAGCTAGGTGGTAAAGTGGATGAGTGCTTGGCCTAGAGTCAAGAAGACCTGTGTTCAGATCCAGCCTTAGATGCTATCGGTGTGATCCTTGGCAAGTCACATAACCTCTGTCTACCTCAGTTTCCCCAACAGTAAAATAGGGATAATAATAGCACCTATTTCCCAGGGTTGTGAGGAACAAATTAATTAATTTAATAAAGCAGCATTTGGTACAGTGTCTGACTCACAGTTGTTGCTCAGTTATTTCAGTCCTGCCTGACTTCCTGACCCCATTTGGGGTTTTCTTGGCAAAGGTACTGAACTAGTTTGCCATTTCTTTCTCTAGTTCATTTCACAGATGAGGAAACTGAGGCAAACAGGATGAAGTGATTTGCCCAGGGTAACACAGCTAGTAAGTGTCTTAAGGGCAGATTTGAATTCAGGTCTCTCTGATTCTGGGCTTGCCACTCTAGCCAGGTACTTAGTGCTTGTTCCCTCCCTTTAGTCCCCCTATACCCATGATCTTGCTATCATCCACACGTGTTCTGCTTCTATGTTCATGAACTCTGAAATTCCCCTATGTGATTATAGTCCATTGTCATCTAACCTCTAATCTTTGTCTTGCAACCCCAAGCCCCATTCTTTGTCCTCCCCGAAACCTCTAATCCCAATCCTTCCACCCCCAGTTCTTTGCCACACTATCACCCCCCCCACTGGCTCCATTCATCTCCCTTCCCCATCTTCACCCCTTGATGAACCAGTTCAATCTCAAACTTTCCTCTTCTTTTGAGTCTCTTACTCCTTTGTATTATCAGTCTTGTCCTGCCTAGCCACAGACAGCTTTGGATTTGTGACAGATGAAATGTCTGAGAGACACAGTTTCTGGGTAATTAATAATTAATTTATTAGTTACAGTTAGCAAATAATCAATAAATTGAGGTCGGTGGCTCTCTCAGAAATCAAAGACACCCCTGGAAAACATCCAATGTTTAAATACTCTTGAAAGAGTAGGTGTTCCCAACAGGCAGAAATCAACTCTGATTGGCTAACAATTAATGAGAGAATGAATATTATAATAAGAAGTGGGCTTAGTCTAATGAGTGACTGGGGGAATGAGACTCCAATGAAATCACTCTTGGACAAAGAGACTCATCTCCACCCAGACCATATTGCATCTGGCAATCTAGACAAAGGGATCTACCTCTACCCAGACCCCATTAATGTAGTTGATTAGATTCTCTTTACCCTTTAATCAGAACTAAGTTTTTCCAGTTCAGTGGGGTCTGAACCAAGATTGAGGATAATGTCTCATTTCACTCCTGTCCTTCACAAGGACTGTGCTTTGAATGAGGAAATAGGAAGGGAAAATATATATGGATATCTCGGGTTAACAGGATTTTTCTGAGCCGGTCTCTAACCTGAGAATTCTTGGAGCCGAACAAAGCAGGCCTAGAGAAGGAGTGCCAGTAATCAAGTAGTGGTTTAATTAATCTGTTTCAGAGTGAGGAATGCTCTCTAAACTGAAGTAAAAGCACAGCTTATATAAATAAATCACAGTGGGGAAGGAAGGGGGAAGGGGGATTACAAACAATCGTTTCCCAGAGCCTTAGTGGTTTCCCACAACAAGCCCAGCAGTACAGATTAGAACAATTCTTTGTTTCAAAATTTAGGAGTTGTGACCACCCCCCCAGGGCACAGAACCAGAGTTCTGTGAAGAGAACAGGTTCTACAATCTTTGATTCGATTCACTTAAGGTCCACAGGTACAAGAATGCAGTGATTGTGAGATTGTTGTGGTTTGACCATTTCAAGCTGCATTGTAAATCTCTGACTCCCAAGCCAGAGTCTCCTGAGAAATCTAAATTATTAGTATATTTATTATACCTATATCAATCAATATGAAAATCATAATTCCATTCACACTCCCCTATATTAGTAATTGATTATTAATAATCATTTCTCTCACCATCCACTGCCTTTATTTCTAATCAGATGCTGCTGAATGAAGCTGGAGAAAATCATGAAACTCTGCTGACTGAATCTACTACAAATTCATGTTATGTGATTTCAACTAGGCCCCACATTGCAGCAAAACAATCCTTTTATACCTCCCTAATCTATTTACTATTCACTGCAATGGTTTTTCCAAAACTTTCGATCCCTTTTCAGACCTTCCTTTCAGCTGAGAACCTTGCCTCGTTATTTCACAGAAAAAAAAATGAGGCCACTTGCTTAGAGCTCTCTCTTTTTTCTTTCTAGTCTCTTATCACTTGGATACCTTCTGCTGCTATCCCTTCCTTCACCCCTGTCTCACATGAACAGGTGGCCCTTCTTGCCAAAGCCAATTCGTGATCCCATTCTATCTCATCTTCTCCAGCAGAAGCCTTTGTCCCTTTAAGCATCTTCACTCACACGGACTTTCAGTCCCTCCATGTGTACTGGCTATTTCCCTGCTACCCATAGCCATAACCATATCTTCCATATCCTCAAAAACCTTCACTTGATCCCTCCATTCTGCTACAGTCACAACAGAGATGTGTCCTACATCTCTCCTTTTTTGGTGGGCTAAGTTCCATCTTTGGCAGCTCTACCTCTTTCACTCTCTTCTTAACTCTATAACCAAGCTCTCAACCTCATAGTTTAACTGAGATTTCTCTCTCCATAGTTACCAGTGATCTCTTTGTTGCCAAATCTAATGGCCCTTCCTCAGTCCTCATCTTTCTTGTCTTTCCTGCAGTCTTTGACCCCATTGTTTGCCCCCTTTTCTTAGATAATTTTGTTTTCATGACACAGTTGTCTCCTCATTTCTTGTCCTCAGTCTCCTTTGCTATATCTTCATCTATTCTAGATCATGCCCACTAATACTGGGTATTCTCCAAGGATCTGGCCTGGGCTTTTTTCTCTTCTACTTCCATACTACTTCAAAGCTTGCTGATTTCATCAGCTCTCATGGATTCAGTTTAGATCTGTATTCTATCAATATCACTATCAGTATAGTAACTTCTCCTATGATCTCTAGTCTTGTATTACCAACTGCCTATTAGACATCTAAAACTGGATATCTAGTAGATATCTTAAACTCAACATGCCAAGGACCAAATTTATCTTTACTCTCTAAGCCCTCTCCTCTTCCTAACAATTACTTTTGAGGGTAAATGCTTACACTGAAAATTTAACAATCGGGTCTCTTTAGCAGGTTGGCTTCAGCATGTCTCTCACCTCCCAGGCACCTCGAAGGCTGTCAACCTGGCTGTCCTCCTTGACTCTTTAACCCTCTTTCAGCCCCATCTCAAACCAGTTATCAAGTTCTCTAATTTCTACCTTTTTAACCACTCTTGTATCTGGCCCCTTCTCCCCTCTGACATTGCCACCACCCTAATGCATCCTCATCATCTCAGGTCTGGACTATTGCAATAGCCTGCTGGTTGGTTTCCCTGCCTTAAGTCTCTCCACATTCCCGTGGATCCTTATTACCTCTGGGATGAAAAAACAAACAATAAAACCTTTTTGGTTTTTAAAGCACTTTATAACCTGGCTCCTTCCTACCTTTCTAGTTTTCTTACACCTTAGTGGCTTCCACGTACTCTATGATCCAGTGATACTGGTCTTGATGCTCCTTGAACCTCCTGACTCTGACCATTTTCACTGGCTTTCCCACATTCTTGGAACACTCTTTTTCATCCCTTCATTTTGGCTTTCCTGGCTTCCTTCACACCTCAGCTAAAGTCCCACTTTCTGCAAGAACCTTTCCTAATCTTACTGTCTTTCTTCTGAGATTATCTCCAATTTATCTTGTATATATCTTGTTTGTATATAGTTTGCATTTGTTTTTCCCATTAGATTGTGAGCTCCCTGAGAGCACAGAATAGCTTCCATGTTTTTGTTTTTGCCCTTTCTTTGTATCTCTAGCTCTTAGCATAGTGCCTGGCATATAGTAGGCACTTAAATGCTTATTTATTTGCCTTGACTCACCTCTCTCTAGCAGTGTGGCCCTGTGAAAGTCACTTAACCCTGTTTGCCTCAGTTCCTCATCTGTAAAATGAGCTGGAAATGGTAAACCACTCCAGTATCTCAGCCAAGAAAACCCCAAACGAGGTCACGAAGAGTCAGACATGAATGAAATGACTGAATAAGAACAATTATATATATGTATGTATGTATGACATATACATACACATATACATATATACACACACTTTCTTGCTTGTTAATCTCATCAGTTCTCATGGATTCAGCTACTTTACACGAATGAATCCCTATCTATTCAACTACCCTTGATCTCCTCAATTTATCTTGTAGCCTGTTGGACATCTCCATCTGGCTATCTTGTAAGTATCTCAAAATAAACATATCCAAAAGGGAAGCTTAGGTTTTCCCCAAACAACCCATTCCCTCCTCCAAACTTTCTCATTTTTGTCCCATTTTCCCTGTTCCCTATCCTTCCCCTTCTTTCACACAGCTTCTGCCCTAGTTCAGGCCCTTTTCACCTCTCATCTGGAATATTGTGTTAGCTTTCTAATTGGCTTCCCTGTCTTCAGTCAGTCAATAAATAATAAATGCTTGTTGACTAATTGCAGTCTCTCTCCAGTGTGTTCCCTGAGTAACTTCCAAATTGATATTCCCAAAACAGATCTAAAACCATGTCCCTCCCTTACCCAAAAATGAATGGTTCCTAATTGCCTCAAAGATAAAATACAAAATCCTCAGCCTGGAATTTAAGATCATAGATTTAGAGCTGGCATCTAGTCTGATATCCTCCTCTTAAAGATAAAGAACTGAAGCTTAGAGTGGTTATCTTGATTAAGGTCACACAGCTTTCTGAGATAGGTTTTGAACCCAGGTCCTCCTCATGCCAAGTCCAGCCCTCTCTCCATTAGACTTAGCTGCCTCTAAGGCCTTCCACAATCTGGCTCCAGCCTACCTTTACGTTCTTATTTCATATTAGTACCTCCCCTTCATTCACTTTCCATTGTGCTCATATATGTGTCTGTTAATTATTCCCAGGATACAACATTCCCTCTCCTGCTTCCTGGCCTTTGTAACACCTGACACCCTATTCTGGATTTCACTCCCTCCTGGTTTACACCTAGAATCTTTCTTCAAAGCAGAGTTCAGGTGCTACCTCTTGCAGCAGACATTTTCCACTCTCCCCTTGTTACTGTTCTCCCTTTTGAAACTACTTTTATTTTGTATTTTTAATTTATTTTGTATTATGTCATTATTAGTTTATATAATTTATTTTAGCATTTAATTTTAAAAATAACTTATTTATTCTTTATACATTTTTTGTTCATTTTGCATTATTTATGCGTTATTTTTGACTATACCTACTTGAGTAGCTGTTGTAGTCCCCACTGCCACAATAAGCTTTCGGAGGTTTGTTTTATTTTTTGCATCCCCGGAGCCTAGCATAAGGCCTTGCACATGGTAGGAGCTTACTGTTTGACTGGAAGCTGTATTTTTAACGGGCCCATTCCTGGGGCCGACGTCACCAACGGTGAGTTATCCCGTTAGAGCCTACGGAGATCTCCCGTTTCATTCCAGCCCCGGCCCAGAGATAGAGCCACGGCTGGAACCCACTCCCAGAGGGCTTTCCGCCGCACGCCGCGGCCGCACAGCCTCTCAAATATCCAGCAGCGCCTTCCAGGTCCGAGCCGGCGCCGCGATGTCCCCGTCATCTCCTCCCCGCCACCCCCCGCCCTCATTGCCAGGGACTCAGAGCGGGAGGATGGATCTCGGTCACAGAGCACTTTTACTTTTCTAGATTCCCTCCGCGTCTCTGCGGTTTGGGTGTTTCCATAGTAACGCAGTCTTCCGGTCCGGCAGTACCTTGACGCCCCGCCCCCCAACCTTTGTCCATCGGTTCTCCCCGCCCCCTGCGGGTTTTGTCCCCTCCTTGACGTCGAGCCGCCAGTGACGCAGGTTACAAGGCCCGCCCTCCTGCGCGCCGGCCAATGCTCCGTCGGCGTAGCGAGGAGCAGCAGGTCCTCTCAAGTTGGCAGTGCGGCGGGCGGCTCGCGTGCTGATTGGTGGGCGCGGAAGTCCGTCCGTGCTGGGCGGCGTTCTGCTGGGGAGCCCGGAAAGATGGTGGCCGAACGCAACAATCGGTAAGGAAAGCGTGAGGCCTCGCAGGCTCTGCAGTTCCCTCACCCCCTGGGGTCAGAGATGGAGCTCTCGACCCTCTCTGGGAGGCCTTCGGAAATCAGACCCCTAGGACCTTAGAAAAAGCGGCCTGCATGCCTCTGGGTCGGGAGCCGGGCGAGGTAGTTAGAAGAGGGTGTGTTCCTCACCCCCTCCCCCGCCCCCGCGGGTCAGCGGTCGGCCACGCCCCCTCCTGAGCTCTCTTAGGGCTTGGGGGGAGGGGGTGGAACTGGCCCTGGGCAGCGCTCACCCCGCCCTTAAAGCCCGTGCTGCGGAGCCCCCTAGTGCTTCCCTTCACCCTCTGTACCTCCCCCAACAGGCTCATTGGTGAAAACACGGACTGAGCTCCTGAGGTGAAGCAGCCCTTAATCCTTTCAGGCCTTCTAGACCCGCTGTTTCCACATGGCCCTAACCGCCCTGAAGGAGCTCCAGGCTGGGGACCATGCCCCCTTGCTAGTCTTTGAGGTGGGCAGGAACTCCCAGTTGGACTCCCTGAGCTACCAGTCCCTCGGCATGCGGCGAGTCTTCGTGAGGTTCCCAGAAGTGTTGTTCATACACAGGACCCACAATCCCCGAGGCAAAATCCTGTACACCTTCCTGGTGGATGGCCCTGGGGTGCAGCCCGAGAGCAGCCTGACCAGGATAGTGTATTTCTCAGTCCCAGTCAAGGAGAACACTGAGGGATTGGTTCAGCTGTTCCAAACTTTCAAAAAGTTTAACCCTGAGTGGGAGAGAATTTGTACCATCCTAGTGGATCCTTATTTCTCCCTGTTGCCTGTTCTAGCTATGGAATTTCCATCTGCAGAGATACTTCTGTCTGCCTTTCATGTATGTAAGTTTCTTCAGGGAAAGTTTTACCGACTTGCCCTAGAGCACTCAGTGAAGAAGCTGCTTCTCACCACCCTGAAGAACACTATGTGTTCAGCCACTGCCAGTAACCTAAAGAAAATGCACACTCTCCTTAGTGACTCTGTCCCCCAGGACCTGCAGCCTGGCCTTCACCTGAGCTGGCTACTAGATGACCGGATCTGGCTGGCACACAGGTGGAGGAGTAAGGCTGAAAGTATCTGCTACTTTCAGGACTTAGAGATCACAACCCGGGTTTTAAGCCAATTCTTTGGTATTGAATTGTCTTTGGAAAGGAGTATCCTTTCTCTGATAGGGTATTTGAAGCAGAACATGGAGAAGGAAGGAGCCTCTAACTCAGACCTGAATATCCCAGCCAACTGTACCCCCCCAGAGCCTTCTGTAGAAATTACCAAGCTCCAAGAGGTGGAAGCCTGCATCCAACATTCCTTGCAAACCATTTGTGCTGAACCTGCTGCCCAGCTCTGCTTAGGAGAGTTTGCTGTGGTCCAGAGGTCTGTACAGCTAATTGGCTCAAGCACAGACAAGGTGAATGTCCAGATCTTGGAGGACATGCATGAAGTACACCCTGAAGGTCCAAGCAGCTGTACCTGCCACTTCAGCCAAACATTTGGCCTGCCCTGCCGCCATATCCTGGCTGTCCTTAGCACCCGTCATCAAGTGCTGCAGCCTGAAATGCTACCTGAACAGTGGAAACCTGACTGCAGGACACCCCCCGGAAGTGTAGCCAGCCTGGCCAATATCCTGGGCAGCAGGTGGAATGTGGCCCTGGATAAGGAGCTAGTGGTAGCATTCCTCACTGGGGAGGTGAGGCGGCTTTTGCTTCAATGCAGCCGGGAAGAATTTGAGCGCCGCTACAATACCCTCCGTGAACTGGCAGACAGCTGGATTGGACCTTATTTCCAAGTGCAAGTCTAGATTTTCCTTCTCTCTGCCAGGTGTACTCTGTTATGACTCACCTAGTTGTCCTTCCTTAATCCAGTTAAAGGGAGTGATGATTATTGCCTAGGACAATGATATCATCTCTAAGCCTCAGTTTTCTCAGCTATTAAATGGGGATAACTATCCTGCTAACCTACCTCACAGGATTGTTGTGAGGAAAGCATTTTCTCAACTATAAAGTGCTTACAGAAGTAAGATTTGTTTTTACCCAGTGGGGAAAAGGGAAGGAGCAGTGTACCCCACCACATTCCAACTTGCTTTGCCAATACTTTGTACTCTTATAAGGTCAACTGACCTAGATGAGGAGAAAGATTGAAACCAATGTTACAGGTCAGCCCAGCTGCCCAGTCAACTGACTCTGTCCCCCATGACCAAGCAAATCTAAGCATTTTTGCAACTTAGGCAAGGAACTTTCACCTATACTCTGGCCCATTGCCCTACTTGGTCCTTGTGACTAAACCTGAATGCTGCTGATGTTAATATTGCTCATTTAGAACCTTAGCCCACCACTTTCCCTGGAAAAGAGTATTGTTTGTCATTCCTAACATTCTGTCCCCTGCCCATGCCAGCAGGGGAAATTTGGATTGGATAAAGGTTTATAGTAAAGATAGTAAGTTGACTGATTGCTGCTACTGTAGAATCAGGAAAAGAGTACTACCCCTTCTTCTCCTCCCCAATCAGTTCTTGTAGCCTTAGGTTATTGCACTGTTCTCGGGCCAAACCCATTTTCCTGTAAAAGTGAATAAACTTCCCAGCACTTGGCAGTATTGAAGCACTGGTGTGTAAATATCATATGCTCCCCAGACATAATCCTGTCCCCTGCAGAAATTGGGTCCCCCACCTAGCTGCCCAATAACCATGCAGAGAAGCTACCCAGTGAGTCTAGTGCAATTTCATCTGGCTACAAGCAGGAAGCAGGACCCTGACTCCTTCTGGGCCCCACCAATGGGGCCTGGCCAAGCACCATGTGAGACTGGGCCTGACCCCACCTCCCCTCAGTAGCCCCCTCAGGCTCTGGATGGGCCATCATAAAGGCCTGGGCTGCCCGGATCATGTCCTCTTCCCTCAGACCTGGGACAGGCACAGTGGGGATGCCAGCAATCATCATAGCCAATGTGAGGATGCAGATGTCAGGCTGGGAACCAGGCTCCTTGCCCCCTGTCTCTTTGGGCACCAGCAGGGCCCCTGGAGATAGTCCACAGAGCAGCAGTGGCCTGTGCCCCCCAAGGCCACCCATCTGCCCTCCAGCCAACTGAGGGACCCTGCCCGGTGGGCAACCATCCTCCCAGCTCAGGTTCTCAAGCTGCCTCACACGAGGAAACTTTCTGCAGTATTTGCCATGATACTCTTTCCGCCGAAGCGGCTCCCAGCCAGCCCCCCCTGAGCAGATCCCAGGTTCTGGTGTAGGTAGAGAGTGACCCCAGGCCTGGGGAGCTGCCTGATGCTCAGCTTTCTGGCTCAGCGGGCCTGGCCCTCCAGGGGCCACCACCACTGGCTCCATGGTACCATAGAGGCTGAGAGAGGAGCTTGGAGGGCCTGCCCCACCTGCAGAGACAGGAATGAGATAGAAAGTGGTTTACAACCCCATGAGACCCTGAGATGTTGTATAACTTTAAGAACCACCTAGGATCAGGCAAAGGGGAAGTTCAGGTCAGGGAACATTTTGAACATTTATATGGTCTAAAATTAGAAGGGCCTTTAGAGATCATCTAGGCCAGTGCCCTCATTTTTCAGATAAGGTAGTCCAGAGACATTAAATAAACTGCATCAGGGTACATATATAAGTGAAAGAGCTGGGATTTGAACTCGACTATTCTGACTCTTAAGTTCCAGTATCTAAGTGCTACTTGCCTTTATCTTTGGGATAGCAGCTTTAAAGCTACAGTTTCCCAGAAGGGACAACTTCCTGGGACACAGCATACAAGTTACAGCATGCCGGGGTAGTTGTTCCTCTAATCCAATCTAAGAAACTTGTCTCACCTTGGCCAGAAGTAAGAAGACCCGAATGAGCTCTCTGTGTCATGAAGTAGGACATGGCTACCATAAGGGCCCCAGGTTGTGAGGGAACAGTAGAACAATTCCTTCATGTCCTACCCCACTCACCCTTCTAGAACCTACCTCACAACCAGTAACACAGCCTGTGTTAGCTGGAATCCACCTCATAGCACTGGCTTGTCCATTCTAGAATCACTGTACCTCTTCCTGTGTTAAACCAGGGCAAAGGAGTGTGTGGAACATTGACAGTGTTATGTTGTGGAAGGAGTATTTTGGGAGTCAAATGATGTGGGTTCAAATCATGTCCTATGCTCCTTACCTGTGTGACCCTGGGCAAGTCATTTAACCACAGTCTAAGTGTCTTTATTTTTAAAAGAAAGGATTGGAATAGATCTCTAGCATCCTTCCCAGCTCTAAGTCTTCTGATCCTATAACTAGGAATCTAGTGATCTGGGTTCCAGACCTGGTCCTACCACTGACCTGCTATGTGACCTTGGCCAAAGCACTTTCCCTTTCTAGGTCTGTCTCATCTAAAACAAGGGCTGGCAAATTACTGTCAGAGGGCCTGTTTTTGTACAGCCCCCGGGAGCTAAGAATGGTTTTTATATTTCTAAAAATGTAAAAACCATTCTTAGATGGGGGTGTAACAAAAAAAAGGTGATTGGTCAAGTAGTCTGCCAGTGACTCCTGCTCTAGAACAAGAGCTGTGTATTAGATTATGTTTCCAGTCCTGGGATGTCTAGTAGAACACTGGACCAACACCCCCCCCCCCCAAAAAAAAAAACAAAACAAAACTGGGAGATCTGGATTCTTGTCCTGGTTTTACAGAATAAACAGGTGTCCTTGCCCAAATCATTTCGACTCCCTGCCTCTCAGTTTCCCCATCTATAAAATGAGGAGTCCCTTGCCTAGGCTACTTCAGAGATGTTTTGAGAATCAAGTAAAATATGTAAAAATTTGGAAACTATGACATGTTAGATACACATTAGAAGCCCTGTACTAAGAACCATCAAAATGTGAAATCATCATTCCTTTTATTATGACCTCTAGCAGGGTGGCCCTGAGGGGCTCATTCTCCAGTAGGGGTAGCTCCTTCAAAGACTTGGCCATATGTGAGGGCACTGGGGGAAGGCATTCCTGAGGTTATGATACCAAGCACAAAGGAGTTTTACTGCTATCTGCACCTAGAGCTGCCTTTTGGAGGTAAAGAGAACCTCACTCATATTTGCAGAAATCTTTGAGCCCTGTGGGGAGGTGGAGCCCATCGATGGCAAGCCGATGTATCACATTTCTCTGAATGACAATGCGGCACAGGGTCTGAAGAGAAGGCACTGTAGAGAAACAGAAAGATGGATTGGAGATAGGAAAGAATGGTTTTAGGTCAGCCTTGGCTGGCCTTCCTCATTTGAATGAGAGATTATCAGGTGTAGCCTGGGGAAGTAGATCTAAACTAGGAATCAGAAGACCTGGGTTCATTTCTCAGCTCTGCCACTAATTCAGTGTTTCCTTGGATGAATCACTTCACTGTTTTGACTCCTATTTCTCCAGCTGTGAAGCTGGAATACCTTCTTATGTACCTCGCTAGCTATGAAAAGAATGTGAAAGTACTTCGAAAAATGAGGCACCACACAGCCACTGAAAACCTTCCACTACCAGGCGTCTATCTACTTTCCAATCTCATCTCCTACTACTGCTCTTCACAGACTGCACTGGATTCACAGGTTTGAATTCAACTGTATTTATCATTGCTTCTCAGCTCACCCTCTCTGGGCCTTTGCTCACAGCACACCTCATACCTGTAATAGCTTCTCGTCTTTTGAAATCCTTCCCATCTAACTCAGGTGTCATCTACACAAAGCCTTCTTTCATCTCCCTAGGTGGAAGTAATCTCTGCTTCCTGGGATCTCATAGCATTTTATGCCTTTTGTATGCATTTATTCTACTTTATAGTATAATTTTCTGTGAATGTCATCTTTCCCTCTTCCTCCACCACTCTAAGCTCCCTGAAAGCCCAAGGACCTTATCATTTTTCATCTTTCATCATACCCTGTACCTGTTCACTAAAGTCGACCTCTGATATCTGATCACAGCATGAAGGTGACACAGGGTTACACCAAGCAGAGCAACAGCTCCTAACCAGTAAGGGACTTCGTGGGTACTATATCTAGTAATGATGATTCTAATAGCTCAAGATTCCATAGCATTTATTAAGTGTTTTCCTAATGACCATCCTATAAATTAGGGAATAAAAGTATCTTAACTTTGCTCATTTTTCAAACCCTTTTGTTTAGAAAGTGCCCCTACAACCTTGTATCACAGTGCATGGTGTTATATCCATTTTACAGATGAGGAAACTGGGGCTTAGATAAGTTCAGTGACTTACTCAGGGTGATGTTGCGGGTCCTAGTCTTTTTCCTCCAAGAACACTTACGATATAGTGTCTGATTAGTGTGGTATAGTGGGGAAAAAATACTGGACTGTCATCAACTGGTTACCTATGTGACTTTGGCTATGTCAGAAAACCTCTCAGGGGCTTGGTTTCCTTAGCTATAAAAACAGATCAGACTAGTGATCTCTAGGGTCCCCTTTTCAGTTCTACATCCCATAATACCCATTTTACAAATGAGGAAAAGAAGACTCAGAGATTTGCTGGGATGACAGGCTTGATCTGGTTATTAGTGATTCTGACTCAAGGGTTCCACAGTGCTCAGCAAGCCTATACCTACACCCATATTCCAGCTGGACCAGGTGCACGCTCTTGGTGGACGCAAAGACATCAACCACAGCATAGAGAGGCTGGGTGGTGGGCAGCCCTCGGGCGCTGGGGCCCATGTCCTCCCCGTTAATGAGGATGTGCATGTCGGCCGTGCCGTCCGGGCGAGGGCAGAAGAGCACTCCGAGGCGGCTGCGCCGAGCTGTGGGCGGCAGCACGTTAAGCTCATAGAGCTGGTCCAGCAGGTGGCTGTAGCGGCCCGGCCGGCTGCGGCCCACCAGGCGGTCGCGGGGGATCCGCAGCTGCTCGATGTGCAAATAGGGCTCGTCCAGCAGGCCCGGTAGGCGGCCCGGCGGCTCCTCCTCTTGGCCTTCGGTGGCCACGCGGTTGTGGTGGCGAGTGATGGCAAAGACCCAGCTCCGGCCCAGACTGACCAGATCGGGCAGCGAGTACTCGGGCACGGGGGTCAGGCTGCCGGGGTCCAGGGCGGTCAGGCCCAGGCGAAGGTGGCCGCACCAGCCCAGCTCCTTCTCTTCAATCTCCACCAGGAACACCTGGCCCGGCGCCAGCGGCTCGCGGCTGAAGCACAGGCCGTTCGCGAAGCTCTCCACGCGGGTGGCCCGCGTCCCCGACTGGTCCACGCGAATGTTGACCCCATGGACCTCGTGGAAACGGGTTGGAGGCGGCTCTCTGTACGGAGCGCCTCCGGCAGGGACGGGCACAGGCTGTGGGGCCGCCGCCATCTGCCCGAATCTGGTGGGGAGGCCGGCGCCAGAGGCTATTTTGGGCCCCAGGGCCAGGCGCGGACTTGGGGAGGGCCATGTAAGCTCCCGAGGGTCTCCCGAAGGAGGCGGGGCTGGCCTGGTGTGTTAGCGCCGCCCGCTGGTCGCGGGTGGGCGCTGACCAGCCTCGGCCGCCCCGGCCCGGAGAGGAAGGACTCCTCGGTTCACCCGTGCCTGCAAGCGCGGGAGGGGCGCAGAGTCATGAGGGGTGACCCAAAGGCGACCGTGCAAGTGGGGCCCACCCCTCGTGACTCCTCCACCCTGATTAGTGATCAGGTGACCTGGACCGATCACGTGATCCCAAAGTTCATGTGACAACCAGGCTTTACCTGAATCCCGGAGAGAGCATCCCAGCAAACCAGACGGACGCTGAGAGCAAGGTGAGCGGCAGGAACCGCGGCTGCCCTGGGGCCCGCGCCTCCGTCCTCGCAGCCCGGGCGCGGGGGAGGCCGGCAGCGGGGCGTCGGGTCGGCCCTGTTTCCTCGGGCGCTGCCTCACCTCCCGAGAGGAAGTGCCGGCTGGTAAATACCCATCTCCCCGCAGATGGGCCCGGCTGCGCTGCTGCTGCTGCTGCCTCTGTTGGGGCCAACCCCGGCCGGGGCAGCGCCCAAACAGGACGAGATCCTCCAGCTGCCGGGGCTGGCGAAGCAGCCTGCCTTTCGCCAGTATTCCGGCTACTTGAACGTCGCAGGCGGCAAGCACTTGCATTACTGGTCTGAGTAATGGGGCTGGGCTGAGGAGGTGCTCGGGGGAGGTTGTTCTAGGCCAGGGAGGCGCGTTCTCCAGGGAAGGGGGTACCGACTGACCTAGGACCTGAAAGGGCTGGGGGGTCCGGAAGATGCGGTTGGAGGTGTGGGTGGACATTGCCACTCATACTGTCCTCTCTTGAAGGTTTGTGGAATCTCAGAACAGTCCTCAGAGTAGTCCAGTGGTTCTGTGGCTCAATGGGGGCCCAGGATGCAGCTCCCTAGATGGACTCCTCACTGAGCATGGCCCCTTCTTGGTCAGTACCCTCCATCTTCCTTCTCTTTCATCTCTTTGGCTTTTCACTTCCCCTTTGTCTCCAGCATTAAAGGATAACTGGAGAGAAGGACTGAGTCTAAAGGGAAAGAAGAGGCTCAGAGAAAGGCCTTCTTCCAAGACCTTTCCTACTATTCTTCTGGCCAGAGAGACACTTAACTAGGGCTGTCCTTCCTTCCTTAGATCCAACCAGATGGAAATACCTTGGAATATAACCCTTATTCCTGGAACTTGGTAGGACTGGGGGAAAAGAGTCCTTAATTACTGGGGGTGAGGGGGAGAGGACGATAGAGAGGGAGAGCAAAATATAAACCTTGGGAATTTGAAGCAAAGAATCCCCTACAGCTGTCTTTCCTATACAATCCCCAGAATGCCAACGTGCTGTACCTTGAATCCCCTGCTGGTGTGGGCTTCTCCTATTCTGATGATAAGAACTATGTGACCAACGACACTGAGGTGAGCCTTGCTAGTTGCTCCCCCACCCTTCTCAGCCTTTCTCCACAAGCCAACCCCCACACACATTCTATACAGTATTACTTATCTGCTCTTTTACTCTCTTTGCACAGGTTGCCCAAAACAACTATGAAGCCCTCCGAGAATTCTTTCGCCTCTTCCCTGAGTACTGTAGCAATCAGCTGTTTCTTACTGGGGAGAGCTATGCTGGCATCTACATCCCTACACTGGCTATGTTGGTCATGCAAGATCCCAGCATGAATCTGCAGGTGTGAGAAAGGAGGAAAGCCTGGAAGTGAGGGGGTCTGGTAATGGGGAAGGAGGCTCTGCTCTTAGTTGGGCCATAGTTCTTTGTCATCCCAATGTTCTCTGAAACACAGGGAGCCAAAGCTTTGTGCTGTCTCCATATTCTTGGGTCTGTCTTGGTCTTGGTGGGAGAGCTCTTAGGAGGAGGAGGGGAACCCTTGACCCTTGGAAAAACCTACTCAAAACTGAGTTCTCTTTATATGTATGTATGTCACAGGGCCTGGCTGTGGGCAACGGACTCTCTTGCTATGAACAGAATGATAACTCTTTGGTATACTTTGCCTATTACCACGGGCTGTTGGGCAACAGGTGAGGGGAAGGGGAAGGCTGCTGAGAATCTGATAGAGAAATGAGAGCTATGAAGTAATAGCTAGTTCATAGGACTGGGTGGGGAAGGATCTTAAAGATAATTGATCTGGATTTGACCCTTGGCTCCAGGCTCAACGAAGGACTGGAGAAGGCAAGGGTGGGAGGTAGGGGAATGTCATCACTCCACTAGAATGTAAATTTCTTAAGGTCAGGGACAGGAGTTTGTTTCCTTCTTGTATCTCTGAGCACAGGACCCTACATATCAGATCCTAGGATTCAGAGCTGGCAGGGAACTTAGAGATCCTCCATCTAGCGCCTTCACTTTACAGAAGAGGAAACTAAGTCTCAAAGAGAGAAGTGATTTCTGTAAAGTCACACATATTTAGTAGCAAACCCCATGGCAGTAATGTCTGCTGAATTGAATTGAGGTGCTGCCTGCTGGGTTTTTAAAGCTGATAAAGGGAAAGGGTGGGTGGCAAACACTACCAGGTTAAAATATTTATCAAGTGATTACTGAATACTCAACATCATCCCAGGCACTAGAAAAGATAAAAAATGTTGAGAATAGGATTCTTTTGTGACTACTTTTTCTCTTCAGAACTGCCTTTGGTATTCATTGGAACAGGACCTGGGATATGAATGTTGAGGGGGAATGACATAGATCCAGTGTGATTTAGTCCTCTAACTGAGGGAAGGAGTTCCTTCTCAGTTCCTTTTTGGTCACTCACTTTAATCTTATTCAGGCTATGGTCCGCCCTTCAGACTCACTGCTGCTCCCAGGGGAAATGCAATTTCCATGACAACCAGGACCCAACCTGTACCCTTAATGTGAGCTTCCCTCTCTTTCCCTGTCCTCTCCACCCTCATCTACTCAGTCCCCACAGTCCTCTCAGACTAAACCTCCTGGGCTTCCAGTCTGTGGGTGTATCCACATTGATTTGTCTGCCAAACCTCCTTAGAGTTTCTGTTGCCCCTCTCTAGGCTGTTGAGACCAGAGGTATCCATGTGTATATTTACCTGTGTCTTTCTTTCCCCCAACCATTTCTTTCCCCCAACCCCTCTGCTCTTCTCACTCCTCCCCCAATATATACACATACTTTCTTGTAGCTATTGGAGGTATCTCGTATCGTAAGCAATTCAGGGCTCAACATCTACAACCTCTATGCTCCCTGTGCTGGTGGGGTTCCTGGCCACACCAGGTATGTGCTGCCATGGGGAGGACCTGGAATCTCTCTCTTCGGAGGTTTGGCCATATGCCACCCCCATCCCAGGACTCATGGTCACTCTCTTGGTCACAGGAATGAGGATACATTGGTAATACAGGATATGGGGAATCTCTTCACCCGATTGCCAGTCAAGCAGATGTGGTACCAGGTAAGTTTGGGGAAGGGTGTTAGGCTAGAGCTCAGCTACGAAAGTACTGTCTCTGCTTCTTCATGCCAAAGATATCAAAGTGGGTAAAATGGGTTGGGTCTCTACCCTTTCCCCAGGGACCAAAAGAATGATTTTATCCCTTTCTCAAACTCAAAGAACATCCTAAGATTTATAACTGAATGACCTTTGAGATCATGTAGTCCAACCTACCTATTTCACAGATTTCCCATAGAGGGAAAGTGATTTGCTCAGAATCGTATGGGTAGTAGAGCCAGAATTGGAATTTGAATTTTTGAACTCCAAATGCAAATATTTTTCTACTGAAGCTGAGGGTATCTGTATCCCATCTCTTCTCTGTTGTGCTGTGTGCCATCACTCCACCTGATGTCCTCTTCCTGCTAGCCACCCATGTGGGCCCACCTGGGCAGGAAGGCCACAGCAGTGGCACGAGCTGTTTTCTCTTAGCAGGCACTATTGAGAACTGGAGCAAGGGTACGGCTCGACCCACCCTGTACCAACACCACGGCGCCCTCCACCTATCTAAACAACCTCTATGTGCGCAAGGTCCTACACATACCTGAATCTGTCCCACGCTGGGACATGTGCAAGTGAGAGGCCTGGGCTGTGGGCTGATTAATGTCACTGAGATGGGGGGGGCAGGGTGGTAAGGACAGGGAAATCATGGTGGTCATTGAGTGTGAAGCTAAGGGACCTTACAGCAGAAGAAACTTTAGCGATACCATCTAGTCCAACTCTCTTATTGTACAGAGGAGGAAGCTGAGCCCCAGAGAATAGCCCATCTCCTCAGTGTTACACAGTATTAGTGGGGGTGCTGAGACTAGACTAACAGTTTCCAGGCCTGGAATGCCACCTTTCTGACTACATTTCTGGCCCCTTTTCTGTTTGCTAGCTTTGTGGTGAACAGTAACTATCAGCGCCTCTATCAGACCATGAATGAGCAATACCTCAAACTTCTCAGTGCCCAGGTGAGTGGGGCTGGAGCCTCCTGAGATCCTGTATCCTGTCTGTTAGAACCGGAGAGGAAACTGAGGCTCAGAAAGGGGAAATTCCTCTTTCAAGGCCACCTTACATGTTAGTGGCACTTCAAAGACCTGAGCTAGGGTCTCAGACTCCTTCAGTTTCCTTCTCTGTTCCACCTTCTGTTAAGGGAGAGCCTTTGACTGGTGAGCAGGGAAGGTAATCTGCCTGTAAAGCCCAGGAGTTATAACTTGAGTTATAACTTGGCATTCCCCTCCATTCTCCTACAGAAATACCGCATCCTGGTCTACAATGGGGATGTAGACATGGCTTGTAACTTCATGGGAGATGAGTGGTTTGTGGATTCCCTGAACCAAAAGGTGGGGAAGCTAGACAAGTAAGGAGGTTGGGGTGAGCAGTGTAGGTGGCAAACCATGGGGCAGCCAGGCAGAAAGCTGGCAGCTGTTGCCTTGAGTTTGGTTGGTTGGTTTGGTTCTTGGGTAGAAGACTTTCAGGGTGGGTCCTGGTGCTTACTGACCACATCCTCCCTGGGCGGCTGGAGGCAGGTTGAGGTACAGCGTCGTCCATGGCTAGTGTCTGATGGTAACGGGGAGCAAGTTGCTGGCTTCGTGAAGGAGTTTGCCAACATCGCCTTCCTCACTATCAAGGTACCTGAGGGTGGGAGGGGGATAAAAAGGAAAGGGTGGAAGTGCTGGGAGGGGGAGCATGTGGGGTCAGAGATCTCCTGGGTAATGGCATGAGGAGGAGACAAACATCTAGGTGGAGAGGGAGGCACCATAAAGCTTGTCTGAGAATCAAGAGCTTGTGTGACTGCAGGTTGGAGGCAGCAGGAACCAGTAGTGAGAAGGCCCGGCCTTCAGTCTGGTTTCTGCTGTCTGTGGGACATTGAACAAGTCACTCCACATCTCTGAACTCCAGTTTTCTTTAAGATGGGATACCGGTACCACCTGGGGTCAGTGTGAGAAAAGCACCTTAAGGTTTGTAAAGTGGACTTTTACTACATCTTGGCCCTTTGTCCTCCAGGGAGCTGGCCACATGGTGCCCACTGACAAGCCCCTGGCAGCTTTAACCATGTTCACAAGATTCTTGAACAAGGAGCCCTACTAAGTCTCATCTTGCCCTGCAGTGGGGGACAGAGGAGAGCCAGTCAGCCAGTAGCCCCTGCTTCCTGCCTGGGGATGAGGCCTGGCCATGTTTGGCTGAAGTCTCTTTGACTGGCCAAAGGGAATCCCTTGGTTGGCCAGCTGTGCACAAATTTCCCGTGTGGAATTAATCAGGGTTTTGAATAGGGGGATTAATTCAAGCTATTTGAGGGTATGAGTTGACACTGGTTTATTCTTTAGGGTAGACCTTTCGGGGGGTGGGGTCCTGGGGTACCTCCTGCATGCCATCACTCACCATGCACTGTTCCCTACCCAACATGGAGCTCAGGACTATGCACATGTCACCTCTGTAGGAACTGGAGTTGGGGGAGAGGGGAGAGAAGAGCAGGGCTTGACTCTGATTATGGGAATAAATGGTCCACAGCCCACTTCTGTCTCTCGGTCCTGACTGGGGATAGGGATGGCTTTATTGAAGGGATGGGGATTGGTTCCGTACAGTTTGAAAAAGAGAAAAAAGGGAGGTTGAACTTCATGAATAAAAGACGACTTGCTTGAATGAATGAATGACAGCCTCCCAGAAGCCTGTTCAGGAGGTAGGGGCAACAGATTGAGGTGGAGAGGAGGTGGGCCCAAGGTCACCAGATGGCTGGTTCTTTTCAATCACCTCTCGAAGACCTTTGGTGAAATGGAGATCAGCCCCAATGGTCAGGAATCCCTAGAGTTCACAGGGGGAGAGAGGATATGAGAAGATGCGTCCAAAGCTCCCCTTCTTCCCCAGCACTCTGTATAACCCTCACTCACTGCCTGGTTGGTCACCACCTCTTCGACAAAGTCAATTCCCTCGGGGAGTGGTATCTGCACCCCACGCTTGGTTCGATCTGCCGGAAAGGAAAGCAATAGAACACGCTCTTGCGTGGCTCCGAAGGACAATCAGGACCAGTGGGTAGTCATTAGAGGGAGGCAGAGATACCAGCTCAGGCCCATGCCTGTGCCGTTCTCTGATGGGATGGGGTGCTGACCCAGGAGGTGGAGGCTGGATGTCTGCTGCCCAGGGAAGCTATGGAGGGATCCCTGCTTGAGGGGGGGGCTCGGACTAGATGATGGCAAGGTCCTTTCCAGCTCCTAAGAGTTTAAAGATGATGCAGAGACTAGAATGGAGGCTATAGTGAAAGCTGGTCTTGGAAGGAGTGAGCCATTTCCTGGCTATGTGACCTCCAGGCACTTACCTTCTCTGGGACTTCTGTAAAATGAGGAAGTTCCTCACTTAGCGAGTTCCTCCCTTACTAGTCTTCAGTAGAAGTTTAGACGATCACTTGTAGATGTTGTAAAGGACAATCCTCTTAAAGTATGGGTTGGCCTAGATGATGTCTACATTCCCTTCTGACTCTTCAGGTTCTGATTCTGTGACCTGCTCAGCCTGGGACTCCCTCTCCCCAGCTCTGCCCAGCTCCCCACCCCATCCTCCGCCCTGAGAAGGTTGGCTTACCATTGAGCAGGGGCATCACCACGATCTGTAGCAGTGTCTTCAGTGGTGCCTGCAGGGGAATCAGCTGGGATGGGGGAGAGAGGGAGAAATGAAGGATGGGTTTCTGGTAGGCTTGCTGGTCCCCCCTCCCTCAGTGGCTTCTCTCTTCCCTATCCCACTTCCCATTACTCACTGCCAGGGACTCCAAGGCAGACTGGTTTGAATAGATTCGAAACCTTTGGAGAAATGGAAGAAAATGTTGGGGCTTGTGCTGGGGGCCTGCGCTTCCTATCAACACCCAATCCCTCACCCCTGTTACCTGCGTAAATCCATCTGGGCCCGAAGTGCCTTTCCCCGAAGACCCATTTTTGCACTGAGACGGGCATCCTAAAGGAAAGGAGGGGCAGTGATGTTTCTGATCGGACCACCTCCCAGCCCTTGGCAGTTCTCCCCTCACCCTCTCTTAGCACCGAACCATGGTCATGCTGGACAGCTGCACTTGGGGCTGGTCAGGTGGTACCAAGGCAATGACAAGGCCAGTGGTGACAGAGATGGTGGTGCCTGAAGGCTTAATGGTGCATCGAGGTGGTGCAAGGACCTGCAGCTCCAGCTTTAGCGGTGCATCTATCACTGCTGGACTCTTCAAAGAAAGAAGGGGAGACAAGTTAAGGTTGGGTTTAGTGGGAAGGACAGCACAATGTCATGGAAAGAAGCATAGTGATCTGGAATCAGATACCCTGGTTTGAATTCTGGCTGTTACCACTACCTTTGGTACCTCAGACAAGACACGAATTTCTTGTCTGCATTTCACCATCTGTCAAATGAGGGAGCTGAACTAAATGATTACTAAGGTCTCTTGCAGCTCCAGAGTTTGTGGATTTGTTATAGTCTGAAATGGTGAAAAAGAATTGTCTGGATGGTAGCCCTTGGGGAGAGCCATGGAAAAGGTGGGGGCAGCAATGGGAGGAGGGCCAATTAACAAGGCCGAATTCAGGGTCTGCTCTTTGCTATCCCGCTGGGATACATCATCACTGTCAGAGCCTGTCAGTCAATAAGCATTTATTAAGTCCTTACTAAAAGGCCGGGCACCGTGCTGGGAATACAAAAAAAAAAAACAACAACATGGTCCTTGCCCACTGGGAACTTGAATTCTAATGGAGACATGCAAGTAACTATATACACATAAGATATATAGAAGAGAAGGCACTGATGGGGGGAGAAAAAGGCCTCATGCAGGTGATATTTGATCTGAATCCTGAAGGAAGTCAGGGAAGCCAGGAGGTGGAGGTGAGGAGGGGGCATTCCAGGTATGAGGGACAGCCAGGGCACAGAGAGTGGGGAGACAGTGTCATCATTCAAGGAACAGCGAGAGTCACTGGATTATATAGTACATGGAGAGGAGCAAAGTGTAATAAGACTGGATAGGCAGGAAGGGGCCAGATGGTGAAGGACCCTGAAAGCTGAACAGAGGAATTTATTTCTCTGTCTGAATGGCAGCCCCCCAAGAAGGCTATTTAGAAATGCCTTCCTGAACTTTCTCTGATCCTGGAGGTAATAGGGAACAACAGGAGTTTGAGGATACACAAGTTAATACTATATACAAGTTAATATTTTTTATATATATACATATATATATATGTACATATGTCACCTGGAGGTAATAGGGAACAACAGGAGTTTAAAGTTACACAAGTTATTATATTATTATATATTATATATTACATATAATATATACTCATGCTAACTTCAGGGAGGTTAATCACCAGGGTGCCAATGTTTTTTGGCCCCAGCAATTCTTGAAGAGCATTTACCAAGTTATAGAAATGAGTTGCAGTCTGCATTGGCAGAGGAAGTGTCCACATTAAAATCACAGATCTTTGAAATATCTGTTCTGTGGACTCAGACCAAGCATTCATATGCTTTAGAGCAGAAAGGGACCTTACAGATCATCTAATCCCTCCCTATTATTTTATAGATAAAGAAACTGGGACCAGAGAAGTGAAATGACTTGTCTAAAGTCACTATTAAGTACTATCAAGTAATAGAGTCAGAACTCAAACTCGGATCTTCTCACTCCAAATCCTGGGTTCTTCATCCATCTAGAGATGGGGCTCCAGACTCCTCTTGAGCCCCTCGGCTGGAGCACTCACTCCATGGAGTTGGAGTATATACTTAAACTTCTATATGGAAGCTTCTCCTATATCCCCTCCCTTTTCAGAGTGAATTCTCTCTCCCTCCCATACAGCCAATTCCATCCTCCCATCTCTCTCACCAACAAAATGATGCTCCCGAAGAAAGTGGCCCTCAGTACCATGTCCAGGTCTTTAGGCACCTGAGTCAAGAAAAGGAAAAAGAGAGATGGGGGGTGGGGGGAGGAGAGGGAAGAATTTGTAGGTTAGACTTGAGAAGTCAACTAGACCAGTCCTCTGCCCCTGAGTTTTCTCTGTATCATCCTCATTTTTGAACACTTCCAGCAACAGGGAGCTCCCAACTTTGCAAGGCAGAAAGATTCTTTCACCTGAATTCATTTGTTCACACTATGTCCTCCCCCCTCCATGTTGGCCTTAGCCTATCAGTGGGTCAAATACCACCACTTGGGGACCCCTCTAAACCTTACCCTCTGCCCCTGCCACATCATCTCACCTTGTCCCCAACAAGCTCCAACCGGAATGCCCCAGCTTGAAAGTAACTGTCCATAGCAGAGTCAAAGAAGAACTCAGAGAAAGCCACATAGACCATCCTTTCGTCTTCCTGCAGTTGAGGCTCCACAGCCCGGTTAGGGAAGCTGGTGTTGGCCTCCACCAGAGGGAAGAAGGCTCCCTGAGGGACAGGAGCAGAAAGGTCTGAGCATCTCAGAGCAGCTCAGCCTGAGCATGCCAGAAAGGAATGTTTGGATGAGCGAACACTCGGCTGGGGTCCCAAGTGCCCCAAGCTGGGCACTCACCCGGAAGTTCATGTCCAGATTGCTGGCCGAGGTCACTGGATCACTCAGGAGGGAATAGTCAATGCCGACGTACTGGTCCACTGCACTTCGTACTAAATGCGAAGGTTTGTTTATTACTTCGACAACCAATCAACTCAATGACTTTTAATGAGGCAGCCTACATAGAATTATGCTTCCTGGGAGGCAGGGCTATGCAGTGGCCAGAACTGGGACTTAGAGTCTGAAGAGAAATGGTTCATTTACCTAATCCCTGAGTTGTATCTCATCTCTACCACTAACTGGCTATGTGACCTTGGGCAGTCATTTCTGTAAAAATGGGGGATAACACTTGTGCTAACTTGTTGTTCAGCCATTTTCAGTCATGTCTGACTCTTCATGAACCCATTTGGGGTTTTCTTGGCAGAGATATTGGAGTGGTTCGCCATTTCCTTCTGCAGCTCATTTTACAGATGAGGAAACTGAGGCAGAGTTAAGTGACTTGCCCAGGGTCACACAGAGAGTAAGTGTCTGAGGCTGGATTTGAACTCAGGAAGACTCTAGGCCAGGTGATCTATCCACTGTGCCACCTACCTGCCTTCGCACTATCTACCTCTCTTCAAATGAGGCTGTGGCTGTAATGAGTTTACAGTCAGTCAGTGGTCCTGGGTCTGACATCTGCTGTCTGCTTTTGCTCCTTACTGCCCATGTGCGATCCTGGGCATGTGACACCCCTCTTTGGGCCTGGGTTTCCTCTTTATTTCATTTTATATTGTGGGGGATGGGGGGAGAGAAGGTAATCAAGGTTCAGAGACTTGCCCAGGGTCACACAGCTAGTAAGTGTCTGAGGTCACATTTCAACTCAGGTTTTCCTGACTCTGGGGCCAGTGCTCTATCACCACCTAGCAGCCCCTGAGTCTGAGTTTCCTAATCTGTAAAATGAGAGGCCTGAGCTAGAAAGGTAGGAGTCCTCTCCAGCTCTAAAAAGCCACGATCCTTTGTAAAGCGTTGTGTAACCGAGGAACGAACTCTATTTAGCCTCAGCTGCTGTGCCATAAAGGAGACTCATAATTACCTTATTTAACAACTCCTATTTCTACAGCACTTTACAGTTTACAAAGTACTTTCCTTATGACAGCATTACGTCCTAAGCAGTGCAAGTATATAGGTACTGCTCACCTTAGAGAAAGGAAATTGAGCAACAGAGGCATTAAACCGCCATCCTCCAGCAGAGGCCGGCCTCCAGCCCAGGTGTCCTGACTGTCAATTGAGTTTTTTTTTTCCTCCTCACCATATTGACTCAAGCTCCCGTCAGCAGGTACTGCATCTTCTCCTTCCAGTGTATCAAGAGACAGCTTGACACAGCGGGGATAGCCAGGGACTCAAGTCAGGAAGAGCTAGGTTCAAATCCCTCCTCAGACACTACCAGGGCATGTGAACATGAGAAAGTCATGGAAATTCTCTGAGCCTCAGTTACTCCGGCTATAAAATGGGCACGATGAAAACAGCCCCTACCTCACAGTCTTGCTGTGAGGGTCAAGTGAGATCACATATAGAGGCAGTTGGTGTAATGTACAGAGTACTAGGTTTGGAATCCAAGGACCACGGTTCGAATCCTGTTTCAGTGTTTACTATCTACCTGAGTGAACTCAGAACCTTCGACAGGCAACTTAACCACCTAGGGTCTCAGTTTCTCCTCTGTCGAGGGAGGAGATCAGACTAAATGACCTTTTAGGTCCCTTCCGGCTCAAAATCTATGAAAAAAAGCCAATCACTGTGCAAACCTTGAAGAGCTAAGTAAATGTCAGCTATGACTGTTACTCTCTGTAATAATCCCTATCCACAAGGTAGTTGTGAGTCTCAGATGAGATAATCCACGTTCAGTGTTTTGTAATCTCTAGAGGACCGCCTGAAAGTCAGTTGTCCTATCTCTTCAGAGAGACAAACAAACAGGTGTACTGGATGCCAGCCAGAAGGGAGACGAGGACAGGCCAGAGGGAAGGGCACCCAGGGCCTTCACCTGACCAGAGGCCAGAGACCACAGTGTAAGGTGAGATCTCACTTCTGCCCAAGGGGGGCACAGTTCTACGCACAGAAAACACAAACTAGATTTGAGTCCCCATGCCTTGAAATCTTGTGCCCTCTCTCCCAGAGCTACCAATAAACAAAAAAGTATTCAACGAGGGCCAAGTACCGCTCAGAACCTGTAAACAAGGCAGTCCCTGCTCACCAGCTAGTTGAGATAAGACACTAATAATAATTGTAATTAGGGCAGCTAGGTGATACAGTTGTAAGAGCACTAGGTCTGACCTTCTCCTTGAGTTCAAATCTGGCTTCAGACACTTAGCTCTGTGGCCCTGGGCAAGTCACTTAACCTTGTTTGCCTCAGTTTCCTCATCTACAAAATGAGCTGGAGAAGGAAATGGCAAACCACTCCAGTATCTTTGCCAAGAAAACTACAAGTGGGGTCATGAAGAGTCAGATACGACTGAAAAAAACTGAGTAACAGCAAGCAAAAAATAATTGTTATACATTTCTAGAGCTTACAAAAGTGTTGTCTGTACAACTATCTTGCGGATTAAGGGAAGTATCATTACTTCCACTTTATATATGAGGAAAAACTCAGGCTCAGAGAAGGAAAAATGACTTGCCCAAGGTCATAAAGCTGTTAAGTGCTGGCTGTAGTCAGGACTTGAACCCTCTAGATTGCCTTATGCTTATTTGGTACATATTTTGTATGTACTTATATGGCTGCCTATTGTCTCCACCAATAAAACATAATTTTCTTGAGGGCAGGGACAATTTCATTTTTGTTTTTGTATCCTTACTTCCTGGTATAACACCTGCCCTGTTGTTATTCAGTTGTCACCAACCCACTTGGGGTTTTCTTGGCAGAGATACTGGTATGGTTTGCCATTTTGCTCTCCAGATCATTTTACAGATGAGGAAACTGAGGGAAACAGGGTGAAGCGACCTGCCCAGGATCACAGAACTAGTAAGCGTCTGAGGTTGGATTTGAACTCAGGAAGATGAGTCTTCCTGATTCCCAGCCCAGCGTTCTATCCACTGCCCCACCTGGCTGCCCCATAAAAAGTAACTCGCCCAAGGTCAACAAGTAAGCAAACAGTAGAATCAAGCCTCTCTATTCCAAGTCTAGAGGGTTCACTTTCTCTCTCCCTACTCCTTCCTCTCTTTCTCTGTCTCTCACAAACAGAAAAACAAAACAGGCTTTACAGCAGTCACTTCTTATATATAAATGCACACACAAACACACACTTATATTCAACCCTGCTTTGTAACAGAAGGCCTGTCAAGCAGAGACACAGCACCACTGTAGTAACATTCTGCACCCATGATCCCCCATTTCCCGCAAATGCTCAGCCCACTCTGCTATGCTTCCTCATCTTGGGGAGTCTTGTAGATAACTATGTGCTTGCTAAACTTCTGGACAGAAACTCCCAACTTTCAAGCTTTCGTCCCCAGTAGACCTGCTGGGAGTGGGTGGAGGAGGGGACAGGAAGACAAGGCAAAAGCAGATACATCCCAACCTTTTCCCATTTCCAGGACTCACCAGGGACTGTGCCCAGAAGGGAATTGAGCAGGACCAGCCCTGCATGGTGCAGCACAGGACAGATCTGAGGATCAAAATATAAGTATCAACACCAGATCCCTCTCTGCACATTACCCCCAACCCCCAATCTTCATCCTTCTCCATGTTCCTGCCTACTCCAGCCATCCCTCATGCTCCCATCCCTGCCACCTGGTCCCTCCCTGGCCCTCAATCCAGCATCACCTGTTGGTTGAGAAGGAAACGCACGCCTGAGATGATGAAAGTGGAGAGGAAATCATAGACCTTCCTGCAGGGAGACGGGGAGTAGAGAAGAGTAGCCCTGTAAACCATGAGCCAGCCTGGCCTTATCCCTTCCAGGCATGGCAGGGATTGACTAGGGGAATCTGGGGTATGGGAAGGGATAAAGTTCAGTACCAAAGCAGATCCTCAAGCAGGGCCAAATCTGATGTGGGTGGGGGAGAAGGCAGGGCTCAAGACACATTCCACCATTTCCCTCTCACCCTCAATATCTGTAACCCAGTGGAATCTGGGAAAAGTGAAGAATAAGTATAAAGAGAGGAAAGGAGGGTAGCTCTGAGGGAATGGAAAGGGGGAGCCTGGGCAGCCTGGTATTCAAGGCCCTCCACAACAGGGCCCAAACTTCTCCCTCCTCATCCTTGTCTCTCACTGTGCCCCTTCACACAAGAGCCACTCCTTCCCAACCAGACCCTCCCCACCCTATCCCCAAACGGGCCCAACCTTACCCCTCTACACTGTTCCCTGTCTTGAAATGCCCTCTTCCATCCCCACCTGTCAGTCCTACCTTCAAGGCCTAGTTCCAAGGTCAGCTCATCCATGAAGTCTTCCTTCCCACCCACCCAGCACCTAGAAGTGATATCTCCCTTTTCTGTACTTCTGTGAAACTTCACATCCTTAGCGTATTCTGCCTTGAATAACTGTGTATGTATCTTGTCCCTCTCCCAACCCAATTAGACAGTAAACTCTGTGGGGACAAAGAACGTGTCTCATTCATTCTCTCTCAGTGCCTAAGATGGGGCCAAGAACATGGTAAACACTCAATGACTGTTTGCTATAGTCTAGTACCAACCACCTTCTTCCCCACTCACTGTCCCTGAACCACAATTGGACATAAGCTGAATAAAGACCCTTCAAATCCAGCATTATCCTGTTGGCTGAGGAATGGCTCGCCCCCATCCAGGATGGGGAATGAAAGTCCATATGGACAGTGGTAGAAGGAATGGGGTTCTGGAGCCAAGGAGAGGCCTCACTTGAAGGTCCCCCCGAAGGCAGCTTGCATCTTGGAGACAGAGGCTCCACAGGAGACATTGGAAACTTTAATTCGCCCACCAGGGTCTCTGGTCAGCTGCAGGGCTGTGTGGATGGACACACCTTCAGCCGAAGCATCAATATAGCCCCCATCATAACTGCCAACAGATGAAAATCAAGAAGGAAATGAGTAGTTACAGAGCACCTACTATGCTCCAGGCAATTTACAAATATTGTTTAATCCTCACAACAATCCTTGGAGGTAGGTGCTGTTATTATTCTTGTTATACAGTTGAGGAAACTAAGGCAAACAGAGGTTAAGTGACTTGCCCAGGGACACACAGCTAGCATGTGTCTATAACAGCATTTGAACTCAATTCTTCCTGACTCCAGGCACAGAACTCTAGCCACTGCACCACCTGGCTGCCTCCAAAAGTTGGGGTGCAAAGAAGGGGGCTCAGACAAATAAACCCCACCCCACCCCTCTCCCTCACCTGTCCTCTCTCCTGTCCAACCCTTCCCCTCTCACCGCCTCTCCCCGCCCTTGTCCTAGCCCCTGCCCCCGAACTCACAGGAACCAGTAAAGCAGCTGTCTCCGGAAGCGAAGGCTGATGGAGGCATTGCTGATGTACAAGATCAGATCACAAGTTGGCTGGAAGTACAGTTCTGATTGGACCAGCTGCAGGTTGGTCACCTTCACCCTAGAGGGACAGAGAGCACAGGAGGCTCAGATCCAGGGTGCCCCAGCCTTAGATGCCCATTCAGAGCTAAGTTTCCTCAGAAGAAAGACAAGATAGCTGAAATAGCCCTTAGTAACTTTGGGGCAGCTAGGTGGTGCAGTGGATAGAATGCTGGCCCTGGAGTCAGGAGGACCTAAATTCAAATGTAGCTTCAGATACTTCCTGGCTGTGCGACCCTGAGCAAGTCACTTAACCCTGTTTGCTTCAGTTTCCTCCTCTGTAAAATGAGCTGGAGAAGGAAATGGCAAACTACTCCTGTATCTTTGCCAAGAAAATCCCAAACAGGGTCATGAAGAGTCAGACATGACTAATTGACAAAACAACTTTAAATTCCTCTCTTTTCCCTGCCCCTATAAGCACTATCAGAGCAGGGCCACCTCACCACTCATTCAACCCAATTTGAGAAGAAAGACAATAAACGGCCTAGCTCTCCTAGGAAGGTCCCCCTGTGCCACATGTAGGATGTCTTTCCCTGTTTTACAGGGAAAGAAACTGAGGCACAGAATCTCAGAACTGGAAAGGACCTCAGAAATCCTCTAGTCTAATCCACCTCTGAAAAGGAATCCTTTCTACCACTTCCCTGATAAGTGATTATCCAGCCTCCACTTGAACAAGTAAAATTAATAATAATAATAACTAACATTTGTATAGTGCTCTAATATGCAAAGCACTTCACGTATATGATCTCACTGGATAAACTCCATTTATGTGGAAACACCATCTTCCAAAGCAGCCCATTTCTCTTTTGGACAGATGGCAGGTTTTTCTTTCTTCTAGCAGAAATTAGTCTCTCTGCATCTTCCCCTTATTGTTTCCTGTTCGGTCTTCTGCAGTCAAGCAGAACAAGTCTAAATATTCTTTCCCATGAGAGCAGACTTCAAAGATTTGAATTGCTACCTTCAATAAGTCTTCTCCTCTCAAAAAAAAAAAAAGCATCCCCAGCTAGTTCAACCAACTGTCTTGCGTGATGACTTATCCAAGTTTGTCCACTGAGTTAGTGAGAGAAATGAGACTCAAATTTATGAGCCCAAACCCTTTCTATCCCCTCCATGACTTGACCTCAGAACCTCTTTCTGACCCAGCCCCTGGAGGAAGTAGGAGGTAGGCTCAAAGATGTTTGCTTTCTTACATGAAACCAGAATTTGAGATGAGGAACTATGCCCAGGATTTCTAGTAGGTAGAATTCTGTTATAGGCAGTGCTATAACGTGAAAATGATTCTGGACTAGGAGTCAGGAGGCTTGGATTAGAGTCCTAGCTCTGTGACTAACTATGTGACTTTGAATAAGCCACATCCCTTCTCTGGGGGGTTGGGATTCCATCTCTCTGCTCTGGGCATTTTTTTCTGGCTGTCCGCCATGCCTGGAATAATCTCCCTCCTCAACTCTGCCTACTGCCTTCCCTGGTCTTTAAGTCCCAACCAAGATCCCATTCTTTATAGGAAGACTTTCCCAACCCCTCTTGATTCCAGTGCTTTCTCTCTGTTAATTATTTCCTATTTATCCTGTATATAACTTGCCTGTATATATTTGTTAGCATGTCTTCTCCCCCATTAGACTATAAGCTCCTTGATGACAGGGACTGGTTTTTGCTTTTTTTTTTTGTATCCCAAGCCCTTAACACAGTGCCTGGCACATAGTAGGTGCTTAATAAATGTAGATTGATTGATTGATTAGACTTGATCAGAGGGTCTTAACATTTTTTAGGTCATGGACCTCTTTGACAGTTTAGTGAAGCCTCCGAATCCCTTCTCAAAATTATGCTTTTAAACGAGTGAACATGTACATAAATGGGCACATACAAGATAAACAGAGAGTAGAGGAAAGGTAACCTCAAGAGGGGATGGAATTAGTAGCTAGGGGGAGGGGCTTACTGCAGCTGATGGCACTTGGGCTGAGTCTCAAAGGTGGCTGGAGATTCTAAGAGGGGGAGATCAGGACTGAGAGCGCTCCAGGGAGAAGGGCAGATGGTGCAGAGGCAATGAAATGGGAGATGGAGCGACCTGGGTGGAGGATCTCTCAACCCCGGCTGCCAATGCCTCCCAACCAAATTACCTTGTATTTATTTTGCATATTTTTTTGCATCTACTTATATGGATATGTAGTATGCCCTTCCCAAGAGAGTCTGGGGTCTTCTCAGGGCCTAGCACACTGCCTATCACATAGTAGGTGCTGAAATGCTTGCGGACTGAGAAGTGATCTCCAAAGTCCCTTCGAGCTCTAACTCTCACAAGCTTAAAAATATACAAACACTGGCTCACTAGGCCTCTGGCAAAGATGGGTTGCCAAATCTGAGAAACACTGTGACCCAGTAACTTCCCTGGGCCTCAAGTCCTTCCATCTATACAATGAGATAGTTGGACTAAAGAACCTCTGGGGTCCTTTCAGATCTATACCTGTGTGCTGGTGTGCTGTGTCCAAGTAAAGAAATTCTGACTTGAATGACTTCAGACATAGCTCAGCTATGTAGCACAGTCCCATTCTCAACCCCACCCACTGTACCTCACCCCTAGCTTTTGAGCCCGACCCCCCAAATCCCAGTCCCCACTCACTCAGAGATGTTGTAAGAGAACGGGCCCTCGCTGCCCCGCAGGTCTGGGATGGTAATGGTTTCTAGCTCCTGTTCGAGGAACTTCAATCCTTCTTGCTTTACTGAGACAGTAAGACCCTTAGAACTGGTTAGCTCCTCCCACCAAGCATTTTCCTTCCTCTCCTCCCCCAGGTTCATCCTCCCACCATCACAACACACAGGCTTTTTTGTTGGAAGAAAAGGAGAGACAGCCCCAGGGCTCCCTCCTGAACAGGGGATCTCTCATTTCCCAACTCCCCCAAGTCCCAGGGACCAAAGAAAAGTTGGCCCCCTGTCTCATAACCTTACCCAGCTCCAGGGCTTTGGATGTCACCCGGATCTTGCACCCTGGAGTCTCAGCATGAGTGGCTGCTATAAATGCTAGGAAGAGGGCCCAGAGGGGAGTCATGGCCTCACTGACCTGAGGGAAAGATGGGTACAAGAGTCATTCTCCCACAGGTGGACCTTAGGTGCATTCCCTCCCCTGGACCTCAGGGCTCCCTGTACCTGTCTAGAGTGGGGGCCAGGATCTGCCCCTGGCAGAGAAGGCCACTCAGGCCTCAGGACTCAGATGCAGCTCCAGGGGTAGCCAGATCCCTGAGAGAATTCACCTAGTACTGCTAGCCAGGGAACAAAGCCAAAGGGCCTCCAACTTCCTCCCTATCCTTGATAGCTGAGCCTTTCCTGGGGATGTCAGTCTGTCTTACAGTACAGAGACCTGTCCTGGGACCTCTCATCTTCCAGCTCTACATTCCACTACCCATAGGATTTGGGGGAGGAGGAGAATAATGGGGGCCAAAGCTTCTTGTGCAGCAGCCACATGACAGGCTAAGACTAGTGGGGTGACTGACCCCATCCCCCCACTCCTCTAGCCTCCTGGCAACAGAAGGCCTGAAACTCAGCCTCACTCCATGGTAACAGGAGCAAACACATTCCTGGGGACAGTCTGTGGTATCCAGGGCACCACTCAGGGAAGGGGGCAGCCCAGTCAGTACAAAGTGAAATTTAAAGAGCTGAGCTCCTTGGCCAAATGGAATTCCCTTGTGCCTTCTCCTATCCCTTAAGTGTAGAGAATCTTAGAATGACTGCTGTGGAAGGGATCTTAGAATGCGGAATGTTAGAACAAGTAGGGACTTTTAGAAGAGAGAATGTCATAGATGAAAAGAACCTAAGAACACAAAAAATAGAAAGTTAGAAATGGAAGGAACCTTAAGATATTAAAAAAAAACCAAAACCCAAACCAGAATGTTAGAGCTGGAAGGAACTCATAAGATAGATCATGGGATGTCAGAATTGAAAGGACTTTAGAATATAATATGCCAGAGGCAGAAAGGACCTGAGAATATTTCACGTTAGAACTGGAAGGAACCTTAGAACACAGAAAATAGAATGCCAATACTGGTAGAAACTTTAAAATATAGAACATTAGAACCTTTCGAGTTCATTGTCCAACCCCCTTTATTTTCTTAGAGATTGAAAATGACTTGCCCAGGTTCTGTCTAACTGCAAATTCAAGGCAGAACCTGAACCAGAACCCAGGTTTCACAGCTCCTAAAGTCCAGGGCTCTTTTCACCAAGTTCTCTTCTTGCCCCATTCCAGTCTGGGAGTTAAAGGGCACTGACCCCTCCCTGGCTTGACTTACAAAGCCTCTCCCCTCAGCCCAAACCCATGGGGAGGAGGGGGCACCCAGAGGCTACTGAAAGGACAGTTTGAGATTATCTGAGCTTGTCCAACAGCCTGGGCTCCCCCAGCCCCAGTCCTAGCCCTGGTACAGACCTTCAGATCCTCTGCCCATCTTCCTCCCCACGGCGTCCTCAGCCCCTTTCTGCGTATGCCCAGTCTCCTCAATTCCTCCCCCAGCCCAGACTCTGTGAGAGGTCTAGGCTTCTGGCCTGGGGTAGCGATGGTGGGGGTGGGAGGCGGGGAGCAAAGATGGGGGGTGGGGATGGGATGTGCGTTGAGACTCACGCAGCGGGGCCAAAGGGGCTGGGGTCAGCTGAAGTCACGTCCTGCCTGCAATGCCTTGATCTGGGAAGAGAAGCGGGCCAGGGTCTGTAAGGGCTACTTCGGGTACTGCTGCCTTTATAAGGCGCGAGCTGCAACCCGTTTCCCCCACCGCACATACACACACATACACACACACTCACACACACACCCGCCCCTCTCCTCCCCTCCTGAGTTGGGAGGGATTGGGGCGGGCTGACTAATGTGGAGGAATGGTGGGGGGAGGGCTAGGCGGCCCAGGACTGATCAGGCCCAGGCAGGCTAGATGCCGCCAGAGACCAAGAGAAGGGGCGAGGAAGCTCCCACATCCGTGGAGATAGATATTCATTTCATCCTCAGGACATCCTGTCCTGTGAGGTATGTCTCAGGGGGTCATTCTTCCCATTTTACAAATGAGAACATTGGCACAGAGAGGGCTAGTGACTTACCCACCATGGCAGAACTAGTGGATGGCAGAGCTGGGACTCCAGTGAAGGTCGTCTGAGTTCCAGTCCAGTACTATTTACATGACATTAGGCTTTGCCCAGTTCCTTTAGCTCCTGACTCTTCTTTCCTCATCATTCTCTTCTCATCTGCCTACTTCAGGACCTGCCCCACTCCCCACTCAGTTGTTCCTTTTACGCTTTCCAAGCTAGGCTTCTACCCCATTTAGAACTTTGCCTTGGGGACCCAACCTAGTTATAGTCATATTAGAGTTATCGTAGGATTGAAAGTAGGAAAAGACCTTAAAAAGCATCAAACACACACACACGCTCAATTTAATAGAAGAGGAAACTGTGGGTCAGAGAGGTGACATGATACAGCTAATAATCACACAGGCATAAGTATCAAAGCTGGCATTCAAATCCAGGTCGCCTGATTTCAAATCCAGTATTCTTTCCACTACTCATTCTCCTCTATCCATTCACTCACCTTAATCCAATAGATGCCTGTTAGCTCAGGTTCCCCTCCACCTCCAGCCCAAATATCACAAGTCTCTATTTTCCCATCCTCAGGAAATCTTGTTCTCCTAGAAACATTCCCAGAGGCTTTATTAAATACTGGAAAATGGCCAGGCTCAGGCAGCACCCTGCCTCCTGTTTCCTCACCAATTTACCCCATGGGGTAGCAGGCTCAGAATCACTGGTTGCTTCTGATGATCTGATCTTATATATAGTGCTGGTAATTCAGCTGGGGTCCTCAGCTCAAGGGCCAGCCAGGTACCCTTCTACCCCATACCCCTCTCCCTGCACCTCTCCACAGGGGATGTTGGCTGGCTCGTAGATGCTTGGAGCTGGTCCCCTTCCCCCACTCCCTTGGGTATTCCCCATCTGTTCACTATTCCAAGATTCAAGCTTGGCTTGGGGAAGCTGCATCACCAGTATCTTTCCCAATGACTCTCCCTTCTTCCCTTTACATTTGCATTCATGCACACACTTATCCAGCTTCCCTTCCTGAAATTGAAACCCCTCTTACTGATCTCATCTTGCTGGAGATGTGCTGTTGCATGTGACTTTTTTGGGGTTTGGATGTGTGAGGGAGAGTAGGGAGAGACGCAAGTAAAAGGACAGAAGCTCCCAGGAGTATAGACCTTGATTCAATCTGCCTGCAAACAGGCCAAGTATTTCCATAAGCCTGCTCCAAGAATTCAGAGAACCACAGTGGGAAAACAGTAGGGGGGTTGCCTCTCCAGGGTAAAGTTTGTAGAGTCAGAATAGGAGAAAAGACAATTGTTTAATACTTTGGGTCATGTGCAAAGATCTGAATTAAATTCCACTTTGATCTGTCCTTGTGTTTTGGTCTGGTAAAATAACTTGTATCTTTTTAAAATTTGTGGGTTTTTTTCTTTTTACTCCTTTTGAAAATGCATGAAACTCCTCCTGACATCTGTTTCCTCATCTTTAAAATGAGAGAATTGGACTAGAGAATCTCGGAGGTTCCTCCCAGCTCTGGCACTTTGCATTCTACTCAGGCCTCACTGATCTCTCTGGATAGTTCATTCAGTTTTTAGCATGGACTGCTTTATGTTATTATGGAACTGTTTCATAAAAGGAGTTCGATCGAACCAGATTATCGTTACTGTGACTTTCTAGGACTAACATTCTAAGATTCCAAGTGTGTTAGTCTTCCCAGGGACACATGTAGACTCTTTGAATAGTAGAATCATGTCTTATCTTTATCTCTCATAGTGCCAAGTAAAGAACTAATATAGGAGGGGCAGCTAGGTGACACAGTGGATAGAGCACCCACCCTGGATTCAGGAGGACCTGAGTTCAAATCTGGTCTCAGACATATAACACTTAACTAGCTGTGTGACCCTGGGCATGTCACTTAACCACATTGCCTAACCAAACAAAAACAAAAACAAAAGAACTAATACATGGTAGGTATGGGAGGGGGGAACATTACTGAAGAAAGTATTACTCTTATTAGGGTAGAGGGTTCATCAGTTCAACAGTTCCTAATTGTAGATGTGAGGGTGTGTGCACACATCTAGTGATCGTAAAAGGATGTTGGGCCTAGAGGCTGGCTTTCATGGATGGTCCCTACAAAATAAGGACCCCAATAACCTGGAGGCCAGGGACTCCTCCAAACCCCTCGAGCCTCAAAGTTTATTTTGCTCTGTCCTGACAACCAGCCCTGTCCATATTTCTCCAGGAGAGCTGGAGCTGGCTATCAGCCATGCATTCTTTCTATTCCTAATCTTTCAGGATTGAGTAATTCCCCATAAACAAAGAAAGTAAACTCTTTTAGCCCTGGCCTCTTTTAATACTTTAGCCCTTCGGTGTTCCCTGTCTTTACTGTGGGGTCTTCAGTGTTTTCCAACAGCCTAATTCCTTCTTGTTTTTTAATAAATCCCAGTTTCCGTTGCAGCTTTCCTCTACTTCCTAGTGCTTCGACCTTCCTTGTCACTGTTTTTTCCCCTGATCCCTCCCAGGTGGTAAGAGTTTTTTTGGCTTCGGAAAAGCTTATGAATCATAGCATCTCAGAGTGGGGAATGACCTCAGGGGTCACTTAATTCAATCCCTACTCAAACTAGGAATCCTGTCCACATTCCCACAAGAAATCATACTGGCTCTGCTTGGAGACCTTCAGTTTGTTTTTCAGTCCTGTCTGACTCTTCATGACCCCATTTGGGGTTTTCTTGGCAAAGATATTGGAGTGGTTTGCCATTTTCTTCTCCAGCTCATTTTACAGATGAAGAAACTGAGGCAAACAGGGTTAAGCGACTTGTTCAGGGTCATACAGCTAGTAAGCATCTAAAGCCTGATTTGAACTCAGGTCTTCCTGACTCCAGGGTTGGTACTTTATCCTCTGAGCAACCTAGCTGCCTCAATGGGGACAGAATGGTTCAATTAGACAGTTTTATTATGAATCAATCAAAATCTTAGGTTTGAGGGTTAGACTGTAAAGACCCTGATAGCTGAGAGTCAGGGATACTTCCCCTCTTCCCATCCTATTTCAGCTACCCTATTGAAAGCTGACCTTTTCTGTTCCATTCTTGATAGATTAATTTACTTTGATCTCAAGGTCATAGATTTAGAGATAGAAGGAGCCTTAGAGGTTATTTAGAATAATTCCTATCTTTTACAGATGAAGAAATAAAAAAGAGCTTCGGTATGATTTATCCTTACTGAGTAGGAAAATGATGTATCTCTCTGTGGAGTACCCTTGGGTACTCTTAGGAACACTGTCAGACTGGCTGGCACGAGGCTGTGAAGAAATAGATTTTTTGGGGGGTAGCTAGATGGCTCAGCGGATAGAGCGCTGGGCCTGGAGTCAGGAAGACCTTAGCTCAAATCTGGCCTCAGACACTTACTAGTTGTGTGACCCCAGCGAGTCACTTAACTCTGTTTGCCTCAGTTTCCTCATTTATAGAACGAGCTTGAGAAAGAAATGAAAAACCACTCCAGTGTCTCTGCCAAGAAAACTCTAAGTGGGGTCAAAAAGCATTAGACATGACTGAAACAACTGAACAACAACAATATTTCTTGGATATTTTCAGCATCACAGAATATCAGATTTGGAAGAACATCAAATGTCAGAGCTAGAAAAGACTTTAGAACATAAAATATCAGACTTAAGTGGGACTTTAAAACAGAATTTTAGAAAGGAGGACTTTAGGAATAATTTAATCTATCCCTCTTATTTTATAGCTGAAGAAATTGAGGCCCTAAAACCATACCTCATGAGTCCCCACTGGTGTATTTATTTAACTTGTCTCTAGTCAGTCAGCTGAGATAATTAGCTCAACCCAAAGGCATATACTGAAATGATACAGTAAGAAAAGCAGCAGAAAAACATGTCCTCCCACAAACTTGGGGTGCAGTCTATCACAAGTGCCTATCATTAGGAAGAGAGACCATACATGGAGTTCAGAAATAGAGAGGTATACTGAGGTATGTGGCCAAGGTCATTTACACCCCTAGTGACAAAGAACTCCTCTCCATTCAATGTCTTCTCATGATGTCTTTGCCCAGCATGATGGGGAGCATGGTATCTCTGTTGATCACTCACTCTGTTGGGCCCCTTGAGTCTGCTATAGGACTGGGCATGGTAAGTCATTGTCCCCACTGCCTCTCCTTTGAGCTCAATTCACATCTGACTGTGCACTTTTGGAAAGAACTGGTGCCCCCGACCTAAGCGTTCCTCCACTCCCGGGCTTTCCATCTCCTGAGCAAGATGCCAGCTCTAGGCCCTTTATGCCTCTTTCACACATAGAATTTCTTTCCCAGACTAGGACTAAATGGCAAAAATGCACATCACTTCTCTATTTTCGAGAACCAAGTCATTGCCTTTGCTGACTTCCAGATGTAATTCTCCAGAATGGCCTTGGTATTATTCATAACTCCTCCTCAGGGAAATTGTAGGCTGTTTTCAACCTCAACTGGGGGGAGGAGCCAGAGCCCATTTATTGGGCTGATTCTCCTCCAGCTCTGAGGCTCCCGGGTGTGTGGTACACGTTTCCTCCTTTCCACTACTTTGCTGGGACAGTGGGCAGAAAGGGAGTTAGGGAGTAAATCATATACTAGCTATTCTATGTCAGGAGAAGAAAGGGTCATATATTATCTATGGAGCGTGTGTTTTGGGCTTTCAAACCAGCCTGTGAATGAGACCTGAATCTTAAGATACCAGATATCAAACTCTCACAGCTGTTTTGTCCTCTGCAGGGTGCCTCTAAAACACTCAAACTAGTCATCGTGGTTTAATCTTAGTCTCATCTCCCAGGCTAGACTCCTGGGGTTTGGCAGTTTTTTATTCAGAGAAGGCAGCTAGGGGATTTCAAAGCCTCAGGCTTTTTTGCCTGATTCATCCACCCCTAACCCCTTCTTATGCCTAGAGGATTCCAGGAAACTGGAACACATTTCAAATTTATTCCACAGTGTGCTTTACCTAGAAGAGAGGTCTGAAGGGAATGTGGGTGAGAGCCACTGGGAGGGCCCTCCAGCTAGCTGCCCCTTAGGATCATAGGGTTTAGAGGTAGAAAGTGCATTAGACATCATCTTATTTTAAAGAGGAGGAAACTGAATCTCAGAAAGGGGATTTGCCCAAGGTCATAGAGCAAGTTGGTAGCAGAGAAAAACCTCATACCCAGGTGTCCTGTTCATAAGATTAGGAGAAATTGGAAGAATCTTAGAATATAGGATGCACAACAGCCCTGGAGTCAGGAAGACCTGAGTTCAAATGTGACTTCAGATATTTACTAACTGTGGGACACTGGACAAGTCACTTAGCCCTGATTGCCTTAAATATATACATATATACATACATATGCACATATACATATACATGTGTAAAAAATGCAGAGCTAGAAGGGACCTTGGAAATCATGTAATCCTGGGATCCTTAACCTGGGGGTCCAAGGATGTGGACAGATTTCAGGGGGTTCATGAACTTGAGTGGGAAAAAAATTACCTCTTTATTTTCACTAACCTCTAACTGAATTTTTAGTATTTCCTTTCATTATAAATGTAGATAACAAACTTTATTCTGAGAAAGATTTTGTAGACTTCACTAGTCTGCCAAAGGGGTCCATGGCACAAAGAAGGTTAAGAACCCCAGATGTAGTCAAATATTCTCCTTTTATTTAAAATATTTTAAAGATTTATTTTTTATTCTCTTAAAATCTATTAGCAAACACAAATATTCAGATATGTAAACAAGACCAAAATGAAGAAAACAATTATATATTACATATATTAGAACATATGTCACACATATGTCACAAATATCATTATACCATATTTTATGTTATATATAACATCACATATAATAGTATATGAAATATATTATAGGATATATCATGTATATTATAATATTACAAATGTGTATAAAATGAGGGGCATGTTGGAGCCAACTGAAACTGGCTCACAAGAGACAATTATAAAATTTTCAGTATGAGCATTTATATTTCTGAAATCAGTAAATGCTACACATTAGGGTTTGATTTATTATTTTACTGATTGTCTAGCCTTATGAAACTGATGGAGAAAATGTTAATAATGCAGGTTAAAATTAACTGTGTTATAGGTACATGCATACATATGTACGTATATATATACACATATATGTGTGTGTGTATACATATATATATATATACACACACATACATACATATACATTTTTTTTCCTACAGCTTGTTAAACATTTACCAGCACATACCTGTATACACATGAGCTTCCAAAGACATTCCATGGAGGGAGTACTAAGTTGCTCTGGTTGTTTCTGGCCAATCACATTTAGCCAAGCATTGAGGGACCTAGGAGCATTGGGATAAAGAATTAATACCTTCATTGGTCCTTTGGTCCTGTGATGGCAGCAAGGATTATCTATGTCAAGGTGATTGGCCTTTGAGCCAGGATGAGCTACTCACTCAGCAGACTTTAAAAAGGGAAGACAGCTACCTCTTTTCTTTTCCTTCCGGTCTCCAGAATGGGTATAGCAAAAAGCTCTCTCCCTGGATTTCCCTGTAAAGAGTTAGAGAGGGATGGGCACCCTTTCCCTCACTCCAGTAGAAATAGCAAATCACTTGCACCCAAGGGCCAGCACATGTATTGGCTTTTGTGAGCTTGAGATTATATCTGAAAGACATGGGAACTGATCGGGTATGTAGGACAAAGGAGGGTGAAGAATTGAGGATTATCCCAAGGTTATGAACCTGGGAAACTAGGACAATGGTAGTATCTTTGTCAGAAATAGGGATATTTGGAATAGGGGAGGGTTTGGAGGGAGAGATAATGAATTCTCTTTGTCTATGGAAGTGCCAATTTTATTTGGTGTTTTTTAAGTTTAGAATAAAAAAAATTAAGTAATAACAAAAAAATGAGTTCTATTTTGGACACATTGAGTTTGAGGTAGCTCTGTGGCAGCCAGTTTGAAACATCCAATAATTTAAAACCATCAGCAAGCATTATCTGTAATGGGGATAAGCTAGAAGCCTTCTTAATAAAATCAGAGGTGAAACAAGGATGCTCATTAATTAATAACTTTAGCAAAATTCCAAGATATAAAATAAACCCACATAAATCATCAGCATTTCTGTATATTACCAGCAAAGTCCAGCAGCAAGAGATAGTGAAATTCCATTTAAAATAACTGTAGGCAATATGAAATACTTGGGAGTCTATCTGCCAAGACAAACCCAGGAACTATATGAACACAATTACAAAACACTCTTCACATAAATAAAGTTAGATCTAAACAACCGGGAAAATACTACTTGCTCATGGGTAGGCTGAGCCAATGTAATAAAAACAACAATTCCACTTAAATTAATTTACTTATTCAGTGTCATACAAATCAAACTACCAAAAATTATCTACAGCATTAGAAAAAATAAGAACAAAATTCATCTGGAAAAAAGGTCAAGAATATCAAGGGAATCAATGAAAAAAAAATATGAAAGAAGGTGATTCAGCCGTGTCAGATCTCAAATAGTATTACGAAGTGGTAATCATTAAAACAGTCTGGTACTGGCTAAGAAATAGAGTGGTTCTCCAATTGATAAATGGTTAAAGGTTATGAACAGGCAGTTTTCAGATGAAGAAATTAAAGCTATTTATAGTCATGAAAAAATGCTCTAAATCATTATTGATTAGAGAAATGCAAATTAAAACAACTCTGAGGTATCACTTCACACCTATCAGATTGGCTAATATGACAAAAAAGGAAAATGATAAATGTTGGAGAAGATGTGGGAAAATTGGAATACTAATGCATTGTTGGTGGAGTTGTGAATTATTCAGCCATTCTGGAGAGCAATTTGTGGCTATGCTCAAAGGGCTATAAAACTATGCAAGTCCTTTGATCCAGCAATACCACTGCTATATCTGTATTCCTAAGAGATCATAAAAAATGGAAAAGGACCCACATGTACAAAAATATTTATAGCAGCTCTTTCTGTGATGGCAAAGAACTGGAAATTGAGGGGATGCCCATCAGTTGGGGAATGGCTGAACAGGTTGTGGTATATGAATGTAATGGAATGCTATTGTGCTATAAGAAATGATGAACAGGCAGACTTCAGAAAAACCTGGACTTACACGAACTGATGCTGAGTGAAGTGAACAGAACCAGGAGAACACTCTACACAGTAACAGCAACATTGTGCGATGATTAACTTTGATAGACTTAGCTCTTCTCAGCAATACAATGATCTAAGACAATGCAAGACTTATGATAGAAAATGCTATCCACATCCAGAGAAAGAACTATGGAGTCTGAATGCAGATCAAAGCATACTTTTCTTTCTTTTTTTTCCTTTCTTATGGTTTTTCCCTTTTGTTCTGATTCTTCTTTTACCACATGACTAATATGGAAATATGTTTAATGTGATTGTACATGTATAACCTATATCAGATTGCTTGTCTTGGGGAGGCAGAGGGGAGGGAGAGAGGGAGAAAAAAATTTGGAACTCAAAATCTTATAAATGTGAATGTTGAAAACTTTCTATGTAATTGGAAAAAATAAAATGCTATTAAATGGAAAAAAAGCCCCACATTTTATACAACAACAACAAAAGAACTGTGAAGGACTTAGCTAGTCTCAGCAATACAATGATCCAAGACAATCCCAATAGACTAATGATGAAGCATGCTCTCTGCCTCCAGAGAAAGAACTGATATTGTTTGAATATAGACTGAAGCATTCTATTTTTCACTTTCTTTCATTTTTAAAGTTTTTTTATTTTCTTAAATACTGAAACTTAAATACACAATAAAAAAAGAAACACATTATAAACTACAAAATAAGATAAGGAAAAAAAAACATTGCCATGTGCACAGCAGAACGTAAGAGAGGATTCAAAATATAAAGCAATTAATTTCCATTTCATAAAAGCCTATATAATAAATACTACACATTATGTTCAGAGCTGTCCATCTTTTCTTTGCTTCTTTGTAAGTTTTCTTTTGTTCTCTGCTACATACTTTTTATTTTGTTCTTTTTTCCACCTTCTCCCTCCCACAGAAGCCTACAATTAGATAAATGTGTGTATATGTATATATATACATACATCCACACACATACATATACACATGTACACACAAACATATATACATACATATACTTAGATATATATAGTCATACATGTAGACATATACATTCATATACATCTATTAAAGACCTTACTATACTTATTTGTCTTCTGTTTCTTTGAGGGTAGATAATGTCTTCCTTCATAGGTCCAAGTCTTTCCATATTTTTTTTGAGTCCACTAATTCACCAATTTGCTATGGGAATAGCAATATTCCAACCTTATACTGGCTAGCTATTTTAAATTATCTAAAATGATATTGATTAATATGGATGACATATAGTGTAGTTTCCCATTTTTCTCTTTTGATTAAATCTATTTTGACTTTGACTTTGTCTGAGATCATGGTTGCTACCCCTGCTTTTTTTCCCCCTAATAAATGCTACTCCTGATCTTTAAAAAATAAAGAAAGAGAGAAAGAAACAGAGTGGTGGATCAGTGGAATAGATTACATATATGTTACACAGTAGTAAATCACCATAGTAATCCAGCGTTTGATAAACCCAAAGATCCAAGTTTTGGGGATAAGAATTCACTATTTGACAAAAACTGCTGAGAAAACTGGAAAACAGTTTGGCAGAAACTAGGTATAGATCAACATCTCACACTGTATACTAAGATAAGGTCAAAATAGGTACATGATTTAGACACAAGCGGGGATACTATAAGCAAATTAATTTACCTGTCAGATCTATGGATAAGGGAATAATTTATGACAAAAGAAGAGATAGAGAGCACTATGGGATGTAAAATGGATAATTTTGATTACATTAAATGGCATTAAAGTTTTTTGTACAAACAAAACCAATGCAGCCAAGATTAGAAGAAAAGCAGAAAACTGGGAAAAAATGTTTTACAGCAAGCTTCTCTGATAAAAACCTCATTTCTCAAATATATAGAGAACTGAGTAAAATTTATAAGTCAAATGTATAAGTCATTCCCCAATTGATAAATGGTCAAAGGATATGAACAGCAGCTTTCAGATGAAGAAATCAAAGTTATCTATAGTCATATGAAAAAATGCTCTAAATCACTATTGATTAGAGAAATGCAAATTAAAACAATTCTGAGGTACCACTTCACATCTATCAGATTGACTAATATGACAGAACAGGAAAATGACAAAAGTTGGAGATGTGGAAAAATTGGGACACTAATGTATTATTGGTGGAATTAAGACCTGATCCAACCATTCTAGAGAACAATTTGGAACTATGCCCAAAAGGCTATAAAACTGTATTTACTCTTTTTTTAAAAAAATAATTAATTTATTTTTAGTTTTCAACAATCACTTCCATAAGCTTTTGAGTTTTAAATTTTCTCCCCTTCTCTTCCCACTTTCCTCCCCAAGATGGCATGCAATCTGATATAGGCTCTACATATACATTCCTATCAAACATATTTTTACATTAGTCATATTGTAAAAAAGAATTAGAGCCACTAGGAGGAACCACAAGAAAAAAGAAACAAAACAAAACAGAAGAAAAAAAGAGCAATAGTATGCTTCGATCTACATTCAAACTCCATAGTTCTTTCTCTGGATGTGGATAGCATTTTCCATCATGAGACTTTTGGAGATGTCTTAGATTCTTGCATTGCTGAAAAGAGCTAAGTCTATCAAAGTTAGTCATCACACAACATTGCTGTTACTGTGTACAATGTTTTACTGGTTCTGCTCATTTTATTCAACATCAGTCCATACAAGTCGTTCCAGGTTTTTTTGAAGTTCACTTACTCATCATTTCTTATAGCACAATAGCATTCCATTACATTCATATACCACAACTTTTTCAATCATTCCCCAATTGATGGACATCCCCTCAATTTCCAATTCTTTGCCACCACAGAAAGAGCTGCTATAAATATTTTTGTACATGTGGGTCCTTCTCCATCTTTTATGATCTCTTAGGAATATAGATCTAGCAGTGGTACTTTGAGCATAGCTAATAATTCACAACTCTACCAACAATGCATTAGTGTTCCAATTTTCCCACATCTTCTCCAACATTTATCATTTTCCTGTTTTGTCATGTTGGCCAATATGATAGGTGTGAAGTGGTACCTCAAAGTTGTTTTAATTTGCATTTCTCTAATCAATAGTGATTTAGAACATTTTTTCATATGACTATAGGTAGCTTTAATTTCTTTATCTGAAAACTGCCTGTTCATATCCTTTGACCATTTATCAATTGGGGAATGACTTGTATTCTTATAAATTTGACTTAGTTCTCTATATATTTTAGAAATGAGGTCCTTATCAGAGACACTGGTTGTAAAAATTCTTTCCCAGTTTTCTGCTTCCCGCCTGATCTTGGTTGCATTGGCTTTGTGTAAAAACTTTTCAATTTAATGTAATCATAATTGTCCATTTTACATTTCATAATGTTTTCTATCTCTTGTTTGGTCATAAATTCTCCTGTTCTCCATAAATCTGACAGGTAAACTATTCCTTGCTCTCCCAGTTTGCTTAAGATATCAGCTTTTATATCTAAATTGTGAACCCATTTTTACTTTATTTTGGTATATGGTGTAAGATTTTGGTCCATGCCTAGTTTCTGCCATACTCTTTTCCAGTTTTCCCAGCAGTTTTTGTCAAATAGTGAGTTCTTATCCCAGAAGCTGGGGTCTTTGGGTTTATCAAACAATAGATTACTATAGTCATTGACTACTGTCTTGCATACCTAACCTATTCCACTGATCCACCACTCAGTGGAATAGGTTAGGTATGCTTGCCAGTACCAAGTAGTTTTGATGATTTCTGCTTTATATGTATTTACTCTTTGACCCCCAATAGCATTACCAAATTTATATCACAAAGAAATTTTAAAAAGGCAGGGGGAAAAGACCAAAAAGGACCTGTATGTGTAAAGATATTTATAGCAGCTCTTTTTCCAGTGGCAAAGCATTGGGAATTGAGGGGATGCTCATCAATTAGGGGATGGCTGAACAAGCTGTGGTATATGATTGTGATAGAATATTATTGTGCTATAAGAAATGACAAGCAGGATGCTTTTAGAAAACTTTGGAAAGACTTATGTGACTTGATGCAAAGTGAAGAGAGCAGAACCAGGAGAATATTGTACACAGTAACAGCAATGTTGTACAATGATCAACTGTGAATGACTTAGCTATTCTTGGCTATTCTATGATCTAAGACAATTCCAATGGATTCATGATGAAAAAACCATCTACTTCCAGAGAAAGAACTGATGGAATCTGAATGTAGATAGAATCATACTTTTAAAAAACTTTTTTCTTTTTTTTGTCTGTTGACTACACATGTATAATTCATATCAAATTGCTTGACATCTAAGGAAGTGTGGAGGGGAAAGAGGGAAGAAGAGAGGGAGAGAATTTAGAATTTAAAATTTAAAAATGTTAAAATTTTTTTACACGTAATTGAAAAAAATTTAAAAAGAAACATCTAATAGGCAATTGGTTATGTGAGATTTAAGCTCAGGGGAGACACTGAGACTGGAAACACAAACACACACACATATACATGCACACACCCACACACACACAGACACATATATCTGTGAGTCAGACTCAAAGAGATGATAATTAAACCCATGGGGCCCAATGATATCATTAAGAGAGAGAATATAGAATGAGAAGAGGAATCAAGAAAGAGATATGGGGAATACTCACAGTTAGGGGGCATATGATTGATGAGGAGTGATTAGACAAGTAAGAGGAGAATCAGGAGACAATAATATCAAAAAAACTCAGAGAGAAGAGTATTCTGAAGGTTAAGGTGATCATCAGTTTCACATGCAGCAGATGGTTGAGAAAGAATTGATGAGGTACGGCCCAAGCCAAGATCTTTGCCCCTTACTCCAAAAAGAATATGGGTCCCATTTGTCTATGGACCCTAGAAAAACCCCACCTGGTACTCTCCTTGAATTCCCACTTGGTCAAGGAAGTCTCTAGAGTTCACCTGAGGCTATAATCCACTCAACTGGCCTTTCATTGTGACTACTTTCATTGAGTCTAAACCCAATCTCCCAATTCTCCATTACCTCTGACCCAGTCCAGCCTTCATGGTCTGTTACTTCCCTATTGCCCTGGCCACTTCCCACCCTTGATCCTATCTAGACCCCATTCTACCTCTCAGTCACTCTCATCAAGATTCTCCCTAGACCCCTTCTCCCATACCCGTCCTCCAGTCACCTCAAACTATTTGGCCACTCCTAGATCCCTCCCACAATCTTTGTGTATATAAGGTTCATCTTGTCTCCATTAAGGGGCTCAGATTCTTAAAATCTAGTCAATAGCTCACTAATGTTCAGATTCCTTAAGAGTCTGGCCAATACGGTGAATCTTTAATAAATAAACTTGTCTTTGGCTGAAAGAAGGCTTAGGTTGAATTCACTTGGGCTGGACCTGAGTGTCCCTATTTCGGGGTCCTAAAACTCTTGAATCTCAACAAAAGTGGACTGATAAATGACAATTAGATTTGGCAATTAAGAGATCACTGATAACTCTAGTGAGAAGTTTTGCTTGAGTGATGAGGTCAGAAGCCAGACTGCAAAGGGTTGAGAAGTGAATGAGAAGAGAGGAAGTGAAAGCAGTAAGTATAGACCATCATCTTGTTCCTGTTCTTATTCTCCCTGTTCTTCTTGTTTTTCTTCTTTTTTTGTTGTTCTTGTTATTCTTGTTCTTCCCTGAGAAATGGAGAAGCAATATGAGACAACAGTTTGAGGGGATGGTAGGGTCAAGAGGTTTTTAAGAATGGAGGAGATGAGCATATTTGAAGGCGGAAAGGAACCAGTAGATAGAAATAATGCCAAGAGGGGATTATTGAGGTTGCAATTTGCTAGAGAGGATGAGAGGAGATGGTATTGTCAACTTGAATTCAAGAGAAAACAGCCAATACAGCAAAATTGAGGTCTTTAGTCGGGTCAAGAGAGTTGCAACTCGGGTGTCACAAAGTAAGTACGTGGGTGAAGGAGGGGTACCCGAACAGGGGGCTAGGAACAGGGTTTATATCAAGTATTAAGGCAGAGGGAATGGCCAAACTGCAAGTGGGAAATTTACAAAATAACCAGAGGCTGGGAGTGAAAATCTCTGGTCAGCCCCGGCAATTCATTGACCTGGGAATGGAGATAAGGCCAGCTTCAGTCCCAAATATTTGTCTGTATCCAGGGCATAGGTGGAGGGGATAGCAAAGATAAGGGCACTCTTTGTCTGAGAGGCTGAGGGAAAAGTAGAGAGAGTGGGAGATGAAGTCAAAAGGTTTTGAGATAAAGAGAACGGGAGAAGGGTGAATTCCTGTTGAATGGCCTCATTTTTTTTTTCAGCCGAGAGAGAGGGGAAAGCCAGGTTAAAGTATAGGAAGCTTGAAGACAGGCTTTGGAATAATTCCTGTGGAGAGTGAGATAGCAAATCTTCTTAAACTTTTTCCATTCAAGACCCAGTTTAAGAAGTGCTGAAGAATGAAAGGCTGGTCTTGCTGCAGTGAGGACCCAGTTGAAGTTAGATAATGTGAATTTATAATATACTTCGTCTGTGGTTGTGTGACTTCCTCCAGCTCTTTTCAGCATTATGTGACTATGAGAGGAGGAGGTGGATGCTGGGAGTAATCTGGTTTGCCCAGGGATGAGTGGCAATAAAACACGGGGCAAGGGATTTAAGAATACAGTTGAATTGGCTAATTGTAGGATAGAGATTAGAAAAGGAGGAAAGTGAAGCCCGAACAAAGATAAGTGGTCTGAGAAAGAACTGAGGAGTAGAGGGGTTGGAGTGTAAGATAAAAAGAAGGGTGAAGAATAGGTTAAGGTTGGAGTGAGGCATAGGCAGAGATAAGAGGTTATGCTCTGTCAACCTGGAAGTGACGGGTAAGGGCCCAAGCTGAGACCTTTGCTCCTTACCCCAAAAAGAATTTGGGTCCCATTTGTCTGCAGGCCCTAGGCAACCCCACCCTGAACTCTCCCACTTGGTCAAGGAAGTCTGGGGGGGGGGGGGCGGGTATCTCCTGACACTCTAATCCTATCAACTGGCTTTTTGTTATTGCCTGTTAGAAATACGCTTGACACCTAAAATTTAGTATCAAGAAAGTTTATTACAGAGAAAGTCCAGAGGATTAGACGTTTCTGGCCAGAAGCTGGCTCCACCCCTCTTAGGGAGGGATGGGCCCTGAGTGTAAGGGTAAGCATGGTTTTATATATTCAAATTCGACCCAAAACCTCCCAGGCCTGGATTGGCCCATCCCTTCCCGGGTTACACCCCTCCTTACATGTTTCCCCTTGATATGCTGAAGTAAGTTCCCCGTCCCTTGGTCATACATCCCATGACTTGTTAATGAGGCTCTAATTTTATTCAGGGTGTGTCAGATAATAGTAATGAAGTTCATTAAGCAGGCACACTAACATTTTTCAGGTGTCCTCAGGTTGACCCTAACTGGTCTGAGCTGGATCGACCCTTATCTTGAATTGAGTCTTTTTAGAGCCATCAACTTACTTCTTATCAGGCTAAGCCCTTGCCCACCTACAGTGTACTACTTCCTGAAATTGTTCTTTAAATCTCTGCATTATTCTTTCTCTGTGGAAATATAACATTTACCTGACTCTCACATTGTCTAAACCCAATCTCCCAATTCTCTGTTACCTCTGTTACCTTAACCTAGGCCCACCCTCTATTGTCTGTTACCTCCCATGGGCCCAGGCTACTTCCCACCCTAGATCTTGTGTAGACCCCATTCTACCTCCCAGTCACTCCCATCAAGATCCTCCCTAGACCCCTCCTCCAGTCACCCCAGCTTACTGGCCACTCCCATCAAGATACCCCTTTCTCCCAGACCTCTTCTCCAGTCACCCCAAACTTCTTGGCTACTCCTAGATCCCTCCCACAGTCTTTCTGTATATAAAGGTTCATCTGGCCTCCATTAAGGTGCTGAGATTCCTTAAGAGTCTGGCCAATATGGCACATCTTTAACAAAACTTGTCTTTTGCTGAAAGAAGGCTCAGGTTGAATTCATTCGGGTAGGACCTATGTCTCTTGTTCTCACTATTTCGGGGTCCCAGCACTCCTGAACCTCAACAGAAGTTTGGTTAAAAGAAGCAAGCCAGGTGATATATATTTATATCGTTAATTCCCTTAAGCTAGCAGGTTACATGTAATACATGGGAGCCAGAAGATAATTCTGACTCAGATAAGCAATTTGAGGAAGACATTTTTATATTCTTAGAGCAATCCCAACTTAGGATGTGTCACTCAAAAATTATAATCTCCATGTTTTAATAATAACATAAGAAAAGAAGTTTCTTAGTTGAACAGATAACAAATACAGTAAGATAAGAGAAGTGAGGAAGTGTCCACTGAAATTACAATCATGGGATATCTGTGTTTCCCTTACATAGCATATGTCCATAGGATACCAAGGTAAGAAAAATCCCACTACTCAAGACAGTGTCCAGTCCCAGGTGCCTTGTCCTTGGTAGAATGCTCCTGGTCAGAGCCTCATCTTGTCCTGTAGTTGTTGACACAGGAAGGGGCATTCTGGGTTTACTCAGAGAGCACAGCATAGCGTCTATTACGTCAGGGTGCTTCTTCTGCTTGATTAATTCAGGCTTTGGTCTTTATTGTGGCTCAAATGATCTTAAGTATTTGTTAGCTCAGATAGAGGAACATCAGAGTTTCTGACTAAGGAAGTAGAACACTTGTGGGAAACCATGAGATCCAGGGTATGATTATCCTTATGTGTAGTTGAGGTGGAGTGAAGGAGTATATCATGGGACTCAAGGACACTGAAAAATTGGGAGATTAGGGTGATTGAGGGTGACAAAATTGTTAATATGTTAATAGAATGACAGAAAATTGTTACTACCAAATACCGCTGGGGTTGGGATCTGGACCCCAGAAAGGAAAAACCCTGGACATTCCCACATGGCCAAATCTCTGGCGTTTGCCTGAGGATATAATCCCATCAACTGGCCTTTCATTGTGGCTACATCCAATCTCCCAATTCCATTATCCTTAACCTAGCCTAGCCCTCCCTATGGCCCCCAGCCATTGCCCATACTTAATTCTAGCTCTGCTCCATTGTCCAGGTCCAGGAGTTCTGTTCTGTTCACTCCAGTTTACTTGGCCACTGCTAGATCCCTCCCACAGTCTTTCTGTATATAAGGTCCATCTTGTCTCCATTAAAATGCTCAGATTCTTATAATCTAGCCACTGCTTAGATATTTATAATCTAGCCAATAGCTCACAGGTGCTCAGATTCCTTAAGAGTCTGGCCAATATGGCAGATCTTTAATAAACCTTGTCTTTGGCTGAAAAAAGGCTTGGGTCAATTTCTTTTGGGCAGGACCCTCATGTCATGATTTTGGGGTTCCAGTACCCCTAAACCTCTAGACCTCATCAATACCACTCACTTAATGATCCTTAGTGTCTTTATATTCCTACACTTATGATATTTACTCTTGATAAGGTTGAGCTGACCCCCGCCCCCTCCAAGGGATTTTACCTGGTAAAGGAGCCTAGCTCAGGCTGGATTGGATCTTCTGATGTCCTTCCCTCTTTTCCTTGGGATTCATGACATGAAGGGCAAAACAGTCAGAATGAAGGCGCTTTCCTTGCTCGGATTGCCAAGGGCCACTGGGGTCTCATGACCAAGCCTTGCTACCTTATTCTACCTCTTCCACTTCTCCTCTTAAAGGCATAAGATGCTTTTACATGTGTCTTGGAGTTGGGAAATGCATTGAGCTACCCACACTTGCCTCATTGGGAAGGTACATACTGAGATAGGGTAGCTTGTAGAGCCATGGACATCTTATAGAAGGCCTGTTATTGCTCAGTCTTGGATAGCCAAATGCTACTTCTCCTTCTAAGATGGGGGGACCAATAGAATTTAGAAGGTCACCTCTAAGCCTGCACATGCCTGTCTCAAGGCTGATGTTTGCTCACCTACTCAGAAAGGAAACAAAAAGAAGAAAAGGCAGTCAGGGACCTAGCAGCAAGCTTGCATAGTTGAATACTCTTATTTGCCAGGATGCTGGGGTGGTAAAGACCAGAATCTCTCCATCCCTCAGTGGAAGTAGCTGAGTTACATGATGCCATCTGGTGGTTCAAAGGAAGATCAGCAAGCCAATGTCAGAACCAAGTTCTTTCAGGATTGAGCTACCACATGACTTACCAGAAGCAGGCAGGAAGTTTGTTGTCTCCAGGGGACCCAAATGCTGAATCATGCAGGCAAGGATTTTATCTGGTCACACGCTGAACAACCCATGTTACAAACATATTCTTTGATACTTACTGGTTTCATTGTAAAAGCAGGCATAGAGACGAAAAAAACTATGGTTCACAGACCATACTGAAGTCTTATGCCTTCATATCATGAATACTTATTTGGAGAAGGGAGTTGGGAAGTTTTGGACTGGATGAGTAACAAATAACACCACAAAAAACCAAAACTGATATTTCAACAGAAAATAAAGGCCTTCTGACTGAATCATTCTGAATCAGCTGTATACAGAGAGAGCAATGACTTAACAACAAGCATATATTAAGTGCCCATTACATGCTAGGCACCATGCTAGACTGCAGAGATACCAATATATATACAAAAAAGAAACAAGCAGTCTTCTCAAGGAGTTTATATCCTATCAAGTTGGAATAAGAATGAAATGAGATATGACACCCATCTGAGATCAACCTGCCCTACTTAAAACAAGTTGTTGATGGTAAAAAAAGGACAAAAAAATGAGGCAAACAGAAAAAGGAGCAGGCATTGAACACATCAGAGATTATAACATTTCCTAAAGAAGCTGAGTGGATGTAAATAACTTGCCATAATGAAAAACTAAATGAGCCCAGAAACTGCCTTGATTAGGAAAACATTTGAACTTCTTGATACTTAAGTCAAGGACATCACTGGTTTATATAAATCATTTGAGGCAGCTAGGAGGTTCAATGGACAGAGTATTGGACTTGGGGTCAAATCCTGCCTCACATAGTTACTAGATATGTGAACCTGAGCAAATTACCTCTGTTTTCCTCAGTTTCTTCATTTAGAAAATGAGGATACCTACTTCATGAGGATTATGAAGAGCAAATCAATTAATATATGCAAAGCACTTGGTAAATCTTAAAATACTCTATAAATGATTGCTATTATTTCTAAAATCTTACAGAGAAGCAAGGTGGAAGATTTGTGTTGAGTATCACCTGATAAAAACATTGGAAGTTTAAATAACTTAAGACATGGAAAGTTAAATAAGTTCATAGAAAACTTGTCAAAATATCTGATTTGTAATATCTCAAAATATCTCATTTGTAATACTGTATGCTACAAACCTGCTCATACTCTATCCAGATTATCACGTGCAGTTGGATAAATAACCCAGAAAGCTTATCCTTCAGTACACATATCTTCAACAGACAAAACAAACTGACAATGATCTGGGCCCAGAACTAAAGGTGGGGTAAATAAGGGGCTAGATTGCCTTTTTGACATTATGTGGTTTTTTCAATGACCCCTAATCTTCTCCCTGAAATAACACTCCCATTTTTTCAACACCAATATTCTTCTAGTGAAGTTGTATGCCTGTGAGGCATGGAATACCACAGTCTCTTAAGAACTGAAGTTCAAGGTCATCCAAATTTAACAAACTTTTTCAGTATACAAAGGACAAAAAAGATTTTATGTGAAACTCAGAACTTCTGTTGCGTAGTTTGTTTCTGGAAAAATATGTGTTAAATTTAATAAGGTAGTAACCAAATCACCCTGTTTTTTTCTCTTAACTATTTGTTCTATGCATTTTTTGCATGTCTATTACTACCCACGAACTCCAAACGTTATTCAAATATGTGTCCCTTGTAACAGTAAGTACAACCTAATGAAACAAATTGATGCATTAGCCATATCTAAAAATTCATACCTTATTCTATACTGCTAGTCCATCACCTGTCTGCTAAGTAGTGGGAGGCATGTTTTAAAATCAGTTTTCTGAAGTTATGACTGAGACTTGTCACTGCTTTGATTAGAATAAGAAAGATAGACTTTAGAAGTTGTTTTATTTCACGTAATTATGGATTGTGCAAATTGCTTTTCTGGTGCTGTTCACTTTACTACACATCAGTTAATATTTGTCTTCCCAAGTTTCTATGAATCTGTCATATTTGTCATTTCTTTTGGCACATTACACAAGCATATCACAATTTGCTCAGCTACTATGAAATTTATGAGTACCTATTTTGTTTCCATTTCTTCATTGTCACAAAAAGAATAGCTATAAATATTTTTTAGACTTATGTGTCTTTTTCTTCTGTCTCATATTTTTAATGTCAATAGTCTTCCAAGGAGCTGTAGCAAATTCAATTTAACATCTATTAAGTACCTATTATATGCAAGACATATATGGGCAGCTAGGTGGCGCAGTGGATAGGTTGCCATACCTGGAGTCCCCTAGACTCACTTACTTCAAATCTGGCCTTAGACACTAGCTGTGTGACCCCGGGGAAACCATTTGCCTTAGTTTTCTCATCTGTAAAATGAGCTGGAGAAGGAAATGGCAAACCACTCCAGTATTTTTGTCAAAAAAAACCCCAAATGGGGTCACAGAGAGTCAGACTCAACTGAAACAAATGAACAATAAAAATAGGCAAAACATTGTGCTAGGTGATATGGATACAAAGATTAAAGTTGATGAATTCCTATTTTAAGGACTTACATTCTATTGGAGCAAACAAAGGAGCAAAGGAGCAAAGAAAACACAAAGTAACACAAAGTAATTTCTAAAAGAAGAAAGCACTAATAGCTGGTGAGAGAGGGCATACAAGAATAAAGGCCCCATGCTGTAGTGATATGTAGGCTGTGTTTTACAGCAAAGCTGGGATTCTAAGAGGAAGAGATGAGGAAATGGTCTATCCCAGATATGGATTATAATAAGAGCTTTGTTTTGCACTGCTAGCAATTGTAAAGTTTGGGGGCTATTGCTGAGGAAAAGCTGTGCCCCAGCACCAGTTAACAAGATTGAATCCACATTGAGGACAGAGCTGTCTCCTCCTTCCCTTCGGTCCCAGCCCTCTAGTTCTCACTTTCTCTTCCTCTTTGGCTACCCCTCCCATTGCCCTACATCCTGGGAAGTGACTCCAACGTGCAGATTCAGCAGGTCCCTTAAAGGGACTTAGAAGGCCTTTGGCTTCTTAGATGCCTGAAGTGCAGCGGCCTGGCAAGTCAAAATAGGAATTTTCATTAAGTTTTATCTGAGTTTCTACCTACAGCAGGGAATGCTTTCCTGACCTGGTGTGGCAGGTTGCTAATGTAGCTGTGGAGGGGCGGTGGTGTAAGGTATAGGATTTTATATCTTTTTTAACTTTGAAAGTCGTACTCTGAATTCTTTATCTGTAATTTTATTGTATTTCATGATCCATTAAGTTCCTTATTGCATTTTAACCCCTAAACCTGAATGACTGGGTTGGCCTAGCTTAGGCCTGGCTCAGAATATGGGGTATCATCTGTACAAAGACACAGAGACATGAGGCTGCCAGTCTTGCATAGTGGACAGCTGGAAGACCAATCACTCAATTGGACAGCATTTGAATCAATCAACAAGCATTTTTTAAAATTAAATTTTACTTTTTTAAAGAAAATTTTTTTGAAATCTCCCTCTCTCACTTTTTACCCTCTACCTTGAAGGGAAAAAACTCTTGTAATAAATATGGATAGTCTGAATTGGACATGTCCCAAAAATCTTATTTTGCACTATTATCTCTGTCAAGTGAATAGCACATTTTATGACCAGTTTTATGGAATCAAGGTTGATCACTGTGCTCATTAGAGCTTTCAACTCTTTCAAAGCTGTTCGTCTTTACAATGTTTACATTATTCTCTATTCACTTCACTCAGTACCATCAGTTCATAAAAGTCTTCCCAGTTTTCTCTGAAACAATCCTTCATTATTTCTACTTCTACCTATTTTGGCTGTAAAGCCTCTACTTGTACAGTCACTTCCCCCAGTTGGTGAGTTGGTGAGAATTTCCATTGGGAAATTCTTTTAACCTAGCTCAGCCCAGACTCTCCAAGATTACTTTTGCACCTCATTCCATCCCTCCCACCCTTTCTTTTCAAGCTTCCTTTTGTGTTGTCTGTCTTCCACTCCAGGAGGGCAAGGACTGGGTTGTTTTTTTTTTGCTTGTATTTTTATTCCTAGTCCTGACATTTAGTAAACACTTAATACTCTCTCATGGCATAAAAGCATCCCGTTACATTAATACACCATAATTTGTTTAGCTACTCCTCAAATGACTAGTTTCCAATTCTTTGCCACCACAACAAAAGCCGCTATATTTTTGTACATAAGTATCCTTTTCTACTTTCTTTTGATCTCTTTAGAGCACGTCTAAGAGTGGTATTGCTGGGCCAGACGGTAAGCAGGTTAGTAATTTTTTGGTCGTAGCTCCAAATCGCTTTCCAGAATGACTATGCCAATTTATAGCTCTTTCAATAGTTCATTAGTGTACCTATTCTCTTGTAGTTCCTCAAACATTTGTCATTTACCATTTTTCTTGTCAACTTTGCCAAACTGAGGAGAGGGAGAATCTTGTTGGTGTTGCCATCAAGCTGTCCCATTACGCACTTATTATATGCCACGTCTATTTATATAAACACAAAAGTCTGAGCTTCCAAGTATCCACTAAAGGGATAAAAATATTCAGAGATAAGGATATACGGAATATATACAAAATAAAATGTGTTGATGGGGGAAGGGGGGTGCATGATAGACAACTAGGGAAATTAGGAAAGGCATGTTGGAGAGAGTGGCTGGTGTGAACAGATTACAATATATTAAATGCAAATATATGAGGGATGTCTACAAGTTAAAATGGGTAACTCCTGGTGTAGGAATACTCTCTGACAACAGAGATCAAGACCCTCTGATTTAATGGATAAGTTTTTGGGAGGTGACAGAGGCATTTGGAGGTTAAATGACTTGCTCAGCGTTATACAATTATAGTCAGAGTCAGGAGTTAAACCTGATCTTCTCAACTTTTAAGCCCTTCCCTCTGTGTACTGTATCATGCAGCTTTCCTGCAACAAATTACTAACAAAAAATTGTGTAGGAAAAACTATACAAGTGTGGGCAATATACCAATATACCAATTTTCATACCAGAAATGGTATCCTTCCAGCAAAAATTGGCTCAGAAAATACAAATGTGACATCATGGAGAAGGATTCCTCAGAGAAACCAGCCTTTTGATATCACCTTCTGTTTAGCTGGCCTCCACTCAGCAAAGCCCTATCTGACAGACAGCAGGCAGCAAACTTGCCCTGCTCATTTCAGCAGCTCTTGGGAGGCTGGCTTTCTTGAGATATAATTGGGGAGAGGGGGAGGGAGGAATCAGTACTGCAGTGATAACCCAAAAGGGCAGCACCTGTCATCTGCAATATCATGTGCCCATAAGAGAATCAAGGCAGGCAATACAAACAAAAGGTACAGCATAGAAGTACAGCCACTTCTGCAGACTCTCCTCCAGACAGGTTTCCTGGTGAGATGAAGAACGCTGACTCAGGCTCTATCTGGCTTTATTCAGTTTTTGCAAATTTCAGTCAAGGCTTCTCTTTTAACTTCAGAACCGTGTGGGCCTTGGAGATTATGGAGTACAATCTCTTCGATTTAGAACAGAGAAACTAAAGCCTAGAGTGGTTATTTGCCTAAGATTGCTAAACTTGAGACAGAACCAGATCTGATTCTGAAGTTGTGTTCTTCCTACTATGCGCTGATGCCTATCTTTTAAACTGAGGGCAGGGAGTAGAGAGAGCTTTCCGTCTTAATATTAGAAAACCCAGATTCCCACACAACTGCCCCACGATGGTGGGCAAACCACTTGCTCTCTTTGGGTCATTTTCATCTTCATCATCATGGCTAACATTCCCATAATGCTTTAAGTCCTCAGAGCCTTTTACAATCAACTTACTTAATAATCCTAACAGCTCCATTTCTAGAATGTTTCATTGTTTAGGGAGACTTTCTAGAGCTAGGTGGTAAAAGTATTACTCTCCTTTCACATCTGAGTAAACTGAGACTGAGAGATAAAGTGACTTGTTCAAAGTGGCAGAAGTGTAAAGTTCACCTCTCATTTCCGAGGTGAGCAGCCAGGAAGTTCACTGATATTCCCCTACTCCTTTGAAATCAAAACTACAAATGGCCAGAAGGCTCCATTAAATAAACTAATATCCTAGGTCTCATTGCCAAACTTAAGGGAAGCCATTAGGTTAGCTTAGGTTAGGTAGCAAAGTAGAGTAAGCACTGGGCCTGGGGTCAGTAAGCCCAGTTTACTTCAGCTTCCTCATCTGTAAAATGGGGATAATAATAGCACCTGTCTCCCAAGGTTGTTAGGAGGATCAAAGGAGAGGTTCGGCACAGTGCCTGGCACATAGTGTTAAATCAATGTTGGCTGTCGTTATAATCAAATGATCACTGCTGCTATGAACTCCCTCTCCTATAGTGCTTTCACAACAACCCTGGAATATTTGAGTGTAATCACAGTCATCCCCTATAAAGAGGAAACTGGTTCAGAGGTAAAGTGACTCATCCAGGGTCACAAATGTAAAAAGCTGCCCAAGTCCCCTGACTCCAAGACCGATGTCCATGTATGCAACGCAAAAGCCCTTCCCTAGAGTGTGTGGACGGTGCAATTAAAACTAGACCTTTAGACTCCTTCTTCCTGAATTCTACCCCACCCACAGTCGTGGGTTTCGCCACACTCAAGATGGCGGCGCGACGAGTACGAGGGCCCTCAAAGGCGGTGCCCGCGCACGCGCAACGGCACCCTCCCTCCCCGGCCGGGACACAAGATGGCGGCGGCGGCGCTGGGGAGGGCGAGGCGGAGGCGGCCAAACGGGCGGCTCAGGAGAGTATGTAGTCGTGTACCCCCGAGTCCGCTCCGGGCAGGTAAGGGCTCCTGGAGGCCGCGGTCCTGCCGCGGGCCGTGCTGGAGTCCGGGGATCCGCGGTCAGGCGACGGTGGCTCCTCCAGACACTTCCCGCCCGGGGCCGCTGTTCAGCCCGGTCGTTGTCGCCACCGCCGCCGCCATCTTAGGTCCTCGGGCGGGCGGCTGAAGCTGGGAAGGGGAGGCCCAGGAACCAGGGACCCCGAGGGTGGCGGCCTAGGGGAACCCTCTCCCGCCGCTGCCGCCGCCTTCTTCGTCGTCGCCGCCTTTGTGCTGGGCTGCGACTCCCGAGTCTCCTCAAACCCGGGGGCGGGAGCGCGCGGCAGGGCGGGGGGCGGAGCCCGGGAGATGGGGCGGCGTGCGCGCACCCGCCCGCCCTGAGCTGGAGAGGGAGGTAGGGAGGGGGATTGAGAGGGAGGAGGAGGGGGAGAGCGCGCTCCCGAAATCGGCCCTCCCCTCTCCTTTCCCCTTCTCCCCTCCTGCCTGCTCAGAGCGATCGCCGCGCTTGCGCACTCCGCTCGCTCTGGAGCGCCGACTGGAGGATTTGGAATCCTGAGTCGGGAGCCCGACCCTTCCTCCCTCCGCCCCTCGGCCGTCGGGGGCGATGCCGCCCACCCGTCCGATTCGGGGATTGCCCGCCCACCTTGCATTGTCAGTGCTGGTTTCTCTAGCCCGAGGCCCCTCCCTCAGGGTCCCGTGTGTCCATCCCAGTGCTCTCTCTTCCCCTTGGCTTTGTGCTGCCCGCTCCCCAGCCTCGCCCTGCCCGTGACCTTGTTTTACTTTTGCACCCAGCTGCAGGTCTGACGATGCCCCTGGTACTTTGCCCAAGCCACTGCTGACCTGTCCACCCACCCACCCACCAGTGCCCAGTACCTAGCATTTGCCTCTGGCCACCCCTGGGGGAACCCCGCAGTGACTCCAGAGAAGCAGGGGTTGGTGAAGGTCTGGAGGTGCCTTCTTTTCGTGCTAATGCTGCAGACCCAGAGGGTGAGAGAGAAGTGGAGCTTGTCATCCCCTAGTCCTCTGGCCCAGACCCAAAAGTTCACAGTCATGTTTTAGCTCAGGGTCCCTTTCTATCTCTGGATCCTAAGACTTGGAGTGATTTTAGAGATTGCTGACCCTCCCCCTCCCCCATGTTTTACTGTTGAAGGCACAACACCTGAGAGATAATTAGCCTAGAATCACTCACCTAATGCTCATATCACCTGACTTCCAGTGCTATTTCCATTTAACTACCTTCTTCTAGCTTATGTTAAGCACAGAACATTTCCCATGTTAGGGAATGAAGAAATTTTATCTCCTGAACTCCACTTGTGCTGGCTACACACTGTGTGCCCTACCCCTATTTTTGTATAAAAATTAAGTAAATTCAATCACTTCACCCTGAAGTGATTGAGCTGAAAGAGTTAAGTATAGACTTCTGTCCTGTGCCTCCTTATGTTGAACATTAGAGCAGTGTGATAGGATGGCATTAAGGCAAGAAATGTGATCTGTTTTCTCTAGCATGGGTAGTCAGAAGGTTTTCTGGAAATAGCTTTTAGTATTAGGATTTCAACCTTTCTTTCTAGATTCTGCATGGAAAAGGTGAAAATGGAGTGGCCTTTTTGGTTCTGACTTGATCATTGTGTGATAGGTCTCATGCTGTTGCTGAGAGATGGCCAATGAGAACCACGGCAGTCCCAGAGAGGAAGCATCTCTGTTGAGTCACTCCCCAGGCACCTCTAATCAAAGTCAGCCTAGTTCCCCCAAGCCCATCCGACTGGTACAAGACCTTCCAGGTATTATAGGGGAACAGTGAAGGAATATAAAAAAGAGGTTCTAGGTTCTTGGGAAGGGAACTTCTTGGTTTGTATTCCGTGTGGGATTGTGCTACTAAGTAAAATTCAGATTTTTTTTTTCGCCTAGCATTCAAGGCTTTCTATAATCTAGTACTCCCCTACTTTTCCATCTGTATTTCAGTTCTTACTTTGATGCACTTTATTTTCCAACAAAACTGGACCAGTCTGTCATTTGACTATGCCCTGGCCTTTCCTATTTCCATGCCTTTGGTCATCCTATTCCTACTTCTGAAATCCCTTTCCTTATAGTCTTCACCTATTAAATTCCTATTTATCCTTTAATGCCCAACTCAGATGCTACCTTCTCCAGAGAACCTCTGATCCCCTCCTCATTGGGTAACAACTTTTCCCCTTAAATCTCACAGTCCTTTTTTCACTTATCTAATAAATTTATCTTTTGTTATTGCCTATAACTCAAATTTCTGTTTTTGTCTTATTTCCTCTATGAGATTGTAGATTCATGGGTTGGGACTCTGTTGAATCTAAACTTTGTATTTCTCCTAGCACACAGCTGATATTTAATAAATGCCCCTTATGCTGAATTCTTGGATTGCTTTGATTTTGGCTTTGGTTTCTAGATGAGCTGGTACAGGCTGGCTGGGAGAAGTGTTGGAGCAGACGAGAAAATCGCCCTTACTACTTCAATCGATTCACCAACCAGTCATTGTGGGAGATGCCAGTCTTGGGTCAGCATGATGTCATTGTAAGTGTCTTGTTTAGGACTGTGGTGGACCGATGTGGCTTTCCAAGAAGAGTAGAGGTTGTTGATGCCCTCTTTTGGGGGAGATGTCCTTTCTCACTTGGCTTGGACAAGCTGGTTGGAATAGTACTTCTGATATTGCCAAGGGTGTGCTGTCTGAGGGTGGATTTGCTGTTTGGTATTCAGTGGGTGGGAGATGGGTATGGGGCAGGGCCGTATAATAGGCTCTGCATAATCTGGGAACCAGTATTGCCAGTTATAACTCTGCTGGTCTGGCCCCCACCCCCAGTCGGACCCTTTGGGGCTGAATGCGGCTCCGATGCCCCCAGACGCTGGAGTGGTGGAAACACCAGTGGAGAACAAGCCCAGGAAAAGGAGGCTTTCAGAGGAGCAGCCCAGCGGCAACATCGTAAAGAAGCCCAAGGTGTGTGTCTTGCTAGTGAGAACAACCTGGAATAAGGTCAGATGGGCCTGAAGGCATGCGTGTAATGAAAAGAGGCCTAGAAAAGGAAGCAGAGGACCTGAATCTGAACTTGACTTTGACACTTACTGAACCATATGGCAAGTTACATAGCATGTTTTAATGGAAAGAGTTCTAAATTTGGGGTTAGGAGGTCTGGCTTCAAATTTCAGCTCAGCTCTTTTACTCCCTTTGAACCTGGGCACATCATTTCTCCTCTCTAGGCCTCAGTTTTTCTCATCTGTACAAGGAAGGGTTGTATTAAATTGTCTCTAAATTCTCTTTTATCTCTGAGTCCTACATTCTCTGATCTTCACTGTAAAGTGGAACTTCATCTCTCCTGTAATAGAAGGATAATAATGCTTGCATTCCCTCCCTCACAGCACTGTTGTGAGGATCAAGTGATATAATGTATTTGAAGACCCTTGGTAAAGTGTTGTAGTCTTGTGAAGTATTATCAGCAGCACTTAGTCAAGATTGGTGTATTGGGGATAGGAAGAGTGGCCCTATTATTCTATAGGGATCCATGTTCACACATGACTTATTGTCAAGACCTTGGTGGGTTTGGCAAGTATCGTGACTTTTATTATTCCTCCCTTCAGGTTGAAGTCCCAGGGACTCCTGCCCAGTCTGTACCCAGCTCCCCTAGCATTCCTGGCACACCAACCATGAAGATTTGGGGCACATCCCCTGAAGACAAACAGCAGGCAGCTCTCCTTCGGCCCACTGAGTGAGTCCTTCCCGTAGGCCTCCTCAGGCCCTTTTCACCTCTGTGTGGGTACTCGAGGCCAGGAGGGAGCAGCTGAGTTGCCAGTAGGCTCATCTGGGATTGGGTCATTGATTCAGAGGCTGTTGGTGATTACTGGGTTGGGTGACTGTCTTGGAAATCTGGAGCATGAGAGCTCCTCTTCTTCTCCTTACTTTCTTTACTGGCCACTGTCTGTGTCCTCAGGGTGTACTGGGACCTGGACATCCAGACAAATGCAGTGATCAAGCAGCGGGGGCCGTCCGAGGTCCTGCCCCCGCACCCTGAAGTGGAGCTGCTGCGCTCCCAGCTCATTCTAAAACTTCGCCAGCATTACCGAGAGCTGTGCCAGCAGCGTGAAGGTAAGGCTGGGTGGCTGAGCCTCTCCTTTGTTGATGGCTCTTTTTCCAGCTTTCTTTGTTGCCTTTACCTTCCTTTCTTCCCCTCTGCCTTTGGAAAGAGCCAGGGCTGCAGCTGAGGACTTCAGTTATCAGAGTCAGATATATGCAGGGCCTTTCCCTTCTGGACCTCCAGCTTTAAATTGAGATAAAACCTGGGGTGCTTCAAGTTGGGGGCAGCACCCACCCTTTCTGTCACTGTTGCTGTTTCTAGAGATGTAGTGTGGTAGAAGTGGAAGGAGCACTGGATTTGGAGGCACGGGATCTGATTTCAAATCTCGATCCAGTCACTAACTGTATCATCTTGGACAAGTCACTTAACTGGTCAGGGTTTCGTTTTCCTCATCTGTAAAATGAGGCAACTAGATTCCCTCAAAGGTCCCTTCTGGTTCCTTGTCCGTGATCCTATGATATCCTTTCTGGGTCACTTCTTGGACTGCCCAGAATGCCCAAGGTCTTGTATTCCTTTTCATTCCCCAATCTCCTCTTGGGACTGCTCATATTGGCCTCTCTTTCAGGAATTGAGCCCCCAAGGGAGTCCTTTAATCGCTGGATGCTTGAGCGCAAGGTGGTGGATAAAGGGCCTGACCCTTTGTTGCCAAGCAACTGTGAACCAGTTGTGTCTCCTTCCATGTTTCGAGAAATCATGAACGACATTCCCATCAGGTACTCCTCTAGCTGGTCCACTCGGGCCATGTGCCTCTCCTAGCGCAGAGTCTACTCCCTTTGGGGGTAACCTGACGTTGAGGTCCCTGATGGCCATCGCTTTTTGACCCAGGTTATCCCGAATCAAGTTCCGGGAAGAAGCCAAGCGGTTGCTCTTCAAATATGCAGAAGCTGCCAAGCGACTTATTGAATCCAGGTCAGGAACTTCCCCTTTCTAAGCCATCAAGCCATCGCTACTTCTACGGGGAAAATTCTCTAGGAATCAAGTGGGTGGTGGGGTGGTAGGAGTCTCCAGAGTCCATCCTATACATTCCTCTTTTACACTCAGTAGGGTCTGTTATGTTTGGGGGTGCTGACAGGGATCTCAGGCACCAAGGCTGAGGGGGCACAGGTAAGTGGCTGGTGGACAGAGAGGGATCCTGGAGAAAGTGTTGCGCCGGGTTGCTGGGCAGGCCAGAGCTCCTGGTTCTCCCTGTGGCGCTTCGTCACAGACTCGGAAGCAGCCCCTTCGTTAGCTCCTGAGCAAGTACTGGGCTGAGTTAGGAGACCTGAGTGTGAATCCCTCTGTGACCTTAGGCAGTCACTTACTCTCTGTGAGCCTCAGGTTCTTCATCTATGAAATGGAGATAATATTTATATTACCTACTTAGCAGTCTTACAAGAAAAATACTTTCTAAATCTTAAATTACTGTAGAAATATGGATAGAGCTATATTGCCTGACACAAGGCTTGTGAGGGTGGAATATGTGTTGGGGTGGGGAGAGGAGGCGGGCCAATGGAACCAGGGCATCTCAGTTGGCCTGGTTGTGGTGCCCAAGGGCATTGATGTGCTGCCCTTCCCTATAGGAGCGCATCCCCAGATAGCAGGAAGGTAGTGAAGTGGAATGTGGAAGATACTTTCAGCTGGTTACGGAAGGACCATTCAGCTTCCAAGGACGACTATATGGTAAGTGGTGGCCACTCTTCTGGGTCTTGGAAAGGAGGGTTGAGAGGGTTGGGGGCTCCCCAGGGTAGGTGGGGTTGTATCTACAGGGCATGTCTGCTGCAGGACCGTCTGGAGCACTTAAGAAAGCAGTGTGGCCCCCATGTGTCAGCTGCGGCAAAAGACTCAGTGGAGGGTATATGTAGCAAGATCTACCACATTTCCCTGGAGTACGTCAAACGAATCCGGGAGAAGCATCTTGCCATCCTCAAGGAGAACAACATCCCGGGTATGGGGGTGACCATCAGGAAAGATGGTTGGGGAGCTTTTGGGTGGATGAAGGACTTTAAGAATCCCTCTGGGAGCACGAACTAGTTCTGGGAGGAAGGAGTAATTGTAATCGTGGAAATACTTAATTGGGCCTTGTTGCCTTTTGGGTAGAGGGTCTACAACTCCATGACTGGCAGCTCTTCTCAATCCATAGCAGGGAGAGGAGAGGAAAAGAAATTATATGTTAGGATTATGGGATTTTGGAGATGGAAAGAACCTTAGAGATTACCTAGTCCAACCCCATGTTTGTATGGATGTGGAAACTGAGACCCAGAGGTTGTGACTTAGCCGAGGTGATATAGGAAGTAAGTGGAAGAACCTGGATTTGAACCCAGGTTAAAACATGTAGGGGCTTGGCAAGGAGGCAGCACATGTTAACTCCTCCTGCTAGTTGATGGGGACCCCAGCATTGAAGCATCGGTGCCAGCTTTCTTCATCTCAACATGAGGCATTCCAGGGAACATCGCATGGGGTGGTTACCTCAAGGAGGCAGTCCACAGGAGCTAAGGAGCTGACCCGAGCAGATCTGAGAGAGCCAGGTGCATATACAAGGAACAACTGTAAAGAAACAGATGACTAGGAGCCATTGACTAAATTAAGACGCATTCATTGTTTTATGGCTAAATGGCTTACAAACACCCCTATCACCAAAGCAAATCCCGTGGGACTGACTCCCCATTCAAACTAATCTTTGGTGATTTCTTATTATCTACCTTTGGTATTTATTCTAACTTAACTTCATCTGTATTACGTGGAGTCTGGGCTCAGGTGGGGTGCTCCGCAGCACACAGTATATGTTGGTGTTCTGGAAGGGGTGCCAGACTTGTAATTAAGGGTCCTTGGTTCAGATCAGGGCTCTGATATTTACTTGCTCGATGACTTTGGAGAAGTCACAGATTCTCAGAGCTTCAGTTTCCTTTTTTGCAAAATGAGGATACTGTAATAATGTTGCATTAACCACTTAGCAGGCTTGTTGTGAGGAAAAGTCTTGGTAAGCCTGAAAGTGCTATATAAATAGTTGTTACTATTTCTTTTATTATAATGATAATATAATTATGACCTAGGTCTGCAACCCCCTAGGTATAGCTCTGCCTGCCCCCTGCCAGTCTTCCTCAGTAAGTCCCCTCCAGGTGTTCCCTGACCTGAGTTGAGCATAGGCTGGAGTGGAGCAGGGTGGGGCCACCCCAGGCCAGGGCCCTCACCTCGCCCACTTCCCTCAGAGGAGGCAGAGGCAGCAGAAGTGGAGCAGCGACTTGTCTACTGCTATCCGGTACGGCTGGCCGTGCCCTCACCTCCCCTGCCTAGCGTGGAGATGCACGTGGAGAACAACGTGGCCTGCGTGCGCTACAAGGGCGAGATGGTCAAAGTCAGTCGTAACTTCTTCAGCAAACTGGTGAGAGCAGAAACATTCAGCTTCAGTGGTGGGATGTAGGAACTAAGTCAGAAAGGAAACATGGAGGGAACTTAAGTAGTTGTCTGCTGAAATCAAGACAGCAGGACAATCAGAGGGCTCGATTGGGAAACGAAATGGCATTAGGATATAGTGGTGCCTTTGGACTTGGAGTCAAGAAACCGGGGTGCAAATCTAAGCTTCAGCACTAATGTCCGCTAATTTGGTAACTTTAGTCAAGTCATTTAACTTTTTCTGAACTTTATGTATAGTTTCTTTATCTCTAAAATGGGGATAATGCTTACACAATGTACCTTCTATCTTCACATGGTTATTTTGAGAGAGCTTTGTACACCTTAAAAGTACCATATAAATGCAAATTATTATTTTATACCTCTAATGCCCTTACGTAAAAGTACATATTAGAGTTAGGTGCTGCCCTTAGCAGTATCCCCCTTACCAGACTGGAAACTTCACATGGGCAGGAACTCAGACAGATTAGAGCATTAGATTTTCTCTGTCCTCAGCACACCAGAGGTGCTTAATATAGCGGTTGAATTGTTGCCCTGGAAGGAGATCCTTCCTGTGAGCAAGGAGCCTCCAGGAGCTCTGCTAATGCCCAACTCTCTGTCTTCTGACAGTGGCTCCTCTATCGCTACAGCTGCATTGATGATTCAGCTTTTGAGAGATTCCTGCCCCGGGTCTGGTGTCTTCTCCGACGTTATCAGGTATAGAGTATAGGGTATGGCTGTGTCATGCCAAGCTGACAGCTGCTGGAAACTGGGATGGGGGATTCTGAGGAGGTATGACTGACCTTTAAGAATGGGATGAGGTGGAGGGTGGGGAGGAAGAAAGGTGGCGATCCCTCCCTCCTGGTGATCGTGGCTTTCTTGGCTACTCCTGCAGATGATGTTCGGGGTGGGACTATATGAGGGGACAGGCCTGCAGGGCTCACTCCCAGTACATGTCTTCGAAGCTCTACACCGACTCTTTGGCGTCAGCTTTGAATGTTTTGCCTCCCCCCTCAACTGCTACTTCCGTCAGTACTGCTCTGCCTTCCCAGACACCGATGGCTACTTTGGTTCTCGAGGGTGAGGTCCTGGCTGCTGGTGTGCAGTGGCTAGGCTATACATAGCTCTGAAATCAGAGGGGCTGGCTCTTAGCTGTTAGTGTGGAGTCTTCTAGCTCTCCCTGGGGGATGTCATTTCTTTGGTATGGTTATTGCTGAAGAGGAATCTTATCAAACCTGCTTCATAGATGGGCATAATTGTGTGTTAGGTATCTGCTGCCCATCAAATATTGTATATAGTAAACTATGTACAAGATAACTGTTCCTCACAATTTTCAGTTTTGTTGGGAGATAATAACCAGGTAGTAAACTAGTGCCAAGTGACTTCCCTTCTCTCTAAGAAAAGAAGTGATTAGATGTAAGTGTCAGACAAAGATCATACCAACAGAGGTAGTTTGGGAAGGCTTTGGGAGGATGATTTGAGGTGGTTTTCTCTGCCTTTTAATTCTCCAACCCTCTGATAACAAGCACTTCCCCTACAGTACCTAGCACCACATTAGATACATACATAGGTGGGATTCGCTCTTGGTAGATTGACTAACTTCTGACGGGCCTCCCTCCCCTGCTCTCAGGCCCTGCCTGGACTTCTGCCCACTGAGTGGCTCCTTTGAGGCAAACCCTCCATTCTGTGAGGAGCTGATGGACGCTATGGTGTCTCACTTTGAGGTTTGTGACCCTCATGGATGGGCTGAGGGGCTGGGGGAGGCACGTTTGTGAGCCATGCAGGAGTCTCAGCACCACTTCCCCAATTGATGCTTTGCAGAAGCTGTTGGAGAGCTCCCCAGAGCCTTTGTCCTTCATTGTTTTCATCCCGGAGTGGCGGGACCCCCCCACACCAGCACTAACCCGAATGGAGCGGAGCCGTTTTAAGCGCCACCAGATGGTGCTGCCTGCCTTTGACCATGAGTATCGAAGTGGCTCCCAGCACATCTGCAAGAAGTGGGTGTATTTTGTAGGGGCTGGGGCAGAGGGAAGGGCTGGCACTGTGACAGGTGGGGTAGGACGACCTGGAGCAGCTGTTACTGAATGGCCCATTTGCCTTCCAGGGAAGAGCTCTATTACAAGGCTGTGCACAACACGGCTGTGCTGTTCCTACAGAATGATCCTGGCTTTGCCAAGTGGGAGCCAACACCAGCAAGGCTGCAGGAGCTGACCACAGCCTACCGGCAGTCTGGCCGAAGTCATGGCGCCAGTTCAGGGAGCACTTCCTCTTCCTCTGAGGCCAAGGACCGTGACTCTGGCAGGGAGCAGAGCACCAGCCGAGAGTCAAACCCTACTTAGCGGGCAGTGGAAAAGAGGGCTGTTGAGCTGTGGGGGTTCAGGCCTGTCTTCCTTCCCTGACCCTAGCCCCAGCCCCAGGAACAAGATACCGTCATCCTTTATGGAGCAGCAGAAGGGTCAAGGCTGCCACTGATATAGGAAGAATGTGGTCCTATGGCTCTCCTCACACACATATCCTTCTCCCCCAATTTCCTTAAAATCTCATGCTCACTCCATGTCCCTTGTGAATAGTCCCACATCCTCCCTGTCCTGTCGCTAACGCTGTTTCATGTGTAAAAAAAATACAGAAAAGCCCCAAGACTGTGTGAGGGTTCTGGAAGGAGGAGGGGGCTTTCCAGGCCCCCTTCCTTGGAGCCCATGTCCAGGCAGAATCATGGTTGCTGCCTTTTCCTATGCCACTTCATACCAGTGAGATGTTCTCACTGCACACACATCGTCCCTTTTTTTCTCTTATACACCCACTAGCTGCAGGTCAGGGAGATAAGGGAGTCCTTAGGGCCTTCGGTGTGTTTTAGTGAACAAGCCGTAGGTGCAGTGGTCCTGGCTTTTAGGGCCCTGTGTTCTTGGGGACACAGATTCACACAACTCCCCTACCAGCCTTGGAGTGAGCCTTATGGGCAGGGGGCAGAAACCAAATCAGGCCAGGAACCAGATTCATCTTCCTCTTGGGTTCTTCCTTGCAAGGGTTTTTAGTAGGCCAATTGAACCCTTACAGGTTATATAAGAGCTAATGGGCCCAGTCTGGTCTTTAATTGATTTGAGTAGTCTTACCCATTGTGTATAGGGACCTTTGAATGAGCCTACCCCGTGCCACCCAAAACTTGTCAATTAGGGTTCCTTAGGCCTGTGGATTATCAACTTCTTCTGGTGTCCCCAAGGACAAACTGGCAGGAGTTCGAGAAAGCCTTTAAAGGGCAAAGGGACCATAGTCTAGAAATGCATGATTCTAGAATTCGAAAGTAATTCAGTAATAATCCTACTTCAACTTGAGCATGACAACAAGCTCTGATACTACCTGTGATCTTATGCAAGTCACTTCTCTCTCTGAGCCTAATTTTCCTCATCTGTAAAGTGAGGGGGGTTGGGTGAGATGATCTCTAAGGTCTTTTAAAGCTCTGTCTTTGTGACTGAATTTCTGTAAAATGATACCTTCCCCAATCCCAAAGCTAATTCTGCTTTAATGTTGAGCGCCACCAGCAGGAAGGCCCCAAGCTGCTGCTATCAACAGCAGAGGGCTGACCTCCAGGATCTCTACCCACCACTACCATTCAGTAAATAGAAAGCAGGAAAGAGAACCACCCCATTCCAGCAAAACTGGCCAGGGCTGGATTCTTATTCCTTTTTCTTTATTCAGACAGACATACCAGCTGATCTATCCAAACAAAAATAGATTTCTCTCTCAGAAGCCTGCCCGCAGGCCCTGGTGCCCTGCGTCGTCCAAGGGGTCAGCAGCACCTTACCATACCGGTGCCCTGTTCAGCCCTGGCATCAAGGCAGGCCCAAGTTCATTAGGAAGTCAGGGATACCACCTGCCTTGTTCCCATGGGACCCTGGTTGGTAAGGAGGATCCTCTGGCAAGTCCGCCCCTGTGGCATCTTTGCTTCTCCATGCCCTCATCGTGTCCCCTCAGTCATCAGTCAGTGTGATAACGTCATACTCGATACCTTGATGCTGCAGCTGCTGGATATGCTCTGGCATTGCCTCTTCCGTGCCAAAGAGGCCCTGGGCCTGGGCCATGGCAGCATCAGCCACAGCTAGCAGGGAAGCAAAGAGTTAGCCTCAGGAGGTTGAGGTCCAGGTCCATTCCTTTCTTTAGCTGAACTGGCTGATCCCAAGGTCCCCTCCATTCCCCCCCCCCCCATTCTCCCTAGTCCTGTACCTGTGACAGCTGAATGGGCAGCAGCCTCTAGCTGAGCTTGAGTGACAATCTGTTGTCCTGGAGACACAGGGACATATTGGATCTGGGGACAAAATGAGAGAGGGGACTGAGCCTTCCAGAGGCATAGTCCCCTCTCTCCTCTAGCCCCATCCCTCCTACAATCCTTTGTTCTAGTACCTGGGATTCCTGCAGGAAAGGAGTCCCCTGCTCATACTGAATATGAGTGATCTGTCCCTCTTGTACCTGGCAACAGGAAGATAAGTCACCACAGTAAGATGGAAGTTTGGTCAGCTCTTTCCACCACCATTGAGCCATTCTTTCTTTTTCCTCTGCTCCTGAGGCCTTTCCTCACCTGAATGTGATGCCCCTCAGGAACCACCACATACTCTTGGGGGAGGAGGTGCTGTACCCCATCCTGAGAAATGATGTACTGCACCTGAGAAAGCAGAAAGGAAAGTGATCACTGGGAACCAATTTCCTGGTATACCTTTGAGGAGAAACTATTCTGAGCCCAGCCTTGGGCAGGATCCAGGCAGCCCCTGTCCTCTCAGAATTGTTAGTCTCACTGGGGAAAAAATACATACATCCTAGAAAAAAGGACATGTTCTGGGGTGGACTGTGCAAAGGGGCCCAAGATAAGGCTGTGGCACTTCTGAGATCTAAAGGGAGTAAGGAAGTAAGACAGGATGTCAGAGAAGGTGGAGACTGAACTGTCAATCTCAAGCAAGACATTTGACTTCTCTGGGCATCGGATTCCTCAAATGTAAGATGAGGGTTAGACTAATCTTTAAGGTTGCTAAATCCTAAGCTCTTATGAACAGCGGTTGGGGAGGTGAGAAACAGAGAAACAATGAAAAAACTTACCTGGTTATCTGAGGTTACCAGGTGCTGTACCATCTGTCCATCTGCAGTAGTGATCTCCTGGATGTAAGCAGCTTCCTCCTACCAGAACAAACCAAGCTCCTGTAGAAACTAGTCCCAACGTAATCCCTTCCTGCTGGTCCCGTTTCCCTCACCCCACCCACAAATCCCAGGGCTCCTCTTAGCCTCACCTGATTGGATACTGTTTGTTCCTGTGCCACGATGATGTGTTCCTGACCCAGGGCTTGCTGGAGCCGATCAGGGCCCAGCACTCCATGACTGGACTGTAGGGCAGCTGGGGAGGGAAAAGAGATAAGAAGGAAGAGATAGGGGAAAGGAAGAACAGGGAAGGGGAGGTAGGATGGGGTAGGTTAGTAGGCTGTGGACTTGGGGAAGTCTAAAGACATCTACTTGACCTGGTGGTGTATCCCCAGCTCCCCAGTCTTGGTCTACTTTCATACTGAAAGTCCCTTGGCTGGCTCTGGGGAAGAACATACTAGTGAGACAGCCTTACTTAGGCCATAGAAAATACACTATCTTGTTTTCCCTAAGAAAGTGCCCTTACCCAAGAGAATGCCCAATTGTGCTCCCTTGAACCCAGTCAGTGCCTTGGAGTGTCCCTGTTCCAAAGTGGAAGGGGGAGGGGAGGGAAGGGGAGCTCACTATGCAGTGTAGCCAGTGTTTCATCATCACTATTGAGGATGATGGTCTGGGTGGAGGCACGGGGAGGGGCCCTGGGCATTGGGGGGCCCGGCTTCCTTCCATCTGGGCTGTGTAACCGCTGTATGTGGAATTTGAGGTGGCCATTTCGGTTGAAGCTGGTGGGCAAAAGGGGAGAAGGGTCAGACAGCCCCAGCCTCCTGTCCCCAGGTACATTCTCCTTCTACTATCCTTCCCTCCCTCCCTGCCCAACCTCTTCTGAGTCTCACCGCTGCCCACAAAGGTGACAGGAGAAGGGTTTCTCATTGGTGTGGGTGAGGGTGTGTCGCCGAAGGTCCTTCTTGTTCTTGGAGGCAAAACTGCATTGGCTGCACTGGTGGGGCCGAAGGCTTGAGTGCTGGACCATGTGGGCCTGACAGGTACCCAAGGAGACAGTGAGCATCACAGAAACTAATTTTTACACCACCCTCTCTCCCTAGGAAACGGGCCTACAGACCTGCCCACCAACCTGAAGGCACTGGAGAACAACCTTAGAAAGGTAGCATGGTATAGTGGCTAGAGTGCTGGACTTAAAAGACAGGACAGTCTGGGGATTATGAACATAGACAAATCACCCTCCCTGTGCCTCATTTTCCTACTCTGTAAAATGAGGGGGAAAGGGTGTTGGATTAGATGGTTTTCAAGGTTCCTTCTAAATTTTTTTTTTTAAACATAAGGTTCCTTCTAATTAAATCTATGGTCCTATGGAAGGGAGGGCCAGGAGGCTTGGGTTCTGTCCCTGGCTTCTAACTAATTATGCTACACTGGGAAATGTAATTTCTTGCTCTGGATTTGAGTTTTTTTAGCTGTCAGATAAGGATAGTATACTTCCAGTCTCACCGAGATTGTCAGCTATTGCTGGATTAGACGATAGGGTCTCATTTTGTAGATGAGGAAACTGAAACCCAGAGAGCCTAAGTGACTTGCATATAAGAAGGGGCAGGGGTCACACAGCAAGCATGCATGTAGCAGGAGCTGGGATTCAAATCCAAGTCCTATGCCTCCAAATTCCATGCTGTTTCCACTATGCCATATTGCATTCTAACTTGGTTTTGTGAATTAAATCCTAACACGCTTGCAGTGCAACCCAAAAGTCACCTGCCTCTGTTGCCTTGCTGACATAAAACCCAGGGAAAGAAAAGTTCATTTTAATGTTCAACTCAACCAAACGTAAGAATTAGGAAGATAAGTTTGCTGTCAAAATACCACATATACCAGGCACAAACTATTACTGATTGTGACCTGCAGATCTGACCAAAAGAACCAGGGGCTCCAAGTCAGAAGACTTGAGTTCTCGTCCTTGCTCTGTCCCTGACTGTGTGACTCTAGGCCAACGTAGTCCCTTCCTCTGGGCCGTTTTTCTTAGCGATCAAAAAGGGCTATTGGTGACCTGGCCTGGTGACCTCAGGGCATGGTCAGAAGGATTCAGATTGTGAAAAATATCATACAAATGTGAGGGATTATTATCATAACAGAAGTACACATAACTGAGAGTTGAGAGCACATGAGATGGTATTGGCTTTGTGCCTACAGTGAGATTGTTAACCTACCCGAACCTCAGGCCATAGGTGAGCAACGAACGGGCAGTCAGGACACTTGAAAGTGCTGGGCCCAGTGTGGGCCCGCTTGTGGCTCTCCATTTCAGCCCTGCCTGGGAAGGCCTCTGAACAGATCTTACAGGAAAACTTCTTGGCAGTAATGGTTGCTGCTGTTGAGGAAGACGGGGGTGGCGAGGGAACCACTAGGCCCAAGGCTTTTGCGGCTGGGAGAGGTGGGGAAGTTGAGGTAGGTGGCCCTCTGCCCTCAGCTGGAGAAACCCCAGCCCTAAGGGCTCTTGCTGGGGAGGGAGGTGCAGGGGGGCCATCTCTGCCCATTGGCCGTCCTCCACACTGCAATAAGGGCCACTTAGTCCCAGGGTCTGAAGTATCGGAAGCCCCTGAGCCTGAGAAGGAAACACCTCCATCTGCACTCAGCTGTGGGGAAAAAAAAGGAGATGGTGAGGGGAGCTACGGAACAGAGATTTGTCTGACCTGGGAAAGGAGAAGGAGAGAATAAAGGCAATCAACAGACAAAGAAATTGGGCTGGATTAAAATGAAAGGGGGAGACCAAAAGAAGGGACAAAAACATCAAGCTGATTTTGAGAGAAAGGTTGAGAGAAAAGGGAAAGACAGAAACAAGACTGAGATGGAGAAAGGAAAGCTTGGGAGGCAAGGGCGTACAAGTGAGATCTGGGGAAGAAAAGGAAGCATAAGCTGGAGGAAGAGAGGAAAAGAGTATCATGTCATGGGGAAAAGGAGGGATGGGTGGGGAAAAGGATGAAGAGAGAAGATAGTGAAAGAAGCCAAGAAAGGGGAAGTGAGAAGAGAAAGAAAGAACATTCTGGCATTAGTGTGGCATAAAACACAGGAATGATGGGCTCTTGGGACAGAACTGGAATGCACACAAGGGCTAGTAAGAATGTATTTGTTGTGAATCTTTCAAATCTAACCAAAAGAGCTTTAAATTGAAAAGGAAAGGGGGGGTTGCCTATACCCACTAATCTAGTTAACAGAGAAACTATGATGTAGAAAGTATCAGTACCCCAAATTCACAGCAAACAGAACAAGCAATAAAAATCATGGCTTCCTAGTGCAAGAAGGCAAATTTGACCTGAAATTGGTGGGAGGAGCCTATACTGGAATACAGCTCTGGAAACATCTTAATCAGAAGGAACCAATAAGTAGCATTGTATATGTTAAGGTATCTTCCTGTGTGGAAGTCCAAGAGCCACAGTGTGGAAACATGGTAGACAGCATTTGAGTAAAGACCACCAGACTTAGACACAAGACAATATTATAGCTGGCATATACTAAAGAAGATGGGGCAGAAATAGGAAATAGATGAGTCTGGGAAATATCACAAGCCTGGAAAAGCAGTGATAGGAGACTCTGGATATCTTCTAGATCTCTCTCTGAACAAATCAGAGCAGCTAATGATTTCTGGACTTGTCTTCACAATTTCATCCTTCAAAAGGTAGAAGAACCAATGATGGGAAATTCTATTCTGAATTTGATTCATACAAACAAGGAAGAACTAATTTCTGGAATAGAAATGGTAGGAACATTGGGGAAAGGGGTCACTTCATCTTAGAATTTGTGACAGAGAAGAGCCCAGTATGACATGTACCTTAGATTATAGGAAAGCTAATTTCAAAAGATTCAGAGGACAGATAGGAATCCACAGACTAAAATTCTACAGGGGAGGCAAATGTAAGAAGGAAGATAAGCTTGCAAGAATGAATTTCTGAAGATACAAAGAGGAACATTACATTGAGAAAGAAAAGGAGAGGTTGTCTAAAGAGACCAGTATGTACATACGGGGAATCCATCGGTCAATTTAATTTTTAAAAGACATGTACAGTAGGTAGAGGACAAATATAAAAGTGTGGGTTGGCCCTACAAGAATTTAGTGTAAAGAGTTAAAAAGTTCAAAATAAGTGAAGACTGGGAGGAAAAGCTAAGGATACAAGGTGTTTTGTTGAGGAAAAGAACAGAATCAAAAAGGGCTAGGAATGGGCTTCGTGTCCATGGGACGATAATAACAGGTCAGAAGATCATAGATTTGAGCCAGAAGGGACCCTAGAGACCATCAAGTCCAACTCCTGTATTTTACAAGTGAGAAAACTGAGGCTGAGAGAGATTAAGCCCAAGGTCACACAGCTAGCTAGTAATGTCTGAGGTAAGACATGAACTCCGGTCTTCCTGACAACCACGTCCAGTGCCCTGTCCCCTTTGTGGAGAGAGGGCAACACTACTCAATTCTTACGTTGCTTCCGTTTTTCTCTGACTTTTGGATTAGAAAAGATAGAACAAAAATGGCTGATGGGGATGTGAAACCAAGGGTAAATAAGTGGAGAGGAAGAGAGCACCTGCCTGTCCCTGATGAATACTGGCCAGGCTCAGGTGGCCTGGAGCACTGAATGGAATGTCAGAAATCATTGCTGAATTATTGTCAGTAATTTCTGAAAGATCATGAAAAAGGAAGGGCACCCATAGGACTAGAGAAAGGCAAGTGTCTGATTTTCCAAAAAGGGAAGAGAAGAATCTGTAAACTCAAGCTCAATGAGCTTGATTCGGATGTTTGGCAAAACTCTAGACTGTTTATTGGTAAAAGAATGGTTAATAAGCATCTGGTAAAGGAGCCAGAGACCACAAAGAATGAGCTAGGCCTCTTCAAAAACAGGTCATATCAGGCTAACCTTATTTCTTTTTTTGTGGGTCAGGTGAATGCTGCAGATATAATTTACTTGGATTTTAGCAAAGCATCTGACATAGTCTTTCATACTCTTCTTGTAGTAAAGATGGTCTAATTTGAGCTAGCTAGATGGATTCATAAATGATTGAATAGCCAGACCCAAAGAATAGTGATCTGTGGCTTGATGTAAACTTGAACAGAGTCTTAAACAGAATACATTGAACCTATTTTGATATTTTCCTAATGACCCAGGACTGTTATTATTACCATCAATTGTTATATGGTTCTATATAAACAGTGAGTTGCTACTGAGGTAAATAAAGCTGTTTGTCCCTAAAAACAAATACACCTGGGGAAAAAAGTCTCTAGGGGAGTGGCCTGGGAATCTGTATACACTTCTGTACTGGTTAAAATTTTTATCAATGACTCAGATAAGAGCAAATATGGCATATGTATAAAATTTTCAGGTGACACAAAGTAGGAGGAAATGACTGACGCTTTTCATGACAGTCAGGACCCAAAAAGATCTTGACAGGCTACAACAGAGGTGTTGAATATGCAGCCTGTGGCCTGTAGTCTGAACCAGATTAAAATATAATTAGGAAATATTTAACAAGATAAACAAAAATACAATAGAACATGTATGGTTTTGTTAACCCTGTTTCTTTCTGAGTTTGACAGCACTGGGCTAGAACATGGGGCTATCCCTATTAAATTTCAAGTCTTACACTTAGGTTCAAAAATCAACTTGACAAGTACAAGATGACAAGTACAAGATTAGGGGGGACGTGGCTAGATAGGAGTTCATCTGGAAAAGATTTGGGGGCTCAATGAGAATCAACAGTATCCTATGATAGCCAAGAAAGGCTAATTTAATCTTATTTTGCATTAAGAGAGGTCTAGTGTCCAGGAAGAAGCAGGTAATAGCACAGTAACATTGTGTTTTGCCCCGGTCAGATCAGAGTTGGAATACTGTGTTCAGGTCTGGAGGCCACATTAGAGGAGGAGGACATTAATAAACTGGACAGCTCCAGAGTAGGACAATCAAAATGGCAAAGGGCCCTGAGATTATGTCATGAGACATTGACTGAAGGAAGTGGGGATGCTTAGCCTGAAGCAAATAAGACAGGTGGGACGTGACAGCTGTCATCAAACACCTGAAAGGCTGTAATGCAGAAGAAATATCTGACTTAGTCTGCTTGACTGCAGAGAACAGACTTAAAAACGATGGGTGGATGTTGCTGAGAGGCAGATTCAGGCTAGATGTTAACATTTCCTAACAATTAGAGCTGTCCCAAATGAAAACGAGCTATCTTGAAACAGTGGGCTCACCCTTACTGGAAGTCTTCAAGTAAAGGTAAACTGACTACTTTTTTTGCAATGTTGTATTTTCCTGTTCAGGTCTGGGCTGGATAAGAGGCCACTGAAGAAGCCCTTCCCAAACCTGAGATTCTTCCATCTTGTCAAGGTGAGAGTGAAGGGGATGGAAAGGGAAGGGTGGAAGAGGAGAGACAGGGTATTATAAAAAGGTAGAGGAGGGGATCTCATCTTTCTCCCTCTCCTCTCTGCTCACCTTAGCTAATATTTCTAAGTTTACAAAGAGTTTTGATAGGGGTAGCTAGGTGGCGTAGTGGATTAAGCACCGGCCCTGGAGTCAGGAGGACCTGAGTTCAAATCTGGTCTCAGACCAGACACTTGATACTAGCTGTGTGACCCTGGGCAAGTCACTTAACACCATTGCCTAGCAAAACAAAAAACAAAAAGTTTTGATACCCATCACCTCATCTGATCCTGACAACAGTTCCAGTAAATAGGTCTTCTTTGTGGCAGGTATCTTGAAGGTGGGCAGTAAGTAGGTTGGGGGTTATGGGGAGATAGAGGGCCTTGTGAAGTAGTCAGACAAGAGTATACTTTTGGGACTGGGGGAAGGCTAGAGAGCCTCTTACCTCAATGTGATGTAGCTGGGTCCCATCTGCTGCCATGATATAGTGGGTGCTAGGCTCCTTTAAGGCATCACTCACCACCACAGCCTGTGCAGCCTCCCCTGAGGGCTCCTGGCTATAGGTACAGGGAGATAAGGGCAGGGCTGAGAAGGGGTCACCAGATTTTGAGAGAGGTAACAGGGTTTTGTGGGCACGTTATTCATAATATGAGAGAAAAAGCATGGGACTGGGATGCAAGAGATCTGGGCTCTAGTCCTGGCTGCCACTTTCTCATTGTTTGTACCAAAGCAAGCCACCTCCTCATTTTAGGCTTCAAGTAAAATGAGGGTGAACGAAACACAATCTCCAAAGTTCCTTCCAGTTGTAATAGTTTAATTCTATGATGCACCCTATGTCCAAAAGCTGTCAGAGATGAGCGCTACAGCATAAACCTAGGGTTGTCCATGATGGACAACATGCTGTCCTTAACACTGTATGATATGAATCTCTGAATTGTAAATGGGATTTAGATCCATAAACACTCATGTCAGGAGGTGAGGTAAGCAGCAACTGGATGGCCTCAGCTGGGAAAGGTCAAAGCAGGGGAGTTTTGGAAATCTTAGGTAAGAGACAAAAATAGGATAGGAGAGAATCTGGGATGCAACAGTTACAAATAACAGGCACTGAGAACACTTCCTCATTAGAAAAGTCTATGTCTGGGGGCACCTAGGTGGTGCAGTGGATAGAGTACCGGTCCTGGATTCAGGAGGACCTGAGTTCAAATCCGGCCTCAGACACATAACACTTACTAGCTGTGTGACCCTGGGCAAGTCACTTAACCCCACTGCCTAACCAAAAAAAAAAAGTCTATGTCCAAGGCTAGAAAGAAGGGTTGAGAGATGACTGGATTCCTAGGGCCCAATTTGGGAGACAGGAGCTGAACTGAGGCAGAAGATGATCTCCCAGGGACAGTCACAGACAGATTCTGATAAACTTGGGCCTTAAAGAAGGGCCTCAGAGGTCATCAAATACAACCTCCGCTTGACAAAGATTCCACCTATAATCCTGACAAGTGGTTATTTGTCCTTTAAGCAATTATTTCCAGTGATGCAGTTCTATAAGGAAGTTTCCTTCCTTATGCTGAGCCAAAATCGACTTCTCTGGTCTGTTTTGTCCCTAAGGCCAAACAGAATGACTCTGCTTCTTCTTCACCATGACAGTCTTTCAGATACTTGAAGACAGCTAAATCCCTCCCCAAGTTTTTTTCACCTCCAGGCTAAACATTCCCATTTCCTTCAACTGATCCTTGAATGACACAGTTTCTTGTTACTTCCTCCCTGTACTGGTTACTTTCCTTTGCTTCTCAATGTGCTTCCATAAATAAGGCACAATCCTCCAGATGGGGCCTGACCAGGTTGGAGGATGATGGGACAATAGGCACTGCCTTGCACTATACACCGGAATTTCATTCATGTCAACATAAATCCCATTAGCTTTTCTGGTTGCCACATTATGTGTCTCAATGCAAAAAAGCCAAAGAGGGTGGACATGGGACCCAATTAAGATAGATCCTGACTCCTTTAGAGACCAAATACAAAGCCAAAGTCAGTCTCTGACTCAATTTCAGAGGGTGGAAGGTGGGGGAGAGTAGGTAGGAGTGGTGGATTAAGGAGAGTGAACAAGAACCAACAAATGGAGGGTGTTTTAGTGCTTTAATCTAGGCCTAGAGAGTAAAGCAACTGAGTCTAGTATGACTGGGGGAGTGGCATAGCTAGACAATCCTTAAGTGGCTACTATGCGCAAAGCACTGGGCTAGGGGCTAATATAAAAGAAACAAAAACCAGTTTCTGTCTTCTAAGAATTAATGTTTTTCTTAATTTGAGGAGGGAAAGAACATTACTAACACCAAGGTAATTAGGAAAGGCTTCCCATGGGAGTCAGCACATAAGCCTCTATGAAAAAAATTAGGGTGCTCAAGTGGACTCCAGTTTCCATGAATTAGTAGTGCAACATGGCTTTCAAAAAAGCTGATGTGATCTTGGACTGCATTAAGGAAGGACTGAGCAAGGTGAGGTCTCCATTTGACTCAGCCCTGGTCAGTGCACACCTGAAGTGCTGTGTCTAGCTCTAAGCACTACACATTTCTGCAAGCACACCGATAAAACGGAGCACGGCCAAGATGCTGTGGGAAGAGAGGCCATGGCTCAGAAGGACTAGACATGAGTCAAGAGAAGACTTAAGGGGGACAGGATGGCTCCCTTCAAGTATCTGAAGGGCCACCATACAGTCTTGTTCTGCTTGGCCCCAGAGACTGTGAGGTAAATTTTTGGCTTGATGTAAAGAAAAAGTTCCTAACTTCTTAAAAGTGGAATGGACTACAGGAGGTCAGAGATTGCCCCATCACTGGACTTCTTCGGCCAGAAGCATGATGATGCCTTGTCAATGATGATGGAGGTGGCAGGGCTTGGGGGTGGGGTGTGGTGTGGATATTCCTGTTTGGGCATCAATTGGACTAGATGTTCTCTGAAATCCTTGCCAACTCTGAGATTCTGTTCTTAGGTGTAGCCAAAGAACTTCCCTCTTATTATAGAAAGAGAGATATGTATCTGAACCACTGGTGGGTGTGTTAAGAGAGCAGGGTGGAGAACAAGTACCACTGGGGAAGAGAAGACAAAAGACGGAAGGCTGGGATCCAGGTGCTCTTTGGACAAGAAACGTGCCTTCTGTATTCCTGGATGGTAGCAGAGAGTGGGAACATTTCACTGTGAACCCAGCTAGAGTGGGCAGGGGTGGGAGGTGGGACTCACCTGTATGGGGTCCCTGGGGCAGAGGTCCCTTCTTCCACAGGAGGAGCCGCAATGACGCTGTAGCTAGTTCCACTGTATGGTACTGGGGCTAGGGTGATCTGCTGCAGGTCAGACACTCCCATGGGTCCCTCCCCAGCAAAGCTACCCCCAGACTCGGCCACATGCAGGGTGACCACCTGAGGAGACGCTCCTGGGGGGCTGGGCTCTCCAGGAGGGGATGAGAGCTCTGCCCGGATGCCATCCGATTTCACTACAGCCACCTGCCATGGGAGTAACAGCTTGTTACTGGGGGGATGAAAAGGCAACTCTGTGCCCCTCAAGCTTCCCCATGTACTGTCCACCCAAACCAGCCAGGTCCTTACCATTCCCTGAATGTACCAGACTCATTCCCAGGCCCCCCCTCTGCTCATGTTGTTCTTGTTCCCTTTTGCCACCATGGAGAGAGTACCCTCCCAATTCCTGTCTACTTGTCCAAGTGCCACCCATCTGGGAGGCTAAACACAGAACACAGTAGCATGAGCACTAGATTTGGAGTTCGGAAGCTGGGGTTCTAATACTGAGTGCTGTGTAACCCGAGTCACAGGATCAATGAATGTAGAGCTAGAGATGATCTCATCTAACCCCCTCCTGGCTCAGAGGAGGAAGTCTGAGGCCCAGAGAGGGAAGAGACTTGTCCAAGGTCAATATGCTGGTAAGTGGCAGTCACAATTTGAACCCAGGCCTGGCACTCTTTCATTACAGCCCTGGTTCTCACCAAACCCTTCTGAGCCTCAAGCTGCTCATCTGTCCAATGAGGACACTCTCTCTTATAGGGATGCTTGAAGGAAGGCACTAAAGATTAAAGTGCTATAGAAATGTTAAGTGGGGTTATTCTTCAGCATCACCTCCTCTGGGAAGCCTCTCTGTCCACAGACCTAGGCGTTACCCTCCCCTGCTATCCTCTACTAGTAGTTTATTTGTTTGTTTCTTTGTTTTTGCTAGGCAGTGGGGGTAAGTGACTCGCCCAGGATCACACAGCTAGTAAGTATCAAGTGTCTGAGGCCACATTTGAACTCAGGTCCTCCTGACTCTAGGGCCGGTGCTTTATCCACCGTACCACCTAGTTGCCCCTCTACTAGTAGTTTAAAGCAAAGATGCTTCACCTGGGGACCATGGACTTTTTAAAAAAAATGATTTGATAATTATTTTAATATAATGAGTTTCTTTTGTAATCATATGTGTTTTATTTGTAAATTTAAAAATGTCATTCTGAGAAGGACTCCATAGGCTTGACTAGCCTGCCACAGGGGGATCCACAACGTAACAGTTAAGAGCCCCTGGTTTAATGAGTGCAGGTCTCGCTGCCCAACTGGACTTTGAGCTCAGCAGGGGCAGAGAGAATGTCCTATTTTTCTCCCCTTCACCCACTGTTCACAACACAGGATTAAGCATATAGGCAGCTTGGAGAATACTTGACATTTCAGGGAAAACGCATGGCCTCCTAAGAACGGGGTTTGACATAAGGAGCTCCTCCACAGTCCCACCTGCAGCGCAGCTCCTCCCAGCTCCCGCTGGGTACTCATGTTCAGCAGCAGGTCTAGAGCTGTCTGAGTGGCCAAGGCTGTGGACTCTTCAGCTCCTGAGGAAGGAGATGGGCAGTAAGGAAAGGAACAAGGGAGAAAACTGGTGACCTGAGAGCCCAACTCTCACTGCTGCCTAGCGCCCTGCCCCTTACACCCCCCTCTGAAGACTCACCTTGCTGGTAGATGATGGTGGCACCCCCCAGGGCCTCAGTACACAGCAGAGGGGAGGTCTCAGGAGCTGCTGACTCCGTGGAAGCCTGAGGAACAGGACGTGGCTTTGGATTCTATCCTAAACCTCTCCCAGCCTGGGTCCTGTCCTCACCAACCCCACTCCCCACCCCTGGCCTGGGCCCAGTCCTAACCCCTCTCCCTTCTCCCCGACCCACCCCCTCATCCCCCTGCCCCTCACCTCTGGGGAGCCTGGTGGGTCAAGGGTGGCAGGCCCAGGGAGCACAGGGTGTTGCCCATGCTGTTGCTTTAGTTCTTCTATCTGCTGCCTTGAAAAGAAAGGGCGGCGGCGGCATGGTGGCTCTTCAGGATGGCGCCGACCCCACTCTTCAAAGCTGGCCGAGTGCCGGCAGCGCACGTGCAGCCGGAGGTTCTTTTTGTGCCTTGTAGTGAAGTGGCAGAACTCACAGGCAAAGGGCTTGGCTCCTGTGGGAATGGAGGAGAGATGGCACACCTGGCAACATACCTGGTGGCACACCCTCCCTGTTCACAGGCTATATCCAGGCAGGGTGAATCAAGTTTCACAAAGAGTTACAGAAAAGGGAAAAATCTCAGGATACTGAATGTCAAATCTGAAATGGATGGCAGAGGGCATCCAGTCCAACTCTCTCATTTTGCACAGGTGGAAACAGTGAACCATGGTGCTAAAATGATTTGCTTGAGATCATACAGCTGTCAGAGCATGGCCTGGAGCCCAGATCTTTGCCTCCAGATCCTGTGCTCTTTCCACTGAGGTAGTTCTTTGTCTGCCTAGGTAGGTTGTGAGCTCACCCAGGAGGCAAGGGCCTGGCTTGGCCCCTTGTAAAAGGGCCCACTACCTTCACAATGTGAGTGGTGGAGGCAGGGCTGGCTGTCGTTAAGTGACTTGATTTCTCATCCAAGCTCTGCTCCTGATTTGCTGGGTGACTTTCAGCAAGTCTCTCCCCTTCTGTAAGCTTCAAGTACCTCCTCTAAGATCCCGCTTCCACTACCTCTCTTGAAGGGTTGTTTTAAGGGCTGAATGAAGCAATGTATACACTGTGAATTGTAAACTATTATGGTTAGCACAGGACTGAGCACAGAGTAGCTTCTGGATATGTTTGTGCTGTATTAGATTTACTTTCTCTCACCACTGGTAAATTATCTCCTTATTTCAAAAGTTCCTTTAATAGCCTCTCCAGGATGTTTTTGTTCTTAGGCAGTAAGTGCCTCTGGGTTTAGGGAATTCTCTTCACAAAGCAACTTATGTCTATTGGAATTGACTTGAGGATTTGGGGTGGCTGGATAAAGTTTGAGGGGAGGGCAGAAAAGGAAGGCCAGGGCATAGAGGGCAGAGGGAAAGGGGAAAGCCAGGAGATGGACAGGAGAGGGGAAGGGAAGAGGGATGGCACACCCTCCCTGATTAGGGTATCAGAGCTTTAGGGCACACCAGAGGAGAAGGAGGTGTCAGGAATGGCAGGCTGACCTGTGTGTTTGACAGCCACATGAGAAAGCAAGAAATCTTCTCGGAAGGTCCGGTAGGGGCAGAAGTTGCACTTGAAAGGTTTGTCACTAACGTGGGAGAGCTGATGATTCAATAGAAGCTTCTTGTCTTCGCAGACAAACTCACAGAACTCACACTTGAACCTGGGGTTGGGTGCATGAGTAACTAGAGAAGCCAGGAAGGGGGTTGGAGGGCCCATAAGCCAGCCCCTTGAAGGACAGGGTCAAAGGGCACTCCCTACCCCCTCCCTTGCTCTCTATCCTTCATAGGACTAAGACTTTCACTAGGAAGAACAATAATACTTACTATGATAATTATGGCTGACACAGCATTTTACAGTTTACAAAGAGATTTTTTTCACAAGAGCCCAGTGAGTAGGCAGTATAAGAATTACTCTTCCCTTTTGTCAGTTTTCCAACTAAGGCTGAGAGAGGTAAGGTAATTTGCCCAGGGTCACACAGCTATTAATAGGAGCAATATGAGCAGAGGTTTTCTGAAGGGACTTTGGGATGGTACCTGCGGTTTGCAATGGCTTGGATATGTGTCAGTAAATGCATCTTGAAAGTGTATCTCTTCTTAAAGGACTTTCCACACTGCAAATTATAGGATAGAGACAGGAAAAGTAGGATTCATGCACAGCATAGGCACTCCCACTGTGACTCGTCTCAGAGTCTTTCCCCTCAAACCTACATTCCCGGCCCTGCCTGCTCCTCCCTGGTCCCTTCTGTGCGGCCCCATTCATCCACCTTGTCACACATATGGGGCTTCTCGGTGCTATGTGTCTTCATGTGCTGCGTGAGCCGCTTCTGCATTGGGTAAACTCTGCTGCACACAGGGCAGGGGAAGGAGCTCAGTTTTGGAGGCTGCAAGGGCACAGGGAGAGAATGAACGGATGAGACAGCCCATAAGACACATCTCAATTCCCTCTATAAAAAAGATGCCTCCCAGCTCAGTGCCCAAGCCCAGCCCAGGGCTCTAGACTCACAGGTTCCGGCCTCTTCTTCCTGTAGGGGAGAGACATACGCAGAGTTAGCCGATTCCCCCGACCCATACCCCCAGTGACCTGGTCCCAAGTGCCCACGGTCCCCACCTCTTCCCAAGCATCTTCCCATTCTAAGAGCTTTCCCCAACCCTGAAAGTGACCCTTCCTGCCCTACAGCTAAAACATCTCTGGGACTTTATGGCTGCAAAGCTTTCTCTCTTGAGGCAAGGCAGGTTAGCTTCGTTATCCCCATGTTCCAAAAGATGCACCAGACATCCAGAGGGCTGCAGGGATAGGCCCCAGGTCACAAAGCTCAGGCTTCTTGACCCAAGTCCAGTGCTCATGGCGATGCCACTTCTGAGCTAGAGACTGTGGGGGAGCCACCACCCCTCTCTGAACCTCAAGTTCTTCATCTATAAAATGGTGACAATAACCCTAGCATAAGACTTCCCTCACTAGGCTATTGTGAAGATCAAAAGAATGTGTCAGGTGTCTTGTAAAAAAGTGCCGAGTGTCAGGCATTATTCTCATCCTCATCCTTTTTATTTCTGTGATGGCATAGCCGCCTCCCTGTCAGTCCCCTAAAGGTACACTGGCTTCCACTGACCGGTCCCGGTTATGCACAGCTGAGTGCCGGACGACGTCCTTCCTGTACACGCTAGTGTAGCTGCACTCCTCGCATTTGTAGGGTTTGCTGCCCACGTGGTTGAACATGTGCTCCTGGAGAGGCAGCAGGGGAACAGGATGACGGGGGCCCTTCCTCACACCCAAGGCCCAGGCATCCAGAGTCAGAGGCCAGGGTCACTCATTCCCCTCCCTACCAGAGACCCTGGAAGTTTAATAAAAAATAACCAAATACTTCACCTCCCTGCTAACCCCAGAATCCTCAGAGTTGGGAGAGCCTTACAGCACTGAATGCGAGAATTAGGATTTTGAAAAAGAAATATCTGAGCTGGAAGAGGCTTGAAGGATCATGTAACCTGTCACTTTACAGAGGAGGAAACTAAAATGGAAATGACTTGCACAGGGTCAAAGAGCTAAGCCTCAAAGCCAGGTTATCTAACTCTAGGACTAGCCCTTTTTCTATGACACCACCCTGGTGCTCTCCCCTCCCTTCCAAGAGCTCCCTCTCTTGCATACCTTGAGAGAGGACCAGCGGCGGGAACGGTAGCTGCATTGCAGACATTTGAAGAGCTGGGGGTCTCCAGCCTCATGGGAGTTAACATGAAAACGAAGGTCCTCATGGGACAGGAAGCGGGAGCCACATATTCGGCAAAGGTAGGGTCTCAGTAGTGGTTTGGGGGACTTATAATAGTATCTGGTGGGGTGGAAGGAGCTAGGTTTAGTAATGGGAAATGAGGTGGTGATGGGGGAACCAGTCTCACACAGGGCTCTTTTCTACATCCTCAGGGTACTCCTCCCCCCTCACCTTTGCCCCATGTACTTGCGGTACTTCTTGCCCAGGAAGCGCCGGGAGGGCCGGCCACGTCGTCGGGGTAGGACATCTGAGTCATCTCTGCTGGTAGGAGCTGTGTTCTCTGCATCTGACTGGCTCACACTGGGCTCCACAGGCCCCTCACTGTTCCCACAGGGCTCTGGGCCTGAAGAGCTGGTGGCCTCAGGTCCTTGCAGCTCGGGGAGGCTTTGTCCACTCTGAGAGCTCACCAGTGACTCTGCTTCCACACCTGTAACAGATCTGACACTTCACCACAAACACACCAAACAAACTAAACACATATTCTCAGACATGGCAGCCTCATGCAAACAACACTGGACTCAGAGTTAGGAGGCTTAGTTTAAGTCCCAATGGCCTCCTAGCTCTCTGTGAGAGATCTGGATCTAGTCACTTCATCTCTCTAAGTCTCAGTTTCCCCATCTGTAAATTGGCAGAGTTAGACTATATGATCTCTAAAGATCTTTCCAACTCTCCACATTCTGTGACTCTGTGAAGTCAGCATACTCACAGTAAAATAGAGATAACAATACCTGTCCTACCTACTTTCAGAGGTCTTGACGTTCAAACGAGATGAGAGAAGGAAAGATGCTTGGAAAAGTCTAAAGTTTTGTACACTCAAGCTTTTAAAGGATACTTATAACACATAACACAAATTTCTAGAGCTTTACGATTTATAAGTACTTTTCCCACAATATCACATTAAAATAGATGGTGTAAACACATTGTCTCTATTTTATTGATGAAAAACTAAGTCTCTGAGAGGTTAACAGACTTTTTTAGAGCCACAGAGCTAGATTTCAGAAGGGAGATTCAAAGACAGATTCCAAATCTAGAATTACTTCTACTATATTATACTGTCTGGATTCAATATGTCACAGTTTGCTACCTCCCCCCCCCACCCCTTTACCCTCAACCATCCCAGACCCCATCCCCTTTCTCCAGTCTCACCCTCTGAAGGGGTGGGGAGATCTAGGCGGGGCAGCTTTCGAGGCCTCCCAGGCCTCCTTCGGGGCCGTTCAGCACTAGATGTGGGTATGGGACGCTGGGGGCGTGGCTGCCGGGATCTGGGTTCATCTTCTGCAGGGTTGTAATCACTGTCCTCTGGCAAAAGGAGAAGAAAGGATATTATGCTAAGTCCACTCCTCCCCCTACCAGCCCCAGCCCTCACCTCTGCCACTCTTCCTCTCCTCTGAATCTCCCAGCACTTACCTTCTAGGTCATCAATGGCTCCAGCATCAACAATATCATCATCTTCTTCTTCCTCTGGCCCTTCCTCCTCCTGGGGTTTAGCTAAAGCTCCCCACTTCCTGGAACGCCCCTTCTTCAATGGTGCTGTTGTAGAGGCTATGGGAAAATGAGGCATGAAGCTATGCCAACTTGTCCCCAGGCTTAGTCACCAAGAACCCCTTCATCCCCTTCCCCATCCTGTTTGTGGGGACTCAAGCTCCCCCAACCAGTAACTTAGAGCATAGCACTTTAGCTAGAGAGGACCTTAGAGGATAAACAGTCGCATGTTGGAGCAAGAAGCAGCCTTAGAACCCCAATTTATCTTGGAAACATCTGGTTCAACTCTCATTTTAAAGAGGAGCAAACTGAGGGGGGAGGTGGTAAGTGCTCTGCTCAAGATCACCCCCCCTCCAAACCCAAGGCAGAGCCAGGACTCTCAGCCAGGTTCCCCCGGTGTAACTGGCTCCTGGTTGCATCCCCCCCTTCACCTTCTCCCACGCACCGGGGCGGAAGTGCCTCTCCCGCATGTGTCTGAGCAGGGTGCCCTTAGAGCTGCTTCGGTATTGGCACATTCTACACTTGAATTGCTGTACAACCACCACCTCCATCATGGCCTCTAGGCTCTGCAGGTCTGGCTCCTCTGAGGGGCCTGGAGGGGGATCGGCGGGTGGGGAGCACTCCTGAGCCTCAGCTGGCTCCAAGCACGTAGAGGTAGATGTGGGGCCATCAGACAGAGCCTCAATGGCTGCCAAGCTGTGGGCCAGAGCAGAGCTGGACATCGGGGACACCATGGGGGCACCTGTGGAAGCAAGAGGGTGAAGACTGCCCCATTGTTCTCAAAAGAAGTCCTGACTTCCCTCTCTTCTTTCAAAGAATCAGAAGATGTCAGAGTATAAGAGATTGTTGAGTACAAGCCCCCTCATTGTAAAGATGAGGCAAATGAAGTCCACCGGACAGTAACTTTGGCAACATCACTGTTAGTGGATGAGCCAGGACTGGAATTCCTGATTCCAGGTCCACTGTTCTCTTCTGCCTACACTTCCCCTTACTCCTTCCCTCCAGCTCTCTCCCTAACCCCAATGACGAGCTGCCAATTGAGTGCTCACCATCATCTGGGCCCTGAAAAATCAAGTACTGAGTGGTCTCAGCGCCACCATCTTCTGCACTTGTCACTGCGATGCAGCCTGGAACAGAACCAAAACTCAGGACCCCATCATTCTGTTCTCAGGGACACTAGGCCCATCTTAGACCCACCAGCTTCAAACCTACCTCTGTACCGTGGATCCCTTACTTTCCTCCCTCTTCTGCACATTCAATCGCCAGTGAAACATTCTCCAACATCCGGCTCTAGTCTCACCTTTTTCTGACTGGTCTAGCCCATATCCTACAACTCTTATTGGCACTTGGGGACATACCACAGTATACACACTACCATTTAACTATTTCACATATGAGTCTTGCCTCTCAAACAAAAAGCACAGAACTAGAAGGGATTTTGGAGATTATTTAGTCTAACACCCTCATTTTGCAGATGAGAAAACTAAAGCCCAAAGCAAGAGACTTGTCCAAAGTCACACAGCAAGTTAATGAGGCTGGACTAAGACCTAGGTCTTCCGAGTACCAGGCAAGGACTGTTTCTACCATGTTACACTGCCTCTAGTAGATACAAGATAGCCAAACACTGGGAATTGGGAGGCCTGCTGGCCTTCAGCTGAGTTGAAGAAACGAGAGAAATGGACTAATCCTAGTCCCCATACAATCAGCTCCCCAGGCTTACTCTGAATAAGGTCTGGCCCAATAGTCGACTCAATGATCTTGTCAATAGCAGAGCCCAAGTCAGAGGAGGAGGCAGTAGAGTCAGACACCAACATGGCAGCATCGGCAAGGACACTGGAGTGTACCAGCACTGGGGCTCCAGCTGATCCACTTGACACCAATGCTGACTGGCCGATAGAGGATGAGTCCGGCAGATAGCCCTGAGGGGTGGCATCCCGGCTGGAGCTGCTTTCAGACACTTCCTCCTGCAGGTCAAGTTAGTGTGAAGTTCAGCCACAGCCTCTCCAAAACCCTCAACCCTAGACTTAAGGATCTGCTGGTGACATATCAAGAGCACTTTGAATTGTCTCTAGTAGTGGGGATGGCCAGCAATGGGCTACACCCTCTCTTACTCAGGGTAACCACACACTGGGTTCCCAGTTAGGGTAATTAAGAAGGGAGGCTATGGATCCCCTAAAAGCTCTGAACTTTCCTAATTTGTGTGCCTTTGTTCCCACTGTTTCCTACACCCAGAAATGTCCTACCTGCTAAAAAATCAGGGTGAATAAATAAGGATGGCCTCTCTAATGTACTAGACATTCTCTTTGTATTAGGACAGATTTGTGCTTTCATGGGCACAGGCAAATCTCAATGAGGAAATTCCCTTCCTCATTGCAGATATGGAACTTATCTGGGGCACAGAGGGTTTGAATGGCTTGCCCACATAACCATTATGTGTCAAAGGCAAGATTTAAAGCCAGGCCTTCCTGACTTCTAGGCTGGCTCTCTATACACTATACCAGTGGTTCTCCAAATTTTTCCACAGTGATAATGACCATTAAGAAACAACATAAGGTTCATCACAAAAAAACAAAGAACCAACTTAGGGTGTTTCAAAATTCCTTACAGCACAGTTTGAGAAACTATACTATTTCATTGTCTCTCTCCCTTTCCTTACGCACTGAATTCCTATCCATTCTTTAAAGTTCAATTCAAATGCCATTTCTTCCAGGAAGTCTTCTTTTTTTTTTTTTTTTGCTTTGGCAGTTGGGATTAAGTGACTTGCCCAGAGTCACACAGCTAGTGAGTGTTATGTGTCTGAGGCCAGATTTGATTTCAGGTCTTCCTGACTCCAGGGCCGGTGCTCTTTCCACTGCACCACCTGGCTGCCCTCCCAGGAAGCCTTTCTTGATCCCCAATGACTTTTACCCAAAGATTTCATACAGCACTGTTTGTTTTTTTAACTTCTTCAATGCACTTAATTATAATTTGACATATAACAAGGTATTTGTTTTTTATCTTAGACTGGAAAAGGACTCTTTCTTATTTAAGTTTCCCCAGTGCCCAGCAGTGTTTTGCACTTAATGACTTATTAAACTTGTTGAAATGATGACTAGAACATAGCAAGAGATTCTCTCTTAGGTCAGATACATTAACTGTTATACAATTTTCTGTAGGGTGGGAGGAGAAGATAAGCACATGTCTAAGCCTCATGCCCACCACAATAAGATGGCAATTCTTTCTTCCCTTCTTCATTCATTCCCTTCAATTATCTTATTCATATTGAGTACTTAATGAGAAAAAAGGAAGAAAATAACCGAATTGAAGAAGAGTGGATATCAGGACTGGGACATTATTTAGAAATAGGGGACATAAGAGCAATGGCTCTCTTCAGCCTTCTACCTGGGAACTATGGTCATGTTCTTAATCCAGGAAGGGTCCTGGTGGGGGACAGCCCAGATGGGCCACAAAGGACCCACTGAGCTCTGCTGCAGTTTCTGCTCCCCAACTGGGCACTGCCCCCTCTCAGTTCTTATAGCCCCCTCCCAAGCCCCATCCTGGTACCAAGGAACGAGTGCCATGGTCTGAGCTCTGCCCCACGACAGAATCATCTGCCTCTGACAGGAGGCCAGGCCCTGGGCCAGCTGCAGTGGCATCACTGCTATCGGCTGACATGGCCTCGGAGGTGCCCACATCCAGCCCGCTCTCCGAGGGCTCCTCCTGGGCAGGCCGGGGGGCTGCGTCGCTACTGCTTTCCACCTCATTCTCCTCCATCGATGATGGCCCTGGCTTGCCTAGGCACCGGGCACAGGCACCTTAGGAGAGTCGGCCTCACTAGGAGTATCTCTTGGGGTGCTGTGCAGAGGGTCCCAGGGGGCCCTACACCCAGGGCTTCACAGTGGCCCCTGCCTCCTGCCCACTGGGCACTGTACAGCTGGGCAGAGGCCTGGCAAAGAAGCCCAGGGCACAGCAGGGGGCTTGCTCTGGTGCAGCAGGGTCAATGCGAGGTCTGGGGCCTTCACTCTGCGGGGAGTAACAGACAAGGGGGTGTCCATGAGCCAACTTCCCCCACAGGCTGGCCCACCTCCCCTACCCCAAATGGGAAACTGAGGCATCAGCTGGGGTGGTACTTATCAGGGACTGGGAAGGAAGGGTTCTGGGAAAACAAGACCCAGGAGTCCTGGGCTCCCAATTTTAGAGGCACCATCCCACCCAAGGGGGACCGTGGCTCTGGCCACTTGGCCACACTGCTCCTCACTCCCGCCCTAGGCCGTGAGTCAAGCTGGCGCCCTGGGTCAATGGTATAATCCATGCCCCCCAGTTCTCCCCTAGCCCCAGGATTAGTGGTACAGCCCACTGGCCCCCTGGGTCAGTGGTTCGTTCCCCACTCTGTACCCCCCTCCCCCTCTTTCCCCCAGCGGAGGGGGTTGACTGCGGTGATCCCGGGGCCTTGGCGGCTGAGGGCTGTCCCAAGCGCTGCCTGCGCTCTGGGCCCGACGCCATCTTGTGGAGGCATTGGGTTTCCGCTCAGGCAAGTGCGAGAGCGACTAAAGGATCGGGGGACCCCGGGGCCCTGTACGGGCAGCCCCGCCGGCCCGGGACCTCGTCGCCAGTCACCGCCGAAGCCCATAATCGCTGCTCTGCAGGGGACGTGGAGAGGTCTGCTCCCGACTCGTACTTACTTGTTGTTTTCTCTCCCGTGTTCCTCTCCCGCTCCGGCATCGACTCGGCCGCCATCCTCCTCCCCCCGATGCGGAAGGACCCATCCTTCTTTCAAAAAGCCGGATCTACTTCCACGGCGCTGCGGAAGGGCGCGGCCGGGAACTGGACTGGATCCGGCATACAAAATCCCAGGGCTTCTCAAAGATCCCAGGAGAATATGCGTCTATATCTGTCCCCTTTGTCCGGGGCAACTGAGGTCCCTCAAGCCGTGGGGACTATTTTTCTTCTACTGCGGAGGAATCCATTACGAGCTTACGTTAAACGTGTGACGTAACACCTGGGTCCCTTTACCCCGCGGCGGAGGGTTGGCGGAAGGGGCCAAATTGGGAAGATACAAACCCATCCTCTTCTGACGTCATGATGGAGTTAATCTCCTGGGCCCTCCCTGGCTTTCTGCCGAATTTGGGAAGGGAGATCTTGTCAACCTTGAGTTTTTTATTGGAAGGGACCTTAAAGACCTTCTAGTCCCCCACTCTCATTTAGCAGATGCGTCCTGAGAGAGGAAGTGAACCGTTTCACTTTCCGAGAGTGGCCTCAGGGATTAGGAGGATCGGAAAGCTGACCCATCGATACGTATTCTGTAAAGGGGTTCAGATAGTTCAAGTCATGGCTCTGCTGCATGCTATCTGTGCAGTCTTGGGCACTTAACCTTTTAGTTTCCCCCGTCTGCAAAAGGAGGGGATTGAATCGGATAGTACTACATTATATGAAAAGAGAACTTGATGGGGGCAATGGCAGAGGGCCAGGGTCTCCCTGGGGAGAGAACTGGGGCAACAGGACCTGCCTGACCATAGATTGAATCAGGATTTCAGCCTCGTGCCTTCAGTTCTGACATTAGACAGTAAATCCTTTGGTTTCAGACTTTGATTCCCTGTTATTAAGTAAATTCTTACCGGGGAAAATAATGATTTGTTATCAGGGGTTCTTAACCCAGGGACTTTAAATTTTATTTTATTTATTATTATTTTGTTAACCGAATTTCCATCTAGCTTTTTGTGATTCACTTTCTTTATCTGTAAAATGAAGAAGTTGTACTACATAATCTCTATGGTCCCTTCCAGCTTTTGGCATTCTGTCATTCTATTCTTTCATTGTGCAATAAACATTTATTAGTATACACAGCACTGTGCTGCTCCTTCGGACTGAAGGAGATACAAAGGCCAGCACTTGGGACAGCCCTCAGCCGCCAAGGCCCCGGGATCGCCGCAGTCAACTCCTTCCACTGAGAGAATGAAGGGGGGGATGGTGCTGAGTCGGGAAGAACCTCTGAACCAGGGGGTCAGTGGGCTGTACCACTGATCCTGGGGCTGGGGGAGAACTGGGGGGCACGGACCATACCACTGACCCAGGGCGCCAGTTTGACTGGTGGCCTGGGGCGGGGGTGAGGAGAGTCAGGGTCCCCCTTGGGTGGGATGGTGCCTCTAATATTGGGAGCCCAGGACTCCTGGATCTTGTTCTCCCAGAACTCTTCCTTCCCAGTCCCTGATAAGCCTCACCCTAGGAGAAACTGCCTCAGTTTCCCCTTTGGGGTAGGGAAGGTGGGCCAGCCTATGGGGGAAGTTGGCTCATGGACACCCCCTTGTCTGTTACTCAGAGTGAAGGCCCCAGACCTCAAACTGACCCTGCTGCCCCAGAGCAAGCCCCCTGCTGTGCCCTGGGCTTCTTTGCCAGGCCTCTGCCCAGCTGTACAGTGCCCAGTGGGCAGGAGGCAGGGGCCACTGTGAGCCCCTGGATGCAGGGCCCTCCAGAACCCTCTGCACAACATCCCAAGAGATACCCCTGGTGAGGCTGATTCTCCCTAGGAGCCTGTGCCCTAACTTGATTAGTTTATGCATTTTAAAAAATCATTCTGAGAAGGGTTTGTAGGCTTCACCAGAGTGGCAAAGTGGTCCATGATATCGCCAAATAAGGTTAAGAACCTTTGTATTAAATTAACAAAAATGAGAGAGGCTGAGGTATAATAAAAGAAGTATTGGATTTAGAGTCATAGAAGACCTAAATTCTAACCCAGTCTGCACCTCCCTTTGGGACCTTGGCAAGTCTCTGGGTCTTAATTTCATCTGTAGAATGGGGATAACAATATTAACCTTATCTCCCTTGAAGAGTTGTGGGGGGGAAGTGCTTTGTAACCTTAAAATGCTATATGGAGGTGAGGTATTATTTGTAATCGACACCTCAGTATGAATGAGGTAACTAGATACTAACCTGAAGGCAAGTTTTATGGGTGGGGTGGGGTGGGGTGGGATGGGGTGGGGCAGGGGACCTGGAAAGGGAAAGAGACCAGTAAGACGCTGGGTTTTAGACTTACCTTGGACCTTTTCTCTTTGACTTTAGGTCATTTCCCCTTTCTTGGTCTCATTTTTGTTATTTGGGAAATGAGAGGGTTAGACTCAGTGCTTGTAACTGCACTAATGAATGGAAGGGTTTGTTTACACTGCTGATTACAATACATCGAGGGAAACAACTGTCGTGAGAAGTTGGTTTCTCCGTGGGGCTTGCTTATGTTTTGTAAACTGTGCTCCATGAGTTATTGTTGTTAACAGTCCTCAGCCCAGTCTGATTGCACCCCTCACACCCACTCACAGTATTAGTCCCCAGGCTATGTCTGTTCCTAGCCCCACTGAATATGTCATATTTATTATTAACTGATGTCACTGTTTCTTCATGTCAGAACACAAATGATGTGCTTAGAGCAGGGTGTGGTAGATTTAGTTTTGTGTTGAGACCTTAGGACTCAGACCTAAACACTAAGGGTGGTAAGGGCTAAACAGGTCCACAAGGTCTGCTGACCATCCTCCTGGCTTCCATTCTCCCCCTCCCTTTTCCAATCTGCCTTTCAGCAACACTGCCCAATTTGCTTTCCTTAGAGAAAGTTCAGACTTCTCTGTCTGGACTTTGAGAATGATGCCACCTTGATGTTACACTAAGCTTCTTCACATACTCTTGACTATGGGGTAGCTGGACTACTAGCTGCCCCCTGTATGTCTCCATGTTTTTCTGCCTTGATGACTTTGCTCCCTACTTATGTTTACTTCCTTTGAAATCTGTATCCCAAAACTTGTCACACCCCTTGATGTTGAATTTCTCAGCTCAAATGTCAACTCCTCCATGGAGCCTTCCTTGGGGGTGGGGGAAGCATGAACCTTTCTCCTCTTGCACTTCATATAGCACTTTATACTCGAATGTATTTACCATCTAATACTATATATTATAGCTAAGTGAATTTGTCTTATCTTCTTCCCCACCAGCTCCTTTCCCTCTTCCCCCCACCTTGGAACTTTATGAGGGCAAAGAAATATCTCACTGAAACTTGTAGTTCTTTCAGTCTGAAGGACTACAGTGCTTTGTACACAGTAGGCTCTTAAATGTTTATTGCACATTGAAAGAATAGAATGACAGAATGCTGAAACTGGACAGGACCATAGAGACTTATCTAGTCCAGTCTCTTCATTTTACAGATAAGGAAAGCAAATCCTAAAGAGCTAGTGACTTGGTCAATGCCACAATCAAATTAGTGGCAAAGCCAAGACTAGAACTTGGAGCTCTGACTTATAGTCCAGTGTTATTCCCACTGCATCAGGTTATCTTTCCAGTCTGCCCTTAGGCTTCTCTTGAGGGAACTCCAGCCTGACTTTCTGGAAATAACTAGCATCAAATCCAATTTGCCAAAGGCATATTGAAATAGATGGTTCCAGGTGTGTGGTGCCCTAAAGCAAGATCTATATGTACAGAAATTAGAAATGAGGAGAAGGGAAATTTCTGGCAGGAGAATATGGAAGGAATAATAATAGTTTATAGAGCACTTTCCTTAAAATTCATAGAACACTCTGGAGTGACTAATGTCAAGCATCATTATTTCCTTTATGCAGTGGAGATAGAGATGAACTTGCCTAGGGTCACATGGCTAATAAGTCTGTGAGCAGGGATTCAAACCCAAGTCTCCTAACTCCAAGTCTAGTGCTCTTTGAAGCGTGTCTCTGAAGCTTCTTGAGGACAACTATAGTACCACCAGTCAAACAAAAACCTTTCCCAAGTGCATTGGTGCCCTGTTCCACACAAACTGGACTGCCTGATAATCCCCAGACACTACATTCCATTGCCTGTCTGGGCCTTTGCAAAGATTATCTGTCATGCTCAGAAGTGCCCCTTCCTCACCTTTACCTTATGGTGTACTATCTTCCTTCAAAGCTCACTACTGCCTTCCCCAGGAAAGTTTTCCAGTTGCTTGTATCCTCCCACCAGAAATTACTTTGTATCTACTTTGCGTTTTATTTATTCTGTTGGTGTTTCCTACCACCACCACCAGTTTGTCTCCACCCTCCCACCCCCCACATCCCGTGTAAGTCCTTTCCCAGCAGAGTTTCATTTTTTAAATTTTTTAAATTTTTTTGTACTAGTACTCCCAGTGCCTGGGAGCACAGTCTCTGGCCCAAGCAGCAACTTAATAATTGCTTGTCAGATAAATTAATGGGTGACTGTATAAAGATACTCTAAGAGACAAGTTTGCAGCCTGTGTGACAAACTTTTAATGGCTATACAATAGAACAAAAACATTAAGGTGACATATTTTGTTACTTGTGTGTGTGTATATATATATTATATATGTATATATACATATATATGTATATATCTTCCCTCTCCTCCCTACCACATCATGAATGCTGAATTGAATTTCCATCACTCTGCATAGAGATAGCGTTTAATACATGTTGTTGAAATGATGCTTTGGAGGTACATGGACAAACTGGAACATGTCGAGAGGAAGGCAGCTAGGATGGGAATAGAAACTCAAAAACCATGCCATCTAAGATGTTAAAGGTACTAGGGATGTTTGGGGCAGCCAGGTGATGCATTGGATAGATACTGCAGGGGTGGGGAACCTGCGGCCTCAAGGCATAAAGATAGACATAGCCCTGGTTTAGAACTCTGGGCCTGGAGTCAAGAAGACTCATCTTTCTGAATTCAAATTTGGCATCAGACATGTATTAGCTGTGTGACCCTGGACAAGTCACTTAACCCTGTTTGCCTCAGTTTCCTCATCTGTAAAATGAACTAGAGAAGGAAATGGCAAACCACTCCAGCGTCTTGGGGTTGCCAGGAGTCCGACACAACTGAAATGACAGAACAACAACGACAGTAGTGATATTTAGCCTGCAGAAGACTTAGGGCTGACATGAGCACACTCTGCATGACTCATGAGGGTAGGGGGAGGCATAATAGCTTAATGTAGGAGAGAATACCCATACATTTGGAGGTCTCCAACAACAGAACAAGCTGCCTTGAGGGGATGGTGAGCTTCCTGTCTCTTTTGTTGTTGTTCAGTGTTCAGTCTTGTCCAACTCTATGTAACCCCATGGATTTTTGTCCGTGGGGTTTTCTTGGCAAAGATACTGGAGTGGCTTGCCATTTCCTTCTTCAGTGTGTCCCCATTTTATAGATGAGGAGCTGAGACAAATGGGGTTAAATGACTTGCCTAGGGTCATGCAGCTAATAAGTATCTGAACTCAGATCTTCCTGAGCCTAAGCCTGGTGCTCTATCCACTGTACCATCTAGCTGCCTCTGTTCCCTTTTCTTTGGAGGTGTTCAAAACAGCAACTAGATGACCAGCTGTCAAAGAAACTACTGATATTTCAATGTACTGTAATTGGGATATTTCAATCTTCTTCATAATCCTGTGTATTTTATGTTATACATTTAAGAATCTTATTCTGAGGAAAGGTCTATGACAAAAAAAATTAAGAATCCCTGGACTAGATAATCTCTCAGGCCCCTTCCAACTCTGAAATTCTTTGATTCTAGATGGGGAGGAGGACCAAATGTAGAGGTGGGCTGGAAAGCCTTGTGGTGTTGTGGGAGAATGGGGAGAGGAAGGAAGACACAGGAAAGCTGCTACTTCCTGTGGTCAGTCAGGAGTGGCTTCGTGGAAAAGGTGGGATTTTTAAAAAGCCATTTTGAACGATGGAAAGGAGATGCTTGGCAGACTCAGGCAACAGCTTGTCCCAGGCACGTGGTGAAGCTGAAGAGGATGAGAAACAAGATGAAGTCTTTGGGCTTGTGGGCAGAGGTCTAAAAAGGATTTGAGGTTAAAAGCTTGGTATTATAAGGTAAGAATATCTGAGCTTCTTAGTAGCATGTATACACACACATACACATATTTTAAGTGTGTATGCATAAATGCAAACACACAATGTATATGTATATACATTTTCCACCATGGAGAGGAAAAGGTTGGTCTTAGAGGTTAAAAAGATGGCTTTGACAGCACCAAGCATTGCTTAGGATAAATGTCGAAATGGAAGAGACCCTAAAATTAGGGCTGTAATAATACAGGCCAGACATGACTACATTACTGTGGCAGGAGCCTATGTCAAAGGAAAGTCTAAAAAGATGGGGTTGTAAATGGTCATAGACTTTCAAAGCTGGAAGAGACTTCAGAAGTCATTTAGACTTGTGTCTCCAAAGCAGGGGCCAGGATCCCTAGGGAATGGTGGCTTCACTCTAAGGAAGCTATAGTCTGACTCTATAGGGTATGTAATAAATCAATCTGAGAGTAGAAAGATGAGTTGAATCTAGGAGTGTGTTGGTAAATGTTAAAAAAAAAAGAAATTCATGAAAACACATTGTAAAGTTTAAGCTGTATTAACATTTTCTCCATCCCTTTTTAAAGTCTAGACAATCAACAAAATATTAAATCAATAATATTAAATTATTAATATTAAAATATTAAATCAAACCCTGATTTGTAGCATTAATTGATTTCCAAGGTATAAATGCTCACACTGAATACTTAACAAGTAGCTTTGTCTGGTCTATACAAGCTGGCTCCAGAAAACTCTTGGTTGCATCCCACTCTTCCTTTGATAACCAGTCTTGAAGCTTGTCTCCAACAGAACCACTCCTGGTCTTTTCTTTCAATATTCTCCCATTGTGCAAGTTTCCAACAGTCCCCCATTTTTCTTCAAGTGTTAGCCCCTAAGGGAAGTTGTAACCTACCTGCTAGCCAGATACCCACAACAACAGCCTCAAAGGTAGCATAGGGAGAATCCTTCTGCCCCTCACAGCATAACTACTCCTTGTCCCCAGCTCCTGGGTAGTGACTAATGAGTGAGAGCCCCACCTCCTCCCTTTTTATTTTCAGTGGTTCAGATCTTGTTACATTATTAAAAATTTTTTTTCAATCAACAGAAATCCACTCTCTTTCTTCCCCCACCCCGAGAATAAAAGAAAAATAAAAGCTGTCACAAAAATGTAATCAAGCAAAACAAATTTCTTCATTGGCCTTGTCTTTTAAAAAAATAGCTGGGAGAAAGCAGAGGAAGGACCCCTCTTACAGATTCTGTTCATGTTGCCCACAGTGTAGGTGAACTGGGATCCTCACTCACTGGATACAGCAGATCAGTTCACAAAAAGCAGAAAGAGAGCGGCAGAAAAGAGGAGTGAAGACAATGAGCCTGTTTCTATTCTGTGTTGTTTGTCCTGAACTTGGGAGGTGATCCCCTTTGACCTGGTAGCTCTGGATTTGGGCTAGGAGTTTAAGCTATGGTGACCCTGGAGCCAGGACTGCAGGCAGGATGGTGCCAGCCAGCCAGCTTGGAAGCTCTGAGAAGCCAGAAGCCTGGGACTCAAGCCCAAGGAGGGTTTTGGACTTGGAATTGTGACCCTGCTGTATAGGAATTGAGCTAAACTATGGAACTAATCTCCTTCCTCTCCCCAGAGCCTGAGGTGGGGAAGGAGAGAAGAGGATTATTTCTCTTGTGTATTGTTGGGGCAGTAAGTTTGTATATTTATGATTATGCCTTTTGAAGTAAATATTTCTTTGTAAAAACTAAAAAAAGAATATATACATATGCAAATACATACATATACACATAAATGTCTCATTCTACTCTCTGAATCTTTTATCTCTCTAATCAGGAGGTAGGTAACATGTTTCATCATTAGTCCCTTGGAGTCATGGTTTGTCATTATGCTGATCAGAGTCTTTCAAAATTGTTTGTCTTTATAATATTATCATTGTATAAATTGCTCTCCTGTTACTATTCACTTCACTCTGCATCCATTCAAACGAGTCATCCCAGGTTTCTCAGAAATTACTCTCATCATTTCTTACAGCACAATACTATTCCATCAATAAGCTAGATATCCTATCTTGTTCAACCATTCCTCAATTGATGGACATCCCCTCAGATTCCAGTTCTTTGCTATCTCAAAACGAGCTATAAATATTCTTGTACATCCTTGGAGTTTGTTTTGTTTAGGATTAATCCTTCCCTTAATCTCTTCTCTCTCTAATTCTCCTCTCTCCCCTTTCCCTTCTATTTCCTTATTGAGTGAAATGTATTTCTGTAACCACTCCACGTTTGTGTATTCTTCCTGCCTTTGACCAATTTAGTTGAGAGGTTCAAGTGTTGCCTACTCCCTCCTCCCTCTCCTCTTTGTAAGTATAGACTTCTACTTGCACACCCTGATTATATGAGATAATTTTCCCTATTCTTCCTTTCCCCTTTCCCCTTTTAGCCTATTTCTATTCTCCATCCTTTCCATTCTTTTTTAATGATCATGACATAACAGAACCACTCCCAGGCCTTTTGTTTAATTAGACTTCCTCTATACAGAAGTGACAGAGTTCAGAGGGGACACATGTCATAGAATGTAAGCAATTTATTCTTATTTAGTCCTTTATCATTCATTTTTATCTTTTTCTATTTCTCTTCACTACTGTTTTTGAACTTTGAAGTTCCTACACACTTCTGATCTTTTCATCAGGAAAGCTCGGAAATCTATTTCATTAAAGGTCCATTTCTCTCTCTTCCTCCCTGACCCCTATAAGATTGTACTTAATTTTGCTGGGTAAATTATTCTTGGCTCTAAGCATATGTCCTCTGCCTTCTGGAATAGCATATTACAAGCTCTCCACTCCTTTACAATGTTGGTTGGTGAATTGTGTATGATTCTGACTATAAATGCTTTCTGACTGCTTGCAATAATTTTTCTTTGACCTGGAAGCTCTGGATTTGGGCTAGAATGTTCTTGGGAATTTTCATTTGAGGGATTCAGGAGGTGGTTAGTGGGTTCTCTTTGTTTCCACTTTGGCCTCTTGTTATAAGCGAACTGGGCAGTTTTACAATTTTCTGAAATAATGATGTCTAGGCTTTTTTTTTTTGTGGTTATGGTTTATAAGTAGTCTAATGAATCTTATTTTTTACCCCTCTTCAATCTGTTTTCCAGGTCAGTTGTCTTTACTATGAGATACCTTACATTTTCCTCTACATTTTTCAATCTTTTGACTTTGTCTTACTATTCCTTATTGCCTCATAGAGTCATTGGCTTCAACTTAGTCCATTCTAATTTTCAGGGAGTTTGTTGCTTGGATAAAGTTTTGTACCTCTTGTGCCAAATTATTAATTTCCTTTCCAATTCTTCCATGGCTCTAATTTCTTTCCCATATTTTCCTCTAGTACTTTAATTTAATTTGTTAAAAATAACTTTTTAAACTCTCAAACCCCCTTCCCCCAAACCTCTTGCTTCATCTCTTCAAGGAATTGTAGAAGAATTTGTGCCCAACCTGTGATTTTCTTTGAGGCTTTGCTTATAGATGGTTTGGAGTCACTCTATTCTTTTGAATTTGTGTCTTTAGCTTTCCTGTCACTATAGTGCCTTTTTATGGTGGAATCCTTTTTTTGTTTGCTCATTCTTCCAGCCTATTTTCTGACTTTGGACTGTATATTATAGCCAGGCTCTGAGTACTTGCGCACTTTGGAGGGAAGATCTGTCTGCCTGCATGTGTATTTCTCCTAAACAGTCTTTGGAAACTCTGGTGTCTCTCTCTCAAAAGGCTTTAATCTAACTCTACTCCTCACACAAATACTTAGCATCACCTTAGCACGCTCTCCACTAGCTAGTAGTCATTTCTCTTTCCTAATACTTGCTGCTTTAAAAATGCCCCAGGCTTAGTTGGAAGTCCAGGTTAAATCAGCTCTGCCACTTAGTTAATGGTCCTGGCCAGGTAAGTTTCCTCTATAGGCCTTAGTTTTTTTTTTTTATCTGTGGAATAAAGAAGTGGGATTTCTAAAGTCCACTGCACCTCTAAATCTATGACCTACTTTCTAGATGATTTCTAGGGTTTCTTTCAACTTTAACTTTCTGTGATTCTGTGGTTTCCACTGACCAGAGGAGTTCCTTTTCCCACCCTAGACCCAACTCCAGGCTCCATTCACAGAAATACCATGCCATACCCCGTGATGAGATGGCCCTCTTTACTGGGCCCCTAAGTTTTCAACAGGAAGTGTGGTATGGTAGAAAAAGTTCTGAGCTTGGAGTTAAAGAGAGACCTGAATATGAATCCTGCTTCTGTTACTTACTAAGTGTATGATCCTAGGCAAATCACTTAACTTTTCTGAGCCTCAGTTTCCTCATTTGTAAAATTTTGAAAATAATACCTTCAGAACATACCTTATAAGGACTTTTATAAGGGTCAAATGAAATATTGTAAGTAAAGAGTTTTGCAGACCTTCAAGTGCTAAATTGATGTCAGTTATGAGAGATTAGAATTGTTCTGGGTTGACCCCAGAAAGAATAACTAGGAGTACTAGTTGAAATTTATATATAAATAGATTTCTGCTTCATACAACCACATGTGGATTTAGGGCTGGAAGGGACCTTAGAGATCATTTAGTACAACACTCTCATTTTAATGATAAGGAGACTGAAGCCCAGGGAGAAGTGACTTACCTAAGGTCATGAGTATTAAGTAGAAAATCCAGTATTTGAATGCAAATCCTTTGACTCCAGATCCAGGATTTTTCTTTTTCATTAAGATGCCTCTTAAGTTAAAACTTCCTAACCATCAGATGTAGCCCAAAATGGGATGGGTGACTTCAGGAGCATAGGGCATTCAAGAGCATTCATGACAGAAGTTCTTCAGACAGAAACTGGATGATCACTTGTTGGGAATATTGGAAAGGACATTTCTGGTTGGGTCTCAGTTGATGACCTCTGTGATCCCTTCCCACCCTGAGAGCCTGTGATTCTGAAAGCTTGAGAGCAAAATCCCAGAAGGGCAACCTAATGGGGGGTGAGCCAGCGCCATCGTTTACTTCGATAATATTTGGTAATGTTGGGTCATCTATATATAAAGTTCATTTTTTTTTTCTTTAGCAGCAGCAGCTGAGGTAGCTATTTTCTTCCTGACCATCTGCTGCCTCCTGGAGTCAGTCATCCCTCAGGGGTCATCCTAAAGGACGGAGAGCAACACCTTGATTTGCAAGACATTGAGCATGGTTCTGTAGGAGAAATGGAGAAAATGAAATGCTGCCTCATGGTCAACAAACATTTAAGGAGTGTTTATGATGTGCCTGGCACTGCACAAGGCACTGTGCCTACATAGACAGGGCATCGGACCCATTCGCTGTCCCTAAAGGGCTTTATAAGGGAGAGGAGGCAAAGGGAGAATTGTCAGTATAGGGAAGTGGGCAACACCTCACATTTCTCTAGTGCATTGAAGTTTTTTAATGTGCTTTCCTCACCATAACCTTGCGGTGTAGGTGGTGAAAAGATTATCATTAGCATCCCTTTGCTCAGGCTGCAAGTTGTTTCCTACTCCTGGAATTCATTCCCTCCTCTCCTCCACCTTAGGAATCCCTAACTTCTGTCAAAGCTCAGCTCAAGTACCACCTCTTACATGAGGACTTCCCTGATTGTTCTCTAGCTGGTAGCTTTTATTTTCCTTGTCTATACAGTATGTCCCAAAAGTGTTAGTGCAGTTTTAAACTGGTAAAGCTGACTAAATCTTAAAACTGCACAAGACTTTTGAAACATCCTGTATTTTGCATTGTCACAAGGCTGTCCTCACATGCAGTAATGGAGTGTCGTGTGGCTAATAAGGAGGCAAAATAGACATATCTAGTCTCTTCTCCCTCCCCCTTCTCCAAGGGAGACTTTAATTCTTGACAGGAAGGGAGGCAGGAAGTTGGAACCAGACAACTTGGCCACTCTGCTCTCCTCAGAGAGAGGGGGGTACCAGGCTAGAATTTTATCTATGTGCTCCCTTACGTATTGTCTAGGGAATGAGGTTTTCATTTCAATCTCACTTTTGATTGCTGTTCGTTAATGGGGAAGAAGAGGAATCCAACCTTTATATTCAGGTCGACCCCTTTCTCACCAAATACCAGTTCCTCAATGAACACACAGATAGCAATTAACCAAAAAATATCTTACTTATAAAGATAAGCAGCAAAACAGAAATCAGAGAAGAGCCTTATCCCCTCAGACAGGTGCTGGACATTGATCTCCACCAAGAATGAGAGAGCACCATACCAATGGGCTTTGGGTCTGGGGTTTCAGTATCTACTTTTTTCCTCCTTAATATATGTTAAACTAATTATATTAGCATTTCAGGAAATGTTTTGGCAGCTAGGTGGCGCTATGTATAGAGTACAGGGCCTGGAATTGGGAAGATAAGAGTTCAAATATTGCCTCAAACATTTCCTGGGCAAATCACTGAACCTCTTTTGCCTCAGTTTCCTCATCCATAAAATGGGGATAATAGTAAAACCTACCACCCAGGGTTGTTGTGGGGATCAAATGAGATAATATTTGTAAAGTGCTTAGCACATTACCTGGCACATAGAAGGAACTATATAAATGTTAATATTAATTATTATTATTAATTTTTATATAACCAATTGATCAACTTAATGTAGTCACTTTAGTTCCTATCCATTAAACCTTCCCACCCTGCACTAAAAGATCAGGTAGCAAGTATTTAAGGAAATATTTCAGTGAATATATTTTTTTCTTTAAAAAAATTCTTTTATTTTTATAAGTATTTACTATCTCTCCCTCATATCTCTCCCTTAATTAAATAATAGAAAAAGAAAACCATCATAAAAAATGTGCTTAGCCCAGCAAAACAAATTTCCACATTGGTCAATGTCCAAAAATGCATGCCTCACTCTGCATTTTAAGGCCATCATTTTTCTGGCAGGCGGTGGGTAGCATTCTTCATCTTCATTTCTCTGGAATTGTGGTGCATCATTGCACTGATCAGAGTTCTAAAGACTTGTGAAATTGTTTTTCTTTATAATGTCACTATATAAATTATTCTATTTCTGCTCACTTCCCTCTGCATCAGTTCAGAGAGATGTTCTCAATTTCCTCTGAAACTGTCCATTTCTTCATTATTTATGGCGTAATAATGTTCTATTATATTCATGTGTGTCATTCATTGTGTAGTCATTTCCCAATAGGTGAGCACCCCCTTATTATCCAGTTTCAGGATACTATGAAAAGAGCAGCTTTAAAGACTTTGCACATATGAATTTTTTTCCCTCTTTCTTTCATCTCTTTGGGGTATATGTTTAGAAGTGGTATTGTGGTATTTCTGGGGGTCAAAGGGTACAGTCAATTTAGTGATTTTTTGGGCATAGTTCCAAATTGCTTTCCAGAATGGATATATCAATTTAAAGATTCACCAACAATTCATTGGTATGCCTGTTTTCTTGCAGCTCTTCCAATATTTGTCATATTCCTCTTTTGTCATCTTTCTCAATTTGATGAGTATGACCTAGAACTTCAGAGTTGTTTTAATTTGCATTTCCCTATCCTCTGTTTGGCATTGTTAATGAATTAGAACCTCTTTTAGATGGTTATTGGTGATTTGGATTTTTTTCCTTTGAAAACTGCCTGTTCATTTGGTTATTGGAAAACAATCCTCAGTTTTATAAAATTGAACCAGTTCTTTATGGAATTGGTTATGAGACTTTTATCAAAGAAATTTGCTGCAAAGATTTTTTCCCAGTTATTTGCCTTCCTTTTAATTTTAATTGTGTTAATTTTGTTTTTGAAAAAGTCTTTTTAATTTTATATAATGAAAACTCCTTATCTATGGAGAAAATCATGCAATGGTTCTGCCTGAATCTGCTACAAATATATGTTATACAATCTCAACTGGACCCTAGGTAATCCTTCTATACCTCCCTTATCAACTTATTCCACTCTCCACAGTGGCTTTTCCAAAGCTTTTCATCCCTCCTCAAACATCCCATGGCTGTCTCTCTTCCCACTCTTTTAACTGAAAGCCTTGCCTCATATTTTACAGAGAAGATTAAGGCTATTTGCTATGAACTCCATCTTCTCCCCTCTTCCTTATCTCCCATCACTCAAGTGCTTTCGGCCACTATCTTCTCTTACACCCCTGTTTCACATCTTGACATGGCCTTACTCCATATCAAGGTTAACCCCTCTTCCTATTTAAGTGATTCTATTTCATCTGATCTCCTCCAACAGATTGCCCCTTCTATTATCCCCACTCTTTTTTATTTATTTTATTTTATTTTGCAAGGCAATTGGGGTTAAGTGACTTGCCCAGGGTCACACAGCTAATAAGTGTCAAGTGTCTGGTCTGAGACTGGATTTGAATTCAGGTCCTCCTGACTCCAGGGCTGGTGCTTTATCCAATGTGCTACCTGGCTGCCCCTTATCCACTTACTTTCAATCTCTCCCTCTCTACTGGCTTATTTCTTACTGTCTAAAAACGTGCTCATGTCTCCTTGATCTTGAATAAACCCTCATTTGATACTTCTATCCCTGCTAACTGGGGTGGCTAGGTGGCAAAATGGATAGAGCCCTGGGCTTGGAACCAAGAAGACTCATCTTCATGAGTTCAAATCTGGCCTGACTTACTAGCTGTGTGACCCTGAGCAAGTCACTTAACTCTGTTTGCCTCAATATCCTCATCTGTAAAATGAGCTGGAGAAGGAACTGGCAAATCACTCCAGTGTCTTTAAGGGGTCACAAAGAGTCAGACACAACTGAAAAACGATAACAAATCCCTGCTATCATGCTATTTCTCTTCTGCCCTTTGTAGCTAAGCTCCACAAAAAGACTGTCTACAATAAGTGCGTTTCCTCTCACTTCTCTTCTTAGCTCCTTACAATCTGGGTTCTGATCATATCATTCCACCAAAACTACTCTCCAAAGTTACTAATGACCTTTTAATTGACAAATCCAATGGCCTTTTCTCAATCCTCATTCTCCTAGACCTCTCTGCAGCTTTTGGTGCTGCTGATAAATCTCTCCCTTCAATATTCTCTTCTCTCTAGGTTTTCTGGACATCACTGCCTCCTAGTTTTCCTCCTACCTATCTGAACATTCTTTCTCTCTTTCCTTTGCTAGACCCTCCTCTAGATCACACCTTCTAACTACAAGTGTTCCTCACGGTTCTATCTTGGGTCTTCTTCTCTTCTCTTTCAGTACTTCATTTGGTGATCTCATCAGTTCCCATAGACTTAATTACTATCTTTATGCTGATGACTCAAATCTACCTCTTCTGTTCCAATCTCTCTGCTGACCTCTACTCTTGAATTTCCAGCTGCTTCCTCTCTTCTGACCTCCACTCTTGCATCTCCAACTACCCATGTCTTGAACTGGATATCCAGTAGACATCTTAAACTCAATATATACAAAACAGAACTTCTTATGTTTCCCCCTACACCTTTTCCTTACTCCTACCTTCCCTATTACTATAAAGGGCAGCACTATCGTCCCAGTCCCTCAGGCTCCCAACCTAGGAGTCATCCTGGATTCCTCACTATCTCTCCCTCCCCATATTCAAGCTGTTGCTAAGACTGTCCATTTCACCATGGCATAATCACCTGAATATGTCCCTGTCAGGCCTGTATAAAAATTTGATCAAGAAGGTAATCAATAAATAAAGTAAGACATTTATTCAAGGTCAAAGAATTGCAGTTTGGAACAACCCACTGTCTTCCTCAGACAGGGAAGTTCAGTGAGGGGAGTTACAAACAGGTTATTTACACTCTGGAGGAATGGTTAGGTAGCTATGGAACATCAGGGGGGTTCACAAGTTATTTATTGCAGGGTGATAGCACATTCCTAGAAAAATCAGAGGATCATTTTTAGGCCACTTCTAGCCAACAGAGGCAGGCTGCTGATGAGGCCCAAAGATGAGGTCACCTGTAGAGGCAGCAGAATAGCTGAACTGCCTGAAGTGGGAGTTTGCAAAAGTGTCCTTGATGCTATCTCTGTCTGGGAACAGGGGCAGTTAGAAACTGCTGGCCAAAGCAGAGATCCCAGAGTTTACCTTCCGGGTAGCGGATGATTAGAAATTGCTGGTCAGAACAGGGTATGGGGCCCAGAATTTCCCAGGGGGTTTTCTAGGACCTGACATCTCCTCTCTTCTGACACTGTCCCCACTCTAGTGCAGGCCCTCCTCACCTCACCCCTGGATTATTGTAGTAGCCTGTGGAGAATCTGCCTGCTTTGAGTCTCTGCCCACTTCAGTCTATTCTCCATTCAGCCATTAAAATGATTTTTCTAAAACACAAGTCTGATCATGACCCCTCTATTCAATAAACTCCAGGGGTCCTTATTGCCTCCAGAAGCAAATACAAAATGCTCTGTTTAGCATTCAAAACCCTTCATAACCCACCCACCTCCTACCTTTCCAATCTTCTTACCACTGTACTCTCTAACATGTACTTTTCCATCCAGTGACACTGGGTCCTTGGCCATTCTGTGAACAAGACAGTCCATTTCTCTGCTCTGAGTATTCTCTCTGACTGTCCCTGGAATGCCCTTCTCCACTTTGACTCCTAACTTCTCTGACTTCCTCCAAGTCATAAAAAGAGGGTTTAAAAGCTAAATTTCTTTCCTAAGGACCACGCCTTAAACCCAAATCACTCTGGCTGTCATTGATTGGTCAGCAATAGGTCCCAAAAATGATCCTCTGGTTTTTCTAGGAATATGCTATCACCCTGCAATAAATAACTTGTGAACCACCCTGCTGTTCCATAGCTACCTAACCATCCCTCCTGAGTAAGTACAAGTGAGTAAGTACAAATAGCAATTGTTTCTGTTTTGACCTGAAAACCTGAGGGTCTTCCCCTCCCAGATTGATTTTTTTTTTTTGGACTAGGTAATAGAGGCCATTCTCTGCCTCATTTCTTACCTAGCCTTAATCACTGATTGGGCATTGCCTCAGTCAAACTGAGACCTGGGAAAGATTAAAAAGGCCAAGGTCTCCCACTGCATCCTGGGCCATCTCTAGTCTTCCTGATCTATATCTTGCCACTGGACCTGGATGGCTCTGGAGGAGAAAGTGAGGCTGGTGACTTTGCCCAGCCCTCCCTCACTTAAATCCAATTCACTTGCAAGTCATAGCATCACCTCCCTGACGTCATGATTCTCTTCTAGAAGGAAGGACAAACAGCAACCTTCAAGTCACAACTAAAATCCCATCTCCTACAAGAAGTCTTCCTCAATCCCTCTTAATTCCAGTGCCTTTCCTCTGTTAATTATTTCCTATTTATCCAGTATATGGCTTGCTTTTTATATTTTGTTTGTAGGTAAGCTTCTTGAGGGCAGGGACTGTCTTTTTGTCTTTTTTTGTATCCTCAGTGCTTAGCACAGTGTCTGGCACTTACTAGGTACTTAATAAATGTTTATTAAATTGAATTAAATTGATCCTCTCTCTCCCTTATTTGATCATGAATTCTTCCATGCATGTAACCTGAAAGGTAGTTTTTCCTTGCTCTTCTAATTTGCTCATGATATCACCTTTTATGTCTGTCATGCATAAGTTTGGAGTTTATCTTGGCATATGGCATGAAATGTTGGACTATACCTAATTTCAGCCAGACAGCTTCTAGTTTCATACCAGTTTCTGTCAGATAATAAGTCCTTGTGCTAATAACTGGGGTTTTGGGGTTTAATGAATGCTATGCTACTGTGTTTATTTGCTTCAATATATTGTATAATTTGATCAACCTCTCTAGTTTTTAACCAGTACCAAATTATTTTGCTGATAATTTGAAAGATGGTACTGTTAGGCTCCCTTTTTCTCACTTTTTTTCATTCTTCCCTTGAGATTCTTTTTTTTTTTTTGGGGGGGGGCTAGGCAATGGGGTTAAGTGACTTGCCCAGGGTCACACAACTAGTAAGTGTTATGTGTCTGGGGTCGGATTTGAACTCAGGTCGGATTTGAACTCAGGTCCTCCTGAATCCAAGGCCAGTGCTCTATCCACTGCAATACCTAGCTGCCCCCATTCCCTTGATTCTTAACCTAACCTTTTGCTTCTCTGTATGAATTTTGTTATTATTTTTTTCTAACTAGATAAAATAGTCCTTTGGCAATTTAATTGTATTGTACTGAATTACTTAATTTAGATTGCATTGTCATTTTTTTTTTTACTATGTTGGCTTCACCTACCATATTTCTCCAATTATTTAGTCCTATCTTTCTTTGTGGAAAGAATCTTTTGTAGTTGTATTTGTGTTGTTCCTAGATATGTCTTGGTAAGTAGATTCATAAACATTTTGTAATCATTTTGAGTGCAATCTATTTCTTTCTGCTGGGGTTTGTTGGTAATATATATGAATGCTAATAATTTAGGCAGATGTGTTTTATAATATGCCACTTTGCTGAGATTATTAATTCAATTAATATTTAATTGACTTTTTAAGGTTTTCTAAGTAAGTCATCACGTTATATGCAAAAAGAGATAAATTTGTTTCCTCTTTGTCTATGCTTATTCCCTTGATTTTTCTTTCTTAGTTTATTGCTATTGTTAATATTTCTAGCATTGTGCTAGACAGAATGTTAATAATGGGCATTCTTGCTTTATCTCTGATTTTATTGAAGAAGACTCTAAGTTTTCTCTATTACATATGTTTGCTCTTGGTCTTAGATAAATAGCATGTATTTTATTAAGGAAGAGGTCCATTTATTCTAAAGCTTCCTAATGTTTTTTGTCTTTAACAAAAATCGATGTTGAATCTTGTCAAAAGTCTTTTTTTAAGGCATTTATTGATGAAAAAACTTATTGTTTTTCATATTTATGTTATTAACATTGTTTAATATGCTTATAATCTTCCTTTTATTGAACCAATCTTGAATTTCTGTGTAACTTTAATCTGGTTATAATGTATAAACTTTTTAACATTTATGGTAGCCTATTTGCTAATGTTGTATTTAAGAATTTTGTGTCAATATTCATTAGAAATATTGGTCCGTATTTTCTTTCTCTGCTTTGTCTTTCCCTGGTTTAGGTATTGAGACCTTATTTGTATCATAGAAAAGGTTCGTGCTTTTCCTATTTTTGCAAATAGTTTATGAAATAGTAGAATTAATTGTTCTTTGAATGTTTGATAGAATGCACTTGTGAATCTTCTGGTCCTGGAGTTTTTTCTTTGAGAGTTCATTTATGACTTGTTCAATTTATTTTTTCTGTATTGTGTTAGCTAAATAACCTTTTTTTTTTGGCTAATCTTTTTTAATATTTTTGTAAGTAATTATCCATTTCCTCTAAATTATCAGTTTTGTTAGCATATAATTAAGCAAAATAGTTTCTGTTAATTTTCACTTATTATTAAATTATCTTTTTCATTTTTAATATTGTGATCCAATGAAAACCATTTTGACTGGTATGGCCTCAGCCCCCATGATGCATGTATGCTAAGGCTCAACCTATCTAGAGACAAAGCATTGCTCCTTTCCTCAGCCGCTTACTTGCTATGGCACAGCTAGAGTTAAGTTTCTTGGGTCCCTGCTTCTCATTCCTCATTTTCTATAAGGCAACTCAGGAAGATACCCAGATTTTAGTGGTTTAGGCTACCTAGACCACTGAATACTCCCTTGTCTTGCTCCAAGGGAGAAGGGGCAGTTTCCTTTTAGAGCCAAGAAAATTCTTTGGCTAAGACTCTATATAAATTTGAGTGAGCCTTGAATGGCTGTGGACCTGAGATCCAAACACTCAGGTTTTTTATTTTATTTTTTTGTTGAGGCAATTGGGGTTAAGTGACTTGCCTAGGGTCACATAACTGGTACGTATCATGTATCTGAGGCCAGATTTGAACTCAGGTCCTCCTGACTACAGGGCTGGTGCTCTATCCACTGCGCCACCTGGTTACCCCTAAAACACTCAGTTTTTTACATGTTCAAGCCATCAGCTTATCTACCGAGTTGGAGACAATGGTATATGGGTGGGGGAGCAATAAGGAGTATGCCATTCTCCACTGGCATCTGTCTTTCTCCCATGGGCTGGTAAGACAGCGTTACTCTTTATGAACAGTTTCCTCCCCTTTTGCTCTACACCAACAATTTCATTTTCCTTTCTCTTAAAAATCAGATTATGTAACTAACTTTTTAAAAGCTTTTTTTAAGGCTTCAAATTTTTATTTATAAATGCTTTTAAATTTTAATTTTACTAATCACTTCTTTAAATTTTCAAAATTTCTACTTTACTTTTTAGTATTTACTTATATGTATATAGGTGGTTTCTTCCAACAGAATGTAAACTCCTTGAATCAAGGACTGCTTCATTTCTGTCTTTGAGTCCCCCGTGCCTAGTACAGTACCCAGCAAACAGTAAGTGCTTAATATGTGCATGCTGAATGACTGAAATAGCTCCATTTTACTGAAGTAATTGAAGTTCAGAGAAGTTAAGTTCCTTGTCTGAGGTCAAACAGCTAGTGAGTATCAGAGCCAGGATTCAAATCTAAGTTTTATTTGATTTTTTTTAAGATTCTGAGTCCTACATTCTTTCCACTATACCACGATGCCTCTTCCTAAAACTGTAAAGGACTCATGATTTTCCTGCTAATAATAATCATCATCATAATAGCCTACTATGCTGCAGACACTGTGCTAAGCAAGCACTTTACAATTATCAATCATTAAACATTTATTAAACACCTACTATGTGCCTGGCACTGTGCTAACGCTTTACAATTATTATCTCATTACCTCACAACAACCTTGGGAGGTAGGTGCTATTATCATCCCCATTTTACAGACGCAATTGAGAGAAACAAACAGCTAATCAGGGTCTGAGAATGGATGTGAAGTCAAGCATTCCTGAATCCGTGTCTAGTGCTCTGTCCACAGTGCCACCTAGCTGCTGTTCCCTCCGCTAATGCAAGTTGATACCCTTGATGGGTTAGTTGCCATGGGGGAAAAACATCATTGCCTCGTGGCCAAGCTTGTGGTCATCAGCTTCTATGAACTTAGCCATGCTGTAGTCCAGAGCCACACAATCAGTTATGGGGTCATACTCAATGCCTTTCCAGCTTGTGCTCCTGAAGGCATAATCTTAGGGAGCTCAGTCATCCCCACCCCCCACCCCATGACAAGGTATCAGGGCAAGGCATTAGTGGATTACAATAAAGATGTCTTATATACAGAGTTTTATGGCTTATGAAGCATTTGTCTTGCAACAGCTTTGTGAGGAGAATAATGCTATCAAGTATTATTTGTACCTTCAGTTTATAGGAGGAGGCCCAAAAATTGGAAATGCTTTGCCCAAGGTCACACAGCTAATGAATATAACTAGCCACATTAGAACCCAAATCAGAACTGATTCTCAGTTCATTTCTCTTTCCATTCCATGATGTAGTGTGAAGGATAAGCTTCATTAGAGGATAAGGTGAGGGGCAATGTTGCTGTCAAGGGGCCTCAGGATTTTAGAATCATAGATACAATGAGGAAAGGGACCTTAAAGGTCATATAGCCCAATCATCTTTTTTTACAGTTAAAGATCTTGAGGCTTGGAGGGGTTAATGGCTTGCTTAGGGTCACAGGGGTAGTACCAGGCAGAGGTTTGAAGTCATATCTTCTGATTCTAAAGCCAACACTCTTTTCACTGTTTAATACTGCCTCATGCTTACAGTATGGTAGAAATAGCTCTGGACTGGGAGACCTGAATTCTGCTTCTAACTCTTTATGTAACATTGAGCAAATCACTTTCCCCAGTGGACGTTAGTTTACATGATGGGGTTAGATTTAGCCTGGGATCCATGGATAAATTTCAGGGCATCCATGAACTTGGATGGGAAAACATACACCTTTATTTTTATTAAAGAAAGTTGAAATTTAGAATTTCCTTCATTTATATATATTGGGGACAGTAGTCTTAGGCTTCACCGGATCTCCAAAGGGGTCCATGACACAAAAAAGGTTTAAGAATCCCTAATCTAAATGGTCCTTAAAGTCCTTTCCAGTTCCATCATTCTATGTTCTCAGTTCCCTCCCAGATGGGGCATTCTAGGTTCTATGTTCTCAGGACTTCCAGATCTAAGACTCAATCAATGCTGCTGAAAACAGAAATATTCTGGGAGGGTTAGGCCTCAGAACTTCCTCTCCCCCCACCCTTAGGCCCCAGTGGTGAGAGGGGCTGGCATAAAACCCACACCTGCCTAGAGGGTGTGTCAGTTTCTTCCTTCCTGAGGACATTGGGCAAATTTCTGGCAGGAAGTGGTTGTTCTGGAGATATTGCCTCAGGATACTGAAGGGGAGGGGAAGGCAAATCAAGATGGGTCCGTTTATGGCAGGACTGCTCATCCTATAAATGAGTCAAGTTGCAGTGGATGAGGGTTTTCCCAGGCTAACATTCTAGTAGTCTAGTGTCTGGCATAGGAGAGAATTTGTGAATCCTCCTCCATCCACATTTCAGCAGACCGTAGAGCTAACAGGTGGCATTCGTGTGTAGGCCAGAAAGTAACCATCAATAAATGAAATAGTGTTTGGATTGTGCAAGTCATATCATTTCGAAAACCTTGTCTTTCATGCCAGGATCCAAACCCAGTCAATGCTTTCATTTGCTAACAGTATAATGCAGTAGAAAGGGGCCTGAAGTTGGAAAACCAGGGATTTAATCCTTAGCGCCAACATTTATTAATCTGAGGAAGTATGAAAAGTGAATTCCAACTAAAATCTCAGATTTTTATATGTAAAATGGGAGGGGAGGGAAAGAAGAATAATTGTGGTCTTACCAACCTCTCAGGTGTTACTGTGAGCATGATATAATCATGGGATCATTGGTTTACAACTGGAAGGGACCTTTTCGGTCATCCATCTAATCCCCTCATTTGACAGATTAGGGAATTGAGACCCAGAGAAGTTAATCAATTTGAGTTTAGGAATAGTAAGTAGTGAAGCTGCGATTTGAACCCAGGTCCTCTGACTACAGACACAGTGCTCTTTCCATCGTATTATGAATGGATTCGAAATATACTCTACATGTATATCTAGTGCTATATTCATGGCAATTATTGTTGTTAACATCTGTGAGATCCAGGAGATCTAAGGAGGACCTAAGATTTTGGGGAATTGAAATGTAAAGGGAAGGACAATTTAATAATTTGCATATTGTACTTCAGTGTCCCAACTGCACTGGGTCTTTGGTTGTCAGATCGTCGAATGTATTGGAATGTATTAAGCCAGCTTCACTCTCTTTCCTCTTTGTGCTATTTTTTTGTTCCCAAGGTTTTTTCTCCCATAGGATAGGATTTTTCTTACTGAAAGATATCTGGCATGGCACAGAGATAAGCTCTCAGCTTGGGTAGGGGAAGTGAAAGAAATGGCAAAAGGGGAGTTTCCCTCCCTTCTTTGCAACAATAATTAATTTAGTAAACTATTAAGTACCTAAAACACATCAGGCACTATGCTAAGCATTGGAGATACAAAGACAAAAATGAATGTGCCCACCCTAAGGGAAAGATATTACATTCTGCTAGAGAGAAGCAACATGACTCCAGAGAAGCAAATATGAAATGTATAAAAGGTAATAAAAAGACATGGATCTATTGTTACTAATTGTGAGGCCATGGGCAATTCACTTTCTCTTTCCGAACCTCAGTTTCTTCATCTGTAAAATGAGGTTAATATTTGTACTGCCTACTTCATAAGGATTTTATTAGCAAAATATTTTTAAAAACCTTGTTGTTTAGTAATTTTCAGTTGTGTCCAACTCTTTGTGACCCCTTTTGGGGTTTTCTTGGCAAAGATACTGGAGTAGTTTGCCATTTGCTTCTCCAGCTCACTTTACATATGAGGAAACTGAAGCAAATAGGGTTAATTGACTTGCCCAAGGCAAGTTAGTAAAGTATCTGAGTCCAGATTTGAACTCAGGGCTTCCTGACTCTAGGTTGGGCATTCCACCCACTGCTCCACCTAAGGAGCCACAAGAGTGTGAATTATTGCTATTGTTTCTTCACTTCTTTGCAACGTGGTAGATTAGGGGTCTTGAAGTCAAGACATGGCTTGGCCGTGACCTGGCTTTACCATTGTACTACTGGCTCACCGTGTGGCCATAGAACAATTACTCTTCCTCCATGGACCTCAGTATCCTCACCTATAATAAAGTTAAGGGGTTGGATTAGAAAAGGTTAGAGACTTTCCTTGGAGAACTAGGTAGATACAGGTGAATGGCTGCTCACTCTCCTCTCCCCCTCCCCTACTCCCACCCCAGACTCTCTGCTATTGTGTCTGCTCATTCTCTCTTTCTACTACCCCCGGGGAATCAGAAGTCTGCTACTATTCAGGTGCATCAAACCTCCAAAACGGTAATAGGTTTGAACACATCACCATAGGTTGTGTGAATACATTAGTTTTGTTTTACCTAACACCCTGGGATTTGGGGGCCTTTGGAATTCATTGTACTAATTTATGCAGATCAATCAAAATAAAGGTGTCCCAGGATTAATTGGAAGAAAAAAGAAATCAGAGCAGAGCAGACCAGGTCCTGCTATGAGTCTTGTTGTTTACTGATTTTGAAAAGTCAATGCTGCTCCTGGGGAGGATCTTTTCATTTTCCTTCCTGACACCTCTTATTTTCTGAGACTATCTACAGAGAACCTCAGGAAGGGAGATGGATATTTGGGGAGGGAGAGGTAGCCACCAATACCTCAACTATGTGGATACTTAAACCAGGAAATGTCAGCACTGAAAGGGACTTTAGGATATAGAATATAGAATGTTAGATGTAAGAGTGAGCTCAGAACTTAGACTGTGGGGAGCTGGGAAGAACCTTAGAACTAGAATAACCTAGAACTAAAATGCTAGAATATAGAACATGAAGTGTCAGAGCTGGATAGGATAGTAATCACAGATTACTGGAGTTGAAGGAGAACTCAGAGATCATCTGCTCTAAGCACCATCTGTCATAGAGCAGGAAAATGAAGCTCAAAGAGGAGAAAGATTATATTATAAAGATTATATTGTATTAATATATTATAAAGATTATATCATTGTATTGTAATACATTATCTATTATATATTATAGTAACATACCATTATATTACTGTACTGTAGGAGAAATATTATATTATAAAGGTTATTATGTTATATTGATTTACATTATATTATAAAGATTGTATTGCCCAAGGTTTATATAGTGAATAGAGGCAGACCTGGACCTAGAATCTATTTCTCTTGGCTCAGGGCTCTGTCTCATTCTGTATAATGCTGAATAGTTCAGATGAAATAGCATTTGTAGATTTGGATTATGAAGATCATAGCCATATTATACAAATCTTGATGCCCTGCTTGGTCCCTTAACCTTCTTCACTTTAGTAGGATCTTTAGTGTGAGATGGAGTCTATCTTTGGCCATGAGAGGATGGTGAGGCACTCATGGGCAGGCACTCAAGGTCTTTCCTCTATCCCAAAGATGGATATTTTGCAGGGGTGAACCTCAGCAAAAGTATGACACAGACAACCCTCGTCTTTCACAAAATCCCATAACTTATATGCCAGGGAGGTCACAAGCCTTCTCGCCCCACCCATTAAGGAAAGGAATCCCTTGATGACAGGTCATCCAGCCTCTGCTTGAAGACCTCCAAGAGGAGGGAATCAACCTCTCACCTCTCCAAGCAGTCCATTCCACTTTTGAGCAGCTGTAATTAAGTGTGAGGAAATTTTTTTTCCTGGCATCAAGCCTAAATTTGCCTCTTTGCAGCTTCTACCTATTTGTTCCTGGTTCCACCCTGTGGGGTCAAACAGAACAAGCCTAATATAATCCCTCTGCCACATGACAGACTTTCCAAACCTGGAAGATAGCTATCCCATTCCCTCTAAATCTTCTCTTCTCCAAACTAAACATTTCTAGTTCCTTTAACAGATCCTCCTATGTTACGGAATCAGGCACTTTCACCATCCTGACTGCTCTCCTTTGGACACTCTCCAGCTTATTAATATGTTTTTAAACTGTGGTTCCTAGAGCTGAACAAACTATTTTAGGTGATGCCTGATGAGGACAGGGTACAAATGAGCTATCATCTCCCTGATTCCTGGAAACTAGGATTCTTAATGTAGTCCAAGATCTCGGTGGCTTTTTTGGTTGATGTATCACCCTCATGTGACTCCTACAGAGCTTGTAGTCCACTAAACCCCACAGATCTTTTTCAGAATAGCTACTATCTAACTACACCTCTACCATCTTGTGCCTGCGAGTCTGATTATTTGTGCTTATAGGTAAAACTTTCCATATTCAATTTCATGTTATAGATTCAGTCCTGCATTGTGAATGGTCTAGATCTTTTTGGATCTGGAGCCTGTCATCGAAAGTATTAGCTTACTCTCCAATCTTGTGCCATCTACAAATATTTATGAGCCTACCATCTATGCCTTCATCCTACTCATTGATAAAAAAATTTAAACTGAATAGAATCAAGTCAGATGCCTGGGATACTCCACTGGACACTTGGCATTGACCATTATCAACTACTCTGAGTTCTACCACATGATCAGTTCTGAAGCCATCTAATTGTATTATCATCTGGTCTACATTTCTTTATCTTATCCTTTATTGTTTAAGCTTCTTCGTAATAATAATAATTATAGCTAACATTTATATAGCATCTACTATGTGCCAGGTACTATGCTAAGTCCTTTACATTTACTGTTTTATTTGATCATCACAACAGTTCTGAGAGGCAATTATTATTATCATCTCCATTTTACAGATGAGGAAACTGAGGCAAAAAGAGGTTCAGTAACTTGCCCAGGGTCACACAATTAAGTGTCTAAGGCCAGCTTTGAACTCTGGTCTTCTTGAATCAAGATCTGGCATTCTATCCACTGAACCACCTAAGCCTTTCTGAGCCTTTTGGAAACTCTTTCCCCAACCAATAGAATTCTGTATTCTTCATGCTTTTTCTCATTACCTTTTTCAAACTCTGCTCTCAGGAAAGGAGCTGATGTACTTCTTTGTACTCATTCACTCATGAATTCATTCGGCAAACACTTATAGGGTATAGGGCTCTGTGATGGAGATTAAAGAAGATACATAGTTAAGTAAGACAAAGATCATTCCTTCAAGAAGCTTACAATCTGAGGCAGCTAGGTGGGGCACCGGCCCTGAAGTCAAGAGGGCCTGAGTTCAAATCCAACCTCAGATCAAACACTTGACACTTACTAGCTGTGTGACCTGGGGCAAGTCACCTAATTAAGCCCAATTGCCTAAAAAAAATAAAAATAAAAAAGAAGCTTACAACCTAGTAAAGGGGATAAGACAAGGAAATATATGATTAATCAGAAGGCAGAATTTGAAAAAGACCTTTTGAGAGATACAATGTCCTTTTGGGGGTTTTAGAGGACTCAGGAGAGATACAATCTGACAGGCAGGCATTAAAGAAGGAGGTGACAGTGAAGCTGCATCTTAAAGGATGGGGAAGATTTTTGACATGTTATTGTGGGGGTGGGGAGAGGGGGTTCATTCAAAGCAGAGGGAGCTATATGAAGCCTTCCCTGATTTTTCAGTTGAGGGTGGTGCCTTTCTCATCTGATCTCATAATACTTTGTATTCCTTGTATGCATATTTTATATTCAGATGCATACTACATTTATCTGGGTACCCTCTGCTGGACCATAAGCTTAAGGACACAAACCATGTCTTTTCTAAAATTCAGCTGTCCCATCAGTGCCAGATGGTCTAAACCAGGTGAGGCTAAACCAGACCTTTTCAGGGCTGCTCATTTACCTTTGGTGCCTACCTGGCATTCAACTCTCACCTGTGGCTCCAAGAAACACATGCAATGACTATACCCTGGAAAACCATCTTGGCAGACAGGCTAAACCAGGTTGAGGGTAATTGACAGGCCTCAAACCCATTGGTGAGTTAGGGTGATGTCTACCCCAAGCATCTGAAGACTTCCCCTGGCAGAATAGGTTGATGAGAACAACTTGATCAAATGGCCGTGAAGGTGGCTGAAGCAGGCACTGTGCAGCTCTTAGAGCTTGGTCAAGCATTGAAGACAGCAAAGTCATCTACTGCATCCCAGGCCATGGCCAGTGGTCTTGACTTTTGTCTTGCCAGTAGACTTCAATGACTCTGGAAGAGAGAGTGAGGCTGATGATTTTGTGCAACTCTGCTTCACTTAAATCCAGTTCATTCACCAGTCAAGACATCACTCCACAATGTCATTGATCTTCCAAAAACAAAGGACAAGCAACAATCATGCATTGCAAAGAGTATCCACTTAATAAATGTTTGTTGGATATTAATTAAATAACAGCTGTCATTTAACTTTATATGTGGATAGCCCTAAAATTCATATCTAGGTGGTACTACAGATAATTTATTTTCTGGGCTTGACTTTTGCTCTTTCAGGGAAATATCTTCTATTTATTTTCTATTTAATACCAATATCTTAACCAAAATATTATATTTTAATGGCACTTTAAGGTTTACTAGAAACTTTCCTAAAAATAACCCAGTGAGGCAGGTAGGATTATTGTCCTTCTTTTTTACAGATACAGAAAATGAGTCCACAAGAGGTAAAGTGGTCTTTGGTGAAGTGCCTCTGAAATCTGTGCTTGAACTTGTGCCATTCAAGATTTTGATCAATGATGTGGATGAAAGCTTACATGGCAGCTTATCAAACCTGCAGTTTACTCAAAGCAGGATGCAATAGTGAATATACTGGACAGCAGAATCAGGATCCAAAAAGATCTCCCCAGAGAATATTAGACCAAAGTGAATAAGATTAAATTTTAAAAGGACGAATTTATGGTTCTACCCTTGTCTTCAGAAAATAAACCACAGAAATACAAGATAGATGACATGTGACTAGACAACAATGAATGTGAAAAACAACGTGGGGGTTTCTGGGCACTGAGGGCACCATATAAGGGAGTTTTAAGCCTGTCTACACTTTGGTCTCTTCCCTCTTCCCCTTCCACTGGCACTCTAGCTCTGCCCCTGGGTTCTGAGGCTCTCATAGGTGAACTTTCCCCTTATCTTGTCCAGAAAGAGGCGACGATGCCACTTCCCAGCCATTTCTAAGCCAGGCTCCCTGGGTATAAACCCACCCTTTCTAGCTTCTCTCTATTTCTTATATTCTTCCATTAGATTGTAAGCTCCTTGAGGACAGGGACTGTCTTTCTTGCTTATATTTGCACCCTCCCCCACCAGAGTTTAGCATAGTGTCTGGCAGTTATTTCACTTATTCAAACTTTCAGAGTAGCACAACAGCCATAATAGGTAACAATGCATTAAGAGCGAAATGATGTTCAGAGCAAAGTATCTTTCTCACCTAAACCCACCCCTCTTCCTAACTTCTCTATTTTTGTGGAGGGTATCACCATTCTTCCAGCAACCAGGTTTTCAACTATGTCACTCCCCTACTCAAGACATTGTAGTGGCTTTCTTTTGCCTCAAGGATAAAATTACAAATTCTTCTATTTGGCATCTGAGGCTCTTCACAATCTGGCTTCAGTCTACTTTTCTAGACCCAAGTTACTCCCATTCACAGCCTCTACAGTATAATCAGAATGGTCTACTTGCCATCTCTCACACAGGGGATAGTCCACCACTCATTTATGCCTTTTCACCAGAAGAAGGTAACCTGAATGGGAAAGGGTCTTATGATTAGGATGTATGAAGGTTAATTGAAAGAACTAAGGGATGTTTATTTTGGAGATTACTTTGATAGCTGCCTTCAAATACTTGAAGGACTTTAATGTGGAAGATTAAAGTCTGCTTGATGTGGGGGTGGGGCAGGGAAGAGATTTAATGGACAGACATTACAGAGAGGTAGATTTCATCTCAATATGAGGGAAAACTTCCTAACAATAGGAGCCATCAATAACTGGAATGGGCCACTTTTAGAGGTAGTGGATTTCCTCCAATTGAGGTGTTCAGGTGAAGTCTGGATGAAAACTTGGGGTTGTTATAGAGAACACATTCAATCAGTTATGGTTTGCACTAGATGATCTTTCTGATTCCTTCTATCTCTGAGATCCTGTGAGAAGTTTGTACAATGTGGCAGGTGAGAGATGAAATAACTGAGGAGACACAGATTCCAGCTCTTGAGCATGTTGATATAGTAAGTAATGCATGCCAATTGCATAATGAATCAGGACCAGGCCACCTCAGCTGGGCAGTAGACCCTGAACACAGGGGGAGACAGATTTTCATGTATTAAAAACAATTAATCAAATAAGACCAATTAATTAAACAAAAACAATTAACCAGGATACAAAATTAGTAATCTGATTTCTAATTGGAGGAAAGATTTCTGAGTTGGGAGGTGTAGAGTAAACAGGCACAATTCCCTGAAATCAGAAAAGGAGGTGTTTCCCTCATCCCAAGCATCTATTCAATCAAAGAACAGGGAAATAATAACTGGTCGATCAGTATAGGGCCAGCTTTCAGGTAAGACACATAGGTTGTTTGAGAAGTATAATTGTAAGAAAATTCCTTGCATCAGCCTTCACATCTGACTAGGTTTCTGGTTAGCAGAACCTAGGTCCTGAGTTAAGGGTCTCTAAACATCAGGGAGAGGTGGTCCAGCTTCCCAGTCATGCAGAGCTAGGTTCAAACAATGCAATCAAATTTTCTCACAATTCCCATGATTGAATAAATTTTTTTTTACAAGACAGAAATTGGATTAGATCCATAATTGAATAGAAAGGGAACTGAGCTAGGTCCTGAATGGAGTCATAAAATAGAGTCAGTGTGGTTCACTTAATTCCCACAATTCCCTCTATAGGGTCACATAGGAAACTAGGGTGTGCTGCAGCCTGCTCATCTCAGCTACTAAGAGCTGATTGTTCAAATTTCAATGTGAGCATTTACACCAGAGAAATTGGCAAATGTTACAGATTAGGACTTGATTTGTGGTTGTATTGATTGCCTAGGCTTAAGAAAGTGGAGGAAAAATGTTAATAAAGCCTGTGTGCATATCCCCCCCCCCCCAGAGCTGGTTGTTAAACATTTACTAGTACATCCCTGTGATACCACTCATTAGTTCTGGAGCCAGGACTTAAATCTGTACTTTCTCAATCTAAGTTCAGGACTTTTCCTTTTATATAAATTATTTCATAACTACAGTAACCTATCTTTTTGATAAAGACTCATAGATTCTTAGAATATTGTAGCTGAAAGGAAGTTTCTTTCATGTTACCTCATATCACTTAGAACATCCCCAGATAGATAATAGGTGTGTATTTCCTCTCTGGATCCCACAAAGACCATGGACTTTCCCACCTCTGTGCCTTTGTTTATACCATTCCCCGCTTCAAGTATTCTCCCTCAATCAATGAAAATGTATAAAAACGTTCAAGGCACTTGGGATGCAAAGACAAAAATAAAACACCCACTGACCCCAAGGAGAAAAACATTCTATCAGGAGAGAAAATATGTGCTCATATAATTGTATATAAAATACATACAACATAAGTATAAAGTAGATACAAGGCAATATGAGGGCCCCAGCAGCTGGGGTGATCAGGAAAGGTCTCAGGTGCGAGGCAATATTTGAGTGAAATTTTGAAGGAAGATTGGGATTCTAAGAGGTGGAGGTGAAGGGGTAATGACCCCAGGGATTGGGGTCAGCCTATGAATGAGCAAGGTGATTGCCAAAGATGGAATGTCATGTGTAAAAAGCAGTGCAAAGGCCAGTTTAGCTATACCATAGATTACATGAAGGGGAATAAAATCCTTAAAATCCCAAGTGATGTGCCACTTCTTCCAGGACATCTTTTATGATATTTCACTTTCTAGTCAGTAATGACCAACTTTCCCTACTTCCAAGGTTGCGCTGGAGCTAATCAGTTCATAAGAGATGATTGTTAAATTCTCAGTGTGAGCATTTACATTGGAGAATTGGCAAATGCCACAAATCAGAGCTTGATTTATTGTTTTGTTGATTGTATAGACTTAAGAAAGTGATGGAGAAAATGTTAATAAGGTTCATTTCACTTAAAAGTGTGAACATTTTTTCTAGGGAGTTGGTTGTTAAACATTTACCAGCGCACCATTGCCTATTTCTTACCCTATTGACCTCACAAAGCACTTTCTTCAAACCTCTTTTGCGTGCTTACCACGTATCATTACTGTGCATTATGGCTTTCTGTGTATATCTCCATACTAGACAGAAAGCTTTGTGAAAGTGGGGGCCAAATCTTATTCAAACATTTTATCTCCCCCAGTACTGAGCATAATGCCTTATACACAGTAGATGTTTAATAAATGTTGAATTGAGATTCATAAACTTTTAGAATGCTATAGATGAAAGAGACCTAGTTATGTGACTTTATGCTCTGTAAACCTCAGTTTCCCTGTCTGAAAAGTGAAGAGTTTGGATAAGATATCCCCCCACATTTGTCAGATTCTAAGCTTCAAGTAATACTAAGTAATCTGATACTAAGTAATTTGACTTTCTTTTGTTTTGCCCGATATAACCCAGAGCCAGGCTTAGATTAGGGGTAAAACAAATATTTAAAAGTATGAATGTGTATGTTGGGGGGGAGTGATAAAAGGGGAGGAAGGGAAGGAATGGATAGGGTGGAACCCAACTGTCCCCCACCCCGGGCTGTGTGGTTCATATGCGTATACATGTGTATATATACATACACGCACACATATGTATATACATATGTATATGTGCACTCACATTTTACATACACACATATGTATTATGGTATATATATAGCTTATGTATTCATAACATATGAATATATGTATGATTTTAAGACTTGCGAAGTATTTAACATACATTAGACTTTGATCCTCATAATAATCCTATGAAGTAGACACCATAGGTATCTTAATTATAATAGATAAGAAAACTCAAGCTCAAAGAAATTAAATGATTTGCTCATAATCATACAGCCAGTATCAGGCCTGGAATTCAAACCCGGACGTCTTCTGACTCAAGGTCCAACACTCTTTCTATTATGCCACAATAAGGATCAACGTATTCCCCTGGTTCCAGAATTTCCAGGAACTCGAGACGCTTCTCTCCCTTCCAAATATAGAAAGTGTTGGTTAGTTCTTAGGTAGGACAGGGTGGACGCTGGCAGCCCTTGCCCCGGGCTTCAGTTTCTCTTCTGGGGCATTCTGACTGACTAGGTGCTGAAGGATAATGGAGATTAAAGTGATTTGGCACGGGCTGATGTTCAATACACATGACACCAATGATATTCAAACGATATAAAAACCAGAGGATCTTTTTTGTAATGGACTAGCAGCCCTGTTGATACTAGTTCTTTCCAAGGGCTCTGCCCAGCACCCCTAAAGCCAGAGAGATGTGTGATGTCATTTCCAAAGAAGTCTTTGCTCTGGGGTCAGAACACCCTGGATCTGAGTTCTAACTCTGATATTTACTGGTCCTGTGACCTTGACCAGGTTATTTCCCCTCTCTTTGTTTCCTCTTCTGTAAAATGGGGATAGTAATACACTCCCTACTTGCCCAGGGAAGAGCTTTAGAAATATTAAAGTGTTATAGAAATGAGAGTTGTTATTAACACTCTCCCCAGACGTAGGTGTCTCCTCTATTTCCTGGCCCAAGCCCCAGGGGCATCGAAGAGGCAGCTGCCCTGCCTTTCCCCAGAGCTTGATGCCAGAGTTAGTGAAGGAGGCATAGGGCTCTTCACTATGCCCTAGGGGGAAGAGATCCCCATGTGAAATCCACCTCGTGAAACTGATCTTGTCCTAGTGACTGGGGCATTGGGTATTTGGGGGGGAGGGGGGAGGGTGTTAAAGTTATTAATAACACCCTGGCAGGCTGTGTCATCCCACCTCTGGGGTGAGGATGCTGACTCAGAATCCCAGGGCTCCAATCAGTTCAGATCCAGGAGGCCCCAAGCCAAAGGATTCATGGCATTCCCCTACCCGCTCTGATGCAGTCCCAGGCCCCCAGGGTGGCTGTTCGCTGACCTGGCTCAGCTGGTGCCTCAAACCAAGACCTTAACCCCGGGGTGAGAGAGGGGGGAGTGTGGGACTAATGGGTGTATCCTGTTCCCTGTTTGCCTTGACCCAAGATACCAGATAGACTCTTTGGTGTGGGTTTGGGTAACGGAAGCAGGGTGGGAGGAAGTGGAGAGGGGGGTGGGATGTGGTAACTAGAACCACTTCCTGTCAGTGTTGAAAGCAGAACTCTCCCCAGGTTCTCCTAAATTCTGCCTCACTTCCCCCACCCCAGCTTGGGATACAGGCCTGGGGAACCAGGAAGTGGCCTTATGGTTATGTATTTCATTCCTGGGAAGATCGATTGAGAGAAAATGCAGGATGAAAACTTTGATACTTCCATGTAGGTGACCAATTTGTGCCTTCTCATCCTCTGTGATCTTTGTCCATGTCCTCCCTCACTATAGGGGTGCACCCAACATGCTGGGGACCTTGACAGTGGATATTAATGGAGCATAAAAGATATCCATGTGTTATCACTTTATGACAGGCCCATCACCTTGTCCAGTCATCCATTTCTCTAATAATAATCTTTACACCACTTCTCCATTACATTTCTTTGTTGGTAATATGCTGCAGTCTACTCAACCCCACTATTTGTCTTTTCATTGCCTTTTGGGTGACCTATAACTTTTATCCTTTGGAGACTCATATATAGAATATGGATGTTAAAACATGAGACTGATTCAGGGAGAAGCTTGGAGTCATAAAAGTATTTCAGAATTTCCCCGAAAGCAATCTAGCTTGATCTTCACATGGGTACGGGATAGAGGATGAGCACTAGGAGAAATACAGGTCAGTGGTGAGGTGTGTGTGCTGGAGAGGTTGAGCATGAATTTATCCCATTCTGGTCCCAGGTCACTATCCATCCTCAGTCTCTGTCCAGGATAAATATATACGCTACCCATACAAACACCTATCATGGTGTGAACAATTACATTTTTAATGATATCTTACACTTATAAAGAACTTCATAGTTTATAAAGCACTTTCATGTCCATGATCTCATACCTCTCAGGTAGATAGCACAAGGACTCTTATCATTATTTTACACATGAGGAAACTAAAGCTCAGAGGGAGAGCTTGGCATAATAGAAAGAACACAGGACTTTGAGTCAAAAAACCGAGAATTGAGGCCTGACTCTATCATTTATTAGTTGGATGATCTCAAAGAAATCACTGTCCTCTGAACCTCCATTTTCTCCTTCATCAAGTAGTAATGATAATAAATATGCTTTCTTGCAGAAAGTTGCAAATCTGTAAAATGGGAATAATCCTGGCACTACCTACCAGGCAGGTTTATTATTAGTGATATCTCACATTTATGTTTCTCCTAAAGCATTTTCCTAGAACAGAAACATTTGGTGTAGGGAGTCCTTCACCACCTCCTCCCTTCTCAGGCTCCACCTAATCCCTAATTGGCTCCACTAACCAGGTTAGAAAATCCCCCTCTGTGGGAAGGTGAGAGCAGCCAATAGACAGTTACTCCTGTATAGGGTTGGAAGGGACTTTCATTTTATTGACAGGGGAAATTGAGGCCCAGGGATGACTTGTCTAAGGTGAACCTGCAAGTTTGTGTCATTGTTGCAGTTTCATGGTGTGTTGTGGTGGGACTGTCTCAAAGAATTTAGAGTCAGATTGCTTCTAATTCAAATATAGGCATTTATTGGGAATGACGACTCCAATAGACTGAACCAGAAACTTAGTAAGACAACACAGGCAAATTCATTGTGTAATTATGTTGATTGCACAACAGAAATTGTGAATATTAAAAAGGTGGGAGGAGTTTATTAAGGGATTAGGTAATGGGGGAAGGGTCCCAGCCTCAGTGGAATTGTGTATTCGATTACCCACAATGCATACAGAAAAACTCATTAGGTGGAGGGGGAGGCTTACATGTGTGATAATGATATTATAGTAAGTCTCTCTACATCATAAGTTTACATAAAGGACAGCTTTTGCTATTACTGCACAGGTGTCTACTTAGGAAAAGTCTCTTTTATTGTTTTAGGGTCCGCATCCTGCTCGGGCATCCTGGTGGTGCTGATTTCTGATTGGCTGACTATTGGTCCTGTCTGAGATTAGATGGATGTGTTTGTGGTTGAGTGTGTGGACATACCTATTGTTTCTGTGGGAAATATGAGGAATGGGTCTAGGGGCAGAGGCTAGCTACAGGCAGTGGCTGGGATCTCGATCACATGGACATACCCACTATTTCTGTGGAAAATATGTGTTCACAGACACACCTGTTGTTCTGGTGAGGCAGTGAGGCATATATGAGGAAGTTAGGATATTGGGGGGGCAGTAGCTAGGTAGGGGCAGTGGGCCTGGATTCATTGAGGCCTATGATTGAGTCTGGGGGGCCTGTTGTGTTGTTCAAGCCAGATTGTATGATTAAATATGGACTTGCCTGTTGTTCAGTGATGACCACAAGGAAGTTAGAATATTGGGGCTAGGGGCAGCTTTATCAGGATTCCATCATTATAGCAGTCACCCAAGTTTTAATCTTCTTTCTGAATCTCAGTTCAAGGCCCTTTTTATTGTACCCCATTGCTCCAGGAGGAGGAAGCATATGTTATATGATATATGTGAGAGGTAGACAAGGGAGAGAGTATCAATTCAATTCAATTTAATAAATATTCAATAATCACCTACTATGAGACCGGCATTGCACTAAGATCTGTGGATACAAAAAGAGGCAAAAGACCATCCTGGCCCTCATGGAGCTTATAATTTCAAATGGGTATAACATTGTAATTGTAATTTCACATCTATTATCTCACTTGATGAAGCACAAGAACTGTGAATAGTAGTGATCGAGGTAGGTTTAGCAAATAGGAAACTGAAGACTAATCAGGGGAATTAACTTGTTCATTTCACTCAGGTAGTAAATAGCAGAGAAGGATTCTAACCCAGATGTTTTTAACTCTAAATACAGGACATTTTCCACTCCACCAATCTGCCTCTCTCAAATAGAGGATACCTCCAGGAGATCCTAAGACATGTTGAACTCCCTTAGATTGACCCACTGGTTTCATTCTCTCTATCCTGTTCCCACAGATGCTGCAACTTGGAAAACCTCAACCTATTCTCCTGTGCCCAAACCCCTTCAGCTTGGCTGTGGTTTCCTGCATCTGGGGTCCTGACTCGACAAATCAAGCTCAGTTGTTAAAAGAGGGTGGTAAGGAGAGGAGGGGCATGGTTATGGGGGCTGGAGCCAGACAAAGAGGGGGGATGTGAGTCTCAGTCAAAGAGAAGCCCCTCAGACAGACACAGACTTCTGAATCTCCTGAGTCACAGTATTGGCAGACCTGAAGGGGAGGGTAAGAGGGGCGGGGTTCCTGCCCCTCCTTCCTTTCTGCCTGCCCCCTGAGTCATCCACTGTTCTATAAAGCCCCTTCTGTATCTTTGGGCCCCAGTCTGCCACAGAGCTCACCATGCCTCTGCTTTGGCCTTTCCTCGAGCTGATGCTCTTCATGCTAGGCTGCTGCTCGGGGGCACCCCAAGGGCGCCCCTCTGCTGGGCCTGTACTGATCCAGTTCCCCGGCGAGAAAATGAACAATCTTACTAACCAGCAATTCGCTGAGGTGGGCAACTGACCCGACTAAGGGGCTTGAAAGATGGGAAAGGAGAAAAGGAGATGAAGAGAATGGGCAGGAGACAGGTTAGGGGGGTGCCCAGGATACTAGGGAGTGAACTAGGGCCTAAACAGGGAGTGTGGTATGCGCCAGAAGATAGATGTTGGAATGTATGAGGGGTAACTAGCATTCGGGAGGATGTGCCCAGGGTTGGGCACAGGGATTGGAAAGGTCAGGAGTTGGGCCCGACTGTCTGGCTGAAGGGGCCAGTGAGGATGGGAGAGGACTAGGGTGCTCAACTATCAATCGTTTCCCACCAGGAATACCTGAATCGTTATGGCTACATCCCGGCAGGGTTGCTGCACAGAGACCACTCTTCTATGAAGCATGCGCTAAGGAAACTCCAGCGTCAGCTGGCCCTGCCAGTGACAGGAGAGCTGGACAGCGCCACCATAGCAGCAATGCACGCCCCGCGCTGCGGAGTACCTGACGTGGGCCAATTCCAAACCTTCGAGGGCGAGCTCAAGTGGAAACACCAGAACATCACCTATCGGTTAGCAGGAAGAGGAATCAGGGGATGGGGAGTGAGGAAGCATTCCTATTGCAGGAACTCCTGGGGGCCAGAGAGACAATCTGGTGTGATGGAAAGAGCACAAGACCGAGAAATTAGGAGACCTGGGTTCCAGTCCTAGCTCTGGCACTAACTCGTTATGTGACTTTAGACACTTCCCTCTTTAACTTCAGTTTCTTCATTTGAAAACAGGAAAATAGGAGTAGTAGTGGACAAGATGATCTCTAAGGTTTCTTTCAGGTATGTGTGTGTATGCGCTCTGATTCTCTCACCTCCCTGCAGAGTCCAGAATTACTCCCCAGACCTGCCTCCTGAGGTGACGGATGATGCTTTCGACCGAGCCTTCGCTCTATGGAGTAGCGTGACTCCACTCACCTTCACCCGTCTCAGCAGTGGGGACGCAGACATCCTTATCCAGTTTGGGGTCGAAGGTGAGGGGACAGCAAACCGAGCGGATTGGGAGTGCTGTGGTGGAGCGTAGGGTGCGAGGAAAAGGCCCCAGTAGCTCCCTTCTTGCAGCCTTAGATTGACCCGGCCCCTTTCTCTTCTCTTTTCCTTTGCCAGAACATGGTGATGGATACCCTTTCGACGGAAAACATGGGCTCTTGGCTCACGCTTTCCCCCCAGGCCCAGGAATCCAGGGAGATGCCCATTTTGACGACGATGAGTTCTGGACCCTGGGCAAAGGCGCCGGTGAGACTTCTTATCACCACCCCTCCTCTCCCCGCTCCCCGCGATCCCCCCCCCCCATCCATCCCCACTGAATTTTGCATCTCTTCCTCTCTCAGGCAAGGCTTTCCCCTTGGGGAGACCCAGTGCGACCTAACTGTCTACTTCCCCTCTCTTCCCACAGTGGTCCAAACGCGGTTAGGGAATGCAAAGGGGGCACCCTGCCACTTTCCGTTTATCTTCGAGGGCCGCTCCTACTCTTCCTGTACCGCCGAAGGCCGCACTGACGGGCTGCCCTGGTGCAGCACTACAGCTAACTACGACACTGACAAGCTCTACGGTTTCTGCCCCAGCGAATGTGAGCTGCGGGCCTAGATGCATTGGGGACGGGGGTGGAAAGCAAGCAAGGGAGGAGTGAGAAGAGAGGGGAGGCAGCGGCCCCTACCTTCGCCTCCTCAGGTCTCTCAGATATAGAATTCTAGTTAGTGAAGGAAAGGGAGGGTGAACCTAATCTCAGTACCACCTCTTTACCCTAGTGCTCTACACCCTGAATGGTAACGCCAACGGAGATCCCTGTGTGTTCCCCTTCACCTTCGAGGGTCGTTCCTACACAGCCTGCACCACTGACGGACGCTCTGACGGCTACCGCTGGTGCGCCACCACAGCCAATTATGATCAGGACAAGCTTTATGGCTTCTGCCCCAACCGAGGTACTGATTCTGACTTCCAGCGAACCTATCCCCACTTTCTCTTCCTGGAGGAGAATGCCATCCTCCTCACCCTTCTTGCCCTCACTGCTGGATTCGATTTCTTCTACAGATACTGCGGTAACCGGAGGCAACTCCCAAGGAGAACCCTGCGTCTTTCCCTTCACTTTCCTGAATCGAGAATACTCCACCTGTACCAGTGAAGGCCGCACTGACGGCCACCTCTGGTGTGCGACCACTGATGACTTTGACCGTGACCGCAAGTGGGGGTTCTGTCAGGATCGAGGTAAGATGGGTAGGATAAGCGTCTAATGGGAAGAACTCGAGCTGAGACAGCATAGCAAGAAGGGTGGGTGTGAGAGAGATGTCAGAGTCTGGGAAGGGATGCGGTGAGGATAGTACGGGGAGGGAACAGGGAGTGAGAATCTGGACTCCTTCTTCATTCCCCGTTCCTCCTTCAGGGTACAGCTTATTCCTTGTGGCGGCACACGAGTTTGGGCACGCACTGGGCTTGGACCACTCATCTGTACGGGAAGCACTGATGTTTCCAATGTACAGTTTTACCGAAGGACCCCCGTTGCATTCGGATGATGTGAAGGGAATCCAGTATCTGTATGGTGAGGACGGTGGTATGGTTAGGCGGTGAGAGGGGGCAGGAAACTAACATCCAAATGGTGAGAGAGCATCCTGATTCCAACATCTATATGCTGAGAGGTGGTGATAGGAGAGGCACTGTGAAGTTCGGTAATGGGGATTTGGGACAGGGAGATAAAAAGAAAAAAAATCTTATTCCGTTCTTATGCTCTCATCTTTAGGTTCTAGGACTGAGCCGGAACCCAAACCTCCGACCTCTGCTCCTGTAGAGCCGGATTCCACCACTCAGTCCAATGCTTGCCCCACTCTGCCCCCCGCTGTCAGACCCACTGGCCCTCCTACCTCTCTCCCCTCGGCACCCCCCACTGCTGGCCCCACTGGGCCCTTAGACCCCTCTGATGATGTTTGTGGCGTCCAGATATTCGATGCCATCGCTGAGATCCAGGGCCAGCTTCACGTCTTTAAAAACGGGTGAGCTCTGGGCCCTGGACCACTGAGAAGGACTTGGATACAGTTCTGGGAGGGGACAGCCTGAGCTGTGGCTGAGCGCCCCCTGCTGTCTTCCTTTGTTCCTCAGGCGGTACTGGAGAATCCAGCAGGGCTCCAAGGGGCGGCGGGCTCAAGGCCCCTTCTTCATCGCCAACACCTGGTCTGAATTGCCCCAGAAACTAGACACCGCTTTTGAAGATCCACTGACTAAGAAACTCTTCTTCTTCTCAGGTAAAGGCGTAAGGAGCTCCTCCCACAACAATCCTCCTGGAGCTCCCCACATCAGACAGGTCTTTAAAGGATATGAGTGCGCTTATGATTTATAGAATTCTGTCTAGAGAATGGATCAGCATAATGGCTCTGTAACCCAGATAAAACACAGGTTCATAACCTATGGAGATGGAAGGAACTCTAGAGACCATCTAGTTCAAACCTTTCATTTTACAGATTATGTGATTTTCCCAGGGTTACACTGGAGTAGCAAATAGGGTTAGAATAAGAATTGACTCCCAGTTCAGTGCTCCTTCCACTATACCTCACTGCCTTTCCTTTTCCCTGTAAGTGGAGAGTACAAAGGTACAGAGTACCTTTGCAACAGAATTCCTTTTACGTCCAACAATAATAAATAACTCATTTCTATAGCACTTCAAGGTTTATAACATGTTTTCTTCATTATAGTCTTGTGAAGTAGGCAAGTGTGACTCTTGCCCCCCCATCTTCATTTTACAGTTAAGGAAACTGAAGCCCAGAGAGGTTATATGATTTTCTTATGATCACATAGCCAAATAAATGTCAGAGCAGAGATTCAAATCCACGTCTCTTGATTCCAAATCCCACACTCTTTCTATTATATCATCCTACCCTTCCAAAATTTCTCTTGAATGTGGGTCCCTAGTCTCTTTTTTTACTTTCTGCAGGCCAAAAGGTGTGGATATACACAGGTCAGTCAGTTCTGGGCCCCCGTCGACTGCAGAAACTGGGTCTGGATCCCAAAGTGCCCAGGATAACAGGTGCCATTCAACATAATGGGGGCAAGGTGCTACTGTTCAGCCAGAATCAGTTTTGGAGGTGAGAGAGGGCCTGAGCAGAATAAGGTGATTGGGGGGTGGGCAGAATGCTTAGGGTAAGATGGAACAGACATCCAATACTTTCTTTCAAGGTTGGATGTGAAGAAGCAAAAGGTAGACGGAAGTGAACCTTGCCCTGTGGAGAGCATGTTCCCTGGAGTACCAGAGAACACTCATGATGTTTTCCTGTATCAAGGTAAGGAATGTAGGTCTGAGGTCATCCCTGTTTTATGACCTATTACTCTGTGCCTATCTCTATGTTTCCTGCCCCCCTTCCCCATGACCCTCGAGGTCAAACAGGATCTGTCAACCAGGAAGGGAGAGGGTGGAATTGGCCTGGGAGTATTTATAGTTGAGGGTGATAAAATAAAAATAAAGTACAGATCAATCGTTTTGTAATTATTGAAAACCTTCTAGAACAGGGGTTTTTAACCTTGGGTCCAACAGACTCCAAGTGGTCTGTAGATAGAATTCAGGGGGTCATGAGTTTAGATGGGAAAAATACATCTTTATTCCAATAGAATTATTGTCCTTTCTAATCCTATGCATTTTATTTTATTAACTTAAAAACACTATTCTGAGAAGTGATCCATAGACTTCACCAGACTGCCAAAGGGGGGCATGACATAAAGAAAGTGAAGAACTTCTTTTCTAGAAGGCATTATAAAGAAATAGTTTGTAAGCAATTTAGAGCAAATAAAAGCAGTAATCAACAGGAACCAATCAAGGTTCACTAAGAACAAGCTCTATTAGACCAACCTAATTTTAACCATTGATCAGGGAAATGCTTATCAAATTTGGAGATGATACAAAAATTGGAAAGAGAAGTTAATGTATTGGATAGGAGAATAACAATACAAGAAAAAATATACAGACTAGGACTATTGGGCTTAATCTAATAAGATTAACTTTATTGAGGATAAATATAAAGTTCTTCACTTAGAGTCTAAAAATCATTAGTACAACTATATTGGGGGAGAATGTGGCCAGCCAACAGTCAGTAATAAAGGTGGGGTTTAGTTGGTCACAAGCTCCATATGAGTCATTTCCATCATGTGGTGGCTAACCAAATCTCAGTCTCCATGATTCAAAGTCTAATGTCCAGAATCAAGGAGTTGACTGTTCCATTGTTCTCTGCTGTGGTCAAATGCCATCAGGAATTCTGGAAGCCTCATTTTAGGAAGAACATTGAGAAATTGTACCCTTTCCAGAGGAGAGTGACCAGGATGGGAATTCATGTCATAGAAGGATTGGTTGAAGAAACTGGGGGATGTTTATCCTGCAGAAAAGATTTAGGGAAACGATGGCTGTTGAATATCTGAAGAGTTATCATAAAAAAGAGTTATCATAAGAAAAAAGTCTTAGACTTAGTCAAGGAAAGGGAATTTACAGGAAGGCAAATTTCAGCTCAATAAAAAGGAAGCACTTCCAAAATTTTCTGGCTGCCTTTTTTTTATTATTATTATTATTTTTTTTAGTAGTGAGCTCCTCACCATCGGAGATATTCAAATAGAGCCTATATGACCCTTGTCAAGAATGGAATTGAGGGGATTCGTCCCAATGGGTGAAAGTTCCGACTGTCTAGGACATTCCCTCACCGGGAGGGCAGATTAGAATAGGTGATTTCTGAGATCCCTTTCCAGATCTAATACACTATCTTCACAATCCCCTCCCCACTTCCATCCCTAGGAAAGGTGTACTTCTGCCAGGACCACTTCTTCTGGCGCGTGAGCCCTCATGACCAGGTGAACAAGGTGGACCAGGTGGGCTACGTGACCTACGACCTCCTGCACTGCCCAGAGGAGTAACCTCTCAGCTCCCCTGGGCGCTGCCAGAATGATAGATATGGAGCTGAGAAGGAGAGGACGAACTGTTGCTGTGCAAATGGTTTAGATCTGAAAGGAGAGGAAGGTGCGGGCCGGCCCGCAGCGGGAGGCAGGGCAGGGCAGGGCCCGTTCCTTCCTCGCGGTCAGGAAGGTTTCTAATAAACTCGGATTTTCGAAGCCTTGCTCAATCGGATTTCGTTTGTCCTCTTGGGGCCCAAGATCAGGAAGAAGGCTGAGGGAGAGGGGTCTGTGTGTAGTAGTGGTGGGGGGAGGTGTTTTAAGACTTAACGGGACAGCAAGAAGACTCCCTTTGACTGAAAAGAGGAGCCTGACAAGAAGGAGGAGCGAGTACAGGGCTGGGCTAAAGAGTCAACCCCACCTATTCCCCCCTAACCTCCTTGTCAAATACACCCGCACCTCTTTCTATTCAGGGGGCTGTCTTCGCGGAGAAGCCAAACAAGGGCGTAGAGGGCGCTAGGACCCTGCGAAGCGAGTAGCAGTAGACGGGCGGGGGGGGGGAGGGGGGAGAGAAGCTCACTCTCCCTCTAGGAGACCGGGCTGCAGCTACTTAAGAGATCTCGGCCCAAACCTGAGCACCCAGTACCTGGACACCCCCCATCCCGAACCCCCACCCCACACGCACCATGAGCCGGAGGTTCACTGTCACCTCTCTGTCCCCTATGGGACACCAGGGGCCTTCCAGCCCGGGTTCCCACTTGGACCCCGACCCGCATGGTTGCCGGGGAGAAGACGCCAAAGGTAGCCGAGGCTCGGAAGGTAGCTGCCAGGGATCTAAAGGAAAGGAGGCGGGGCTGAGCTGGCCAGGGGAGAAAGGGCGGGGCCAGAGCCAAGGAGTGGGGACTAACCTGATGAATGGCCTTGTGAAGAAGGGGCGGGGCTAACCTGAGGTGGGCAGGGCCTTTAGAAAGGGCGGGGTCCTCTGGGAGATTGGTACCTAGTAGTGGCCAAGAGGGGATAGATAGGGTGGATTTGACCGAGAGGAGGTGGAGTCTAAAAGGGGAGGATTTGAGTAGGGGAGGGGTGGGGATTAGCTGGGGTTTAGGATGGGACGAGAGTCTGGGCCTAGGATGGGTTGGGGCCTCTAGAAAGAAAATTAGTATTCCAGGAGAGAGGAAGAAACTCTTGGTTTTTGGAGCCACAGAGAGGCCTGACCCCATCAAAGCAGTTGAGGTACCCAGGCGGAACCCCTGCCCTTCTCTCCCGCCATTCAGCTGTCCTCGAGAGCCAGAAGGAACCTGGCACTGGATTGGGCCTTAGGATTCCTGTTTTCTCTCCTGGTCTTTGCTCTGCAAATCGTCCTGTGCCTCAGTCCCATTGGGAGAGGAGGAATGTCTCTCGGGTTCGGGATTTCTAAATTCAGAATTGTAAGGCTCATGGTGTAGGAGAGGACTGGGGAAATTAGAGGAACTGAAAGGGAAGGGAAATGTTTTCACAGGCCTCAGAAGTTCCAGGGTATTGAGGAACCAGTGCGGGGAGGAAGAGGCAGACCTCAATATGGTTGCTAACAAGGAACTGCTTTTCCTACTCAGTTCCTCTTCTTGCATGATATTCCTTACCTGCCATATTCCTCTCCCTTTCCCTGCCTCCCACTTCTGTCTGACTAACTGGCTTGGTTGTATGACTGGGGACAAATCCTTTTCTTCTCTGGGCCTCAGTTCACCCACCTGCAAAACATACACAATGGTGTCTAAGATCCCTTCCAGTTTTGACCATCTCTGAGACTGTGACAGGCTAGGGGGTAGTTGGACCCTTACTGCCCAGTACACTCCCTAGAGAAGGCATCTTCCCCTGGCTACTAGGGGCTGCTGGTGAAGTACAGGGCCACCTATCTCTGGATGTGATCTTCACAAAGGCTCCCATACACATCCTTCTTTTGTCGCTCTAATTGGGAGTCCAAAAGGGCATTACTCTACCATGCCCTCCCAATGCCTCACTTGTTACTCAGCATGTCTCTGTCCACCTTTTATCTGGGGTGGGTCAGTCCCCTTTTCATCCTCTGGTTTTGTCCTAGTTTTCTCCTCACCCTCTGCATCTTAATCCTCATCTTCATTTCTTCTTTCTCCTCATTGGACTGAATTGCTGGTCTTATATACCTGAGGCTAAGCCCAGTCTTTCTGTGCTATAGCAATGTTACAAGCAAACATTCCCTCCTCTTTCTTGTCCTAGTGCCCCTTCCCTCTGGAAATTTAACTCACTCTGTGAGTACCTTGCAAATATATATGTAAACCATAGTGTGTATGTGGAATGGTGTGTAAGCTTGTTGTTCACGTATGCTTTTGCATGTGTATATAGGAGGCAGGGATAGGACTGCAGATGTATGGAAACATATTAATCTCAGACCTATTCTGACTGGTCTTGCTCAAAGGCTGGCCCATTTGTGTATGTGTGTGTGACCTGTGTATAATTGGCGGGGAGGGAGGTATAAGAATACAAATGTTTGTGCTCTGGAGCCATATAAATTGTGTATGCAATAGTGTGTTTGGGAAGGTTTCCCTAAGCACATCCTTGTACATGTAGGAGATGTGGCTATTCTGTCCTTTTATGTGTGGAATAGCTTGTGTGGCCTGTGTGTACAAATTTATCTCTCTGTGTGTTTTCTGTAGTCTGTGTATCGAATCGTGGTGAATTCCTGGAGGTGGGGATGGTATGGTATGAGTGTCCATGTCTGCAGGTTTATGTGTGTTAGGAGGGTGGGGTAGTATTTTCATCCCAAACTTAGGGATGAAAGGGGTATTTTTGATGTCCCATTAAGTCTTAGAACGTCACCCCCACTACTACTACATGCATAGCTCTCACCCCATTCCCTGACTGTGGGCCCCAGGAGGACAAATGAAATCTGATTGAGCAAGGAAACCCTAGCTCTCAGGGATGGTGAGTCAATACTTGTGTGTATGTATTTATGTTTATGTGTGTACCTATTGTGTCTCTGCCTGTGGTCATGTCTCATATTTAAAGATTCACTTTACAAGGTGAATCAGGCAACCATTTAATCCCCCCCAAAACTGGAAGCAGGTTCAACCATCCAACTTTCTTTTTCTTTTTTTTTTTTTTGCTTAGGCAGTTGGGGTTAAGTGACTTGCCCAGGGTCACACAGCTAGTAAGTGTCAAGTGTTTGGTCTGAGGCTGGATTTGAACTCAGATCATCCTGACTTCAGGGCCAGTGCTCTATCCACCGTGCCACCTAGCTGCCCCTCAACCATCCAGCTTTCTATAGGCTACTTACATGGGAAGTGTAGAGGTGATTGCTTGAAGGGATGTAACATCTGCCTGACTCTTTGCTCCAGTTGTTTCTGTTCCACTCCTACTACAAGTGAAAGGAAGCTCGCTCTATTCTTCTCCATTTGGGGAGGAGTGGGTCCCTTGGGGGAGTGAAGTTAAAGTATGCATGGAAGGAAGAGGAAGTGGGTACTCTTTTGGAGAGGGTTTCATGGTCAACCTTAGCATTGACTTCCATGCTGGGATAAGGGTTATTCTTGCAGACTGCAGACTTCTGCCATAAACATAACTTGGATTCTAAGGGGAAACCTGTACCATCCACATGAGAGTTTGGTGGGGAGTGGTATATGAGCCTTAGGGTATACCCCAATCCTCAATTCTATTATTGACAATTTCCTTTGAACCAATGAAGTTCTTTATGGCTTGTTTTCCTCATGTATTTTATTTTGGACTGGACTTATCCTTCACCAGCATAAGGAACTCCCAGTATCTACCAATGCAGATATATACCTGCTTTGCAATGGGCATTGAAAGGTTAAGTGACTTGCTGAGGGTTACACAGTCAATATATGTCCAAGGAAGAAGTTGAGTACAGATCTTCTTGATTCCAAGGAAGGTTATTTCTAAGCCATGCTACTTCTCTTCTCCACCTGTACCATGGCAAGAATGATGGGAATAGGCAATGAATGAGCAAATTCTATTCTTGCCTACCTACTCTGTTTCTATTTCTTCAAGGAGAGAATGACACTGATGTGGCAAAAAGGAAACCAATGAGTTACCCTCACCTCAGTTTCCCTATCTGTGCCATGAGGAGAATATTATCAATACAGAAAGTAGAAGTGTACCTGAACAGATGGCCTATCCTCAAAACTCCACTCCATACACACCCAACTCCCATCCCAGTGCATAGGATCCAAGAATGGTCAGGCCATTCAGTAACACCTCACATACAAGGTGAGCTGCCTGGAAATCTCCATGGCAACAAACTGGTTATGAAGAAGGCCACTGTTACCATGGCAACAGGCTCCCCCCCCTTCCTCCTTCTCAATGAACCAGAGCATCTGAGTCCTAGGAGTCTGAGGTTGAGGGTGGAGGCTCATGCCTCTCAAACCCCAGACCTGGGTCTCAGTATGGGAATAGGGGAGAGGGGACAAGACCAAATCTTAGGGACTCTGTGGCTGTTGGGGTCCTGTTGTCATGGAGATGGAGCTGCAGCCTGTTAATTAAGCCACTGGTTGCCACGGAGATAGTGGTGGTGGTTGACTTGCTCTGCAGTGAGGGGGCGGGGGACTCTGCTGGACTCATCATTTACAACCTAGGGCTTAGGGGGAAGATGTTGGAGGAGGTTATCAGTGGGCCTAAAGGCATCTTTGTTGTGGAGACCAGGGTGGGAATGAGGGTGGCAGGGTATGGAGGCTGAGAGGTGAAATAAGATCCAAAGTGAGAGGAATATAGTCCCTTCTGGGGCTTTGGGGTTGGAAGGCCTGGAAGGCTCTTCCTCCATCCCAACCTGGCATGTTTAAGCAACCAATAATCTCTGACTTCCTGAAAGCAGAGATGGTATTAATTTGCCTTGAGCTAAACATTTCTTTGATAACATCAAGGTGGGAACACTGTTTTTTTCACCTGCAAGGTGGTGAAGTTGGACCAGGTTATTACTAAAGTCCCATCAAAATTTGATATTCTATATTCTAAGGTCTTCCAGCTCTGACATTCTGTGTGTGTGTGTGTGTGTGTGTGTGTGTGTGTGTGTGTTTGTTCTAAGTTTCCTTCAATTGTTAACATTCTGTGAATTGAGTAGGGGAACATGATAGAGCTGGGGCAAAGGGTGTATATGTGTTTACTGAGGAGTTCCACAGTCCAGAAAGCTGTCCCTGCCCAAACCTCTGGTCTATAGATAACTCTCTGGAGACGGGAATTTGATATCCAGGGTGGATAAGCTTTCCTAGGCATCCAAGTATTGGACTCAAGTGGAAATAGGTGTGGGCAGACAAATCAGAAGTATTGGGGTCTCTTGGGACAGAAGAGGTTTTTTTTCCCATCCTCAAGCTAAAGTCTCCCAGCTCTCACCACATGAAACCCTGGATTGGTTTGAGAACATGACTGCAGATATGGCCTAGAGAATCATGAAATAACCAAATAATGCTTTCCAACATCCAATTTTCAGGGGCACTGGGCTTCAGAGGTCCAGATCTGAGCTCTGAATTGGCCTCTTCCTGAGAGAAGTGAGGAGTGTTTATCATGAGGCTAAATTTTCATAATTAGGCTACCTTTGTGTTGTGACAGACAGGGGTTCTAAATAGTATAGAGCTAAGTTCTCTGTCTGGAGGAAAAGGTGGTTCTTCTGGCCAGAAGATGGTGCTCTGGAGGTGGCTGTGTGTCCAGAATCATGGTCACTCCTATAGTTCTTCTTGAATGTTCCCTTTAGTGACTTTCTGGTGCCCATCCCAGGTTCCTGGCCTCAGCCTCCCTTCTGCTTCTAAGATACAACTTGTGGTTGGATCAAGGTAGGATATTGTCCCCAGAATTAGAAGAGCTCAGAATCATAAGTATCAGAGATGGAAAGGACCTCTGGAATTATCTAGTCCAACCTCTACCTGAAGCAGGAATTCTATCTACATTATTCTCAACAAGTGGTCATACAGTCTCTGCTCAAACACCTCCAGCTTGTTCCTCATGGATCATAGGGGAAGGCAATGTCCGCTTGTGATCCATACCCCACCTTTCAGGGTAGAGATGACTGCAACAGAGTTAAGGGAGTCCCTTCAGGGTAGGAGATGCCTGGGAATTCTTATGCTAGTAATGAAAATCTTCCATAGTCAATCTATCAACTGCCTCTGCAGACTCAAGCACCAAATAAACCTGGGGATCTAGTCCATAGGCAAGTTCATATTTGTAATAACTTTTTTTCTTTAAAAAAATTTTTTTATTGATGTTATTTTTTACATCACTTCCTGCTTCCCTCCACTCCCATGGAACCCTCCCTCATGACAAATAAATAAAGTCCAGCAAAACAAGTATGTTAGCCATGTCTGAAAATATATGCCTTTTCCTACAGCTATAGTTCACTAATTCTCTACTGAGAGGTGAGAGGCACAATTCACTGTCAGTCCTCTGTAGTTATGATTGATCACTCTTCTTTTATCCTTTCTGGGGATCTAGTTAGGAGACTGAAAAACACCTCCTCTCATCTTCATTCTCATCCTCAAGAATCAGTTCCAATCAATGAAGGGTCCCCTGAAAACCCAAGTCAGTTGACCACTGTGGTCAGTAGTATCTTTCCCTCATGACCAATCAATACAGGATAGACCAGCTGCTTAGGGACTCCACATGCTTGACCAAGTGTGAAGTCTATGACAGTCCAAGAAAAACAATCTGGACATTTGGCTCTTGTCCATGGTACTGAAGAAGTCAGTGGCCCATAACAATGCCTATTTACTGATTAATCCAATGATCATTTATTAAGCTTATACCATGTGTATAGAATTGAGGGAAAATGAAAAATTTAGATAAGACACAGCTTTTGCCCTCATGAAACTCCAGTTTAGTAGTGATATTAGCTCACATTTCTAAAGCACTTTAAGATTTACAGAGTTCTACTCTATTTCTCTGTCCTTCCCTGGAGTAGCTAGGGATGGAGGAAGGATAATAGGATTTAAAGCTGGAAGGGACATTAGAGATCATCTAGTGCAATTCTCACATTTTAAAGATGAATAAACTGAGGTTCAGAGAAGCTAAGTGATTTGCATATGATCATAAAGCCAATAAGTGTCAGAAGTGGGATTTTTAGCTAGGTCTCTTCATTCTGGGTCCAGCACATTAACACCAAGTCCTGAGACTGGGTCTTGTCAATCTAGCTCTCCTATCCCTCAGAGGTCTTCCTAGCCATTCCAGCAAAGGATTCTGAAGCTTTGGAGTTTCCACTCCAGAGCCCATGAGTACTTTGTTGACCAGGAACTGGGTGGTGGTTGTATCATGTGGACATTGGTGACTACTTTGGGAGAAGGTGAGGACATTCTATGTAATGGGAGTGGAGAACGGAGAGGAAAAGAGTTGAGTATATGAGCTAGATTTCAATTCTCTGTCAAATCTTAGTGATTTATGAGGAGCTGGAAGGTACAGCTGAGTCTCCCTGGCTCCCTTCATTGAGGTAAAGTAATAACCCCATAATAAGGGGGAAGGGACATGAATACATATACTTGGAGCCAGAGAAGATGACTGAAGTTTAGGTCACTGTGACCAGGGCCGTTTTGAATGTGATTTCCTCCTGCAACATCTCCCTTCTTTTGATATGAGGCTTTTCTAGAGCCTCATATGTTCCCTTCCCCTTCACGGCCTCCCTTTCTTTCTTTTTCTTTTTTCCTTCCTATCACAAGTTGCTGCCTAGGACCTCACCCCCGCCTACACCTTCCTGCTTGTGACTGTTGGCCCAAGACTAGGTGTCAGAGGCATAGAGGGGCTTTGGGTAGCAAAATGGTGAAAGAGAAAGGAGAAAAGGAGGGAGGGAGGAATGTAGGGAGAATGTTGGTACTGGCAGCTCCTGATCAAAATCCTCGGATTAATGGATTAGTGACTGGAGGACTAGGATACTAAGGCAGAAAAGCCTGTCCCTAACCAGCAGGTGGCCACCTTCTCCCGCGACCCTCCCCTTCCCCCCAGACCATGGCCTTACCTCTCACATTTCTGTCCAGGCCAAAGCCTCAGTTTTCCACAATCTCAGATACCCAGATCGGACCAGGCAGTAGCTAGCACAGAAACCTTAGTGTTCTCTCCTTGTCCCAAACCCCCAAGGCTTCCCAGGAAGCAAGATTATGCTGGTATCTAATGGTGCTCTTTCTAGGGGGCTGGTCTCTGGGGCTTGGATTCAGGTGATTTTGTACTTGTGAGGATGAGAAAACTCACCACGTCTCCTCCCCAGAAGGACTGAGCTCCTGGGGGTATCTGCTCTGCAACTCAACTGGGGCCTCCCTCCCTCCTTCTCTTCTTCACTAGGATGTTGGGGGAGGGGCAGTGGAGAGAAGGGGGAGTCTTTCCCCGGCAGAGAGGCTGGCCATTGGCTTGGAGTTCCTACCGGACTATTTCACGGCTCCCCAACACCCTCACCCCAGTCTGGGCTAAAGCAGACGCTGCGGGGCCGGCTCCCGACGGCCACGACCCAGTTCCCCGTGTTATTTTTAGGGCGCTGGATGGCACCTGTCCACGTGCCATAGCCCCGCCCGCACAGAGAGAGGGGCGCGCTGCGTCTGCTCAGGGGAGCTGCACTCCCCCTTCACCATCCTCCCGGCCCCGAGACACACAAGCCGCGGGTCCCCGCTCGCTTCGATCTCCCCCCACCCTGCACCCTCTATTCCCTAGCTTTTCTCCTCCCCCCTTCCCAAAACCCCGCCAGCGGCTCACGCCTCCTGCATACGAGATGAGCTGAGCAGCTTGGCCGCTGCGAGGGGGCGCGCGCGGGTGTGAGAGCGTGTGTGTATGTGTGTGTGTGTGTCTGGGTCTGTGTCCGGGTGTGTGCGCGGGAGAGGGAGTGTGTGTGGGAGCCCAGCGGCTCTGCACTGCAGCCTCCCCCTGCGCCGAGGGGAGATCTGGACGAAAGGGAGAGCGAAGAGAGTGCTCCACCGTAGTAGGGAGGGAGTGGGAAGGAAGCTCTCCAGCCCAGGCCGGGCAGACGCCTCGCAGCTGCAAGCTCCAGCCCCCCGGGGCGCAGCGCGGCGGCCACCATGCTCAACAACCTGACGGACTGTGAGGATGGCGACGGGGGAGCCAACCCGGGTAAGCTGGGGGCCTACGGGGCGGGGGAGGCAGGAGGATCGAGGTGGGGGCTGCCACCTTTGGGGGCCGGGGCTATAGGCTTGGGGACGGCCAAGTGTTGCAGAGGAGAAGGGAGGAGGCACTGAGGAGGCTGTCCCCAGGAGAAATAGACAACCCTGGGGGACTAGAGGAAGGCTCTGAGTTGCCCCTTGGGGCAGCTGCTGCTGCTTGGAGGCGTGGGCGCTGCGCTGGTGGAATGCGCTCTGCGCTGTCCGAGGTTCTGGAATGCACCCGACGCAGCGCCTGGGGGTTGCTTGGGGCAGTGGTTTTGGGGCTTTAGGGGCTAAGCAGTTGAAGTGGTACAATTTCTGCAATGGTCTGCAAAGGGGCTGTATTGGAGAAGGGGTTTCACGGTTGGATTTCTAGGGCCAAATCTGGGTTCCCCTGCTCCCAGAGAGGGGACCCCGGAGTCTGTGCCCCTTCCCTAGCGCAGAGTGTGTCGCTGCCTGGCTACACTCCGGGCAAATGCCACTGCAGTTCCTCCCCCCACTCCACCGCACGGAGCTCATCAGCAGAGAGGGAATACTGGAGGTGGGAATAGAGAGTGGGGGGAATAGGGGATGGGAGTCGTGTGACGGCCTCCTGGCCGGGGCTGCAGAGTCCTGTTGGTGCTAACATTGGGAGGTAGAGAAAAGTGGGGAGGGGGCGAGGAGAGGGTTTGTATGATTGGAGCCCAGGCCACCCTGGAGGACGTGATTAGGTCAAACTTTAGACTTATTCTTTCCTTTGCTATTTGGTCTTAAATAGGGTACGACCCCCTTTCCCCCATCTATTTGGTTATGTGCAGAGACGCAGCCAGGTCATCTCCCCCATCCCTCGGGAACATACTATGCTCCTTTACTCTGGGGTTGGAGGGGAACCTTCCAGTTCTTTGGGCTCCGCAGTTCTCTAATTGCGGGGCTCCTCGGGACCTGATCGCTGGGGTCCTCGCAGCAGTGATCATTACACTGCGGACTTCTCTGCGGCGGTTGAGAAGCCTTGCCAATGGTTCGACGTTCAGGCTGTCCTCTATCCGTTGGGCACCCGCTCGCTGTACCCCTATCCTGGCTCTCCCTCAGAGCCTCCAGGGACAGCCGCCCCCTTCGGCTCCAGGTCGCCCCTAGTCAGTCAATCAATCTATCAAGCCTGTCAAGCCCCTCTCCCTTTTGCCTCCCCTCCACCAAGACACAGCGCCCCCTGCGCACTGACTCGGTTCCCAGTCGGGCTGTCTGAGCTCAGCTGCTGTAAACGTTCCCCTGGGCCTCGTTGATGGACAGGGCCCAAGCTACTGGTAGCCGCCTCTATTAGATGGCCGGAGGAGCTGAACCTGAGACCGTGACCTTTGGAGCTGGGATAGCTGGGGAAAAGGGGCTGCAGAGACTGTGAGAGGCTCCGGGGCTTTATAACCTAGCGAAGGCTTTTCTCCCCTTCACTGTTTGCCTCTGGAAATGCTAGCAAATTGAGGCCAAGTGAGGACTTAGGGTTCTCTCTCTCTCTCTCTCTCTCTCTCTCTCTCTCTCTCTCTCTCTCTCTCTCTGTAATATGGACATTGAGATGAGAAGGCAGGTAAGCCTGTGGACGGCCATTTCCACTGTCCAATTGTTTGCCACAGAGAACCAAGACGTCTCAATCCCTAATCTCAGGAGGCTATGGGACAACCCCTCGAAGGCTACAGCTAAGAGACTTCATCAGACCCCCCCTCCCCCGCCATGACCCTGGAGTCACCTGGCTCTCAATTCTCTCTCCTTCCACTCCAACACCAGGCTCAGGCTGCGGTGTTGGGGCGGGGGGAGGTGGGGAACGCGCTTTGGAAGCCTGGCAGAGTCTCGCTTGCTGCAGCGCCCAGGGCTTCCCGATTGGGGGTGGGGAGAAAGGAGGAGTGAAGGAAGGGGAGGTGTGAGGAGAAGATAGACTTGTACCTTTGCAATAGGGTCTTCTTTCTCTACCTTTCGGTTTGCTCGAGGGGTAATCTTAATCAAGAGAGAACCTCTCTCAGTTCTGACCAGAAGCCGATGGAGGGAGCTTTCTGACCCAGCACCATTGTTTCCTCCAATTTGACGCTCCAATACTCCCAGGTGTATTAGAGATTTAAGTTGGGAACCCCCCCAGGCTTGGGAAGGACTTCTGAAAAGGGAGGATTAGAAGTCCAACCTCTCTCCCAAAGCTTTGAACTCCTGGAGTTTGGTTCCCAGTTTAGACGATTCTCTCTTTCCCTCTCTCTCCCTCTCTCCCTCTCTTTCTCTCCCTCTCTTCCTCTCCCTTTCTGCCTCTCTCTCTCTCCCTTTCTCCCCCCACCTCCAAGAAAAGGAAAGGCCAGAGCCTAGGTGGGGAGACCATACTAGGCCAAGGGAGTCAGAAACAGAATCTGTTGAGATTGAAGGGTGAAAACTGGGAAGGAGCCAGTCAGCACAGGGCCGAGAGAGATTTATGGATGTCTGAGATCGAGAGAGCAGTTTGTAGTGGAAAGAATGCTGAACTGGAGTCAAAAGATTGGGTTCTGGTCCTGCCACTGACTCATTTTATGACCTTGGGCAAATTACTTCCTTTTTTTGGGGCTCAGTTTCCCCATTTGTAAAATATGGGGGCTGAACTATATAGTCTCTAAGGCTGCTTCCATCTCTAACATTCCCACTCTAGGTTGAGAAATGATGAGGGGGCTTTATCTGGGCCTTTGCCTCCACGGGCCTTGGAGAATAGGGGAACACCAAGGAGCCTCGAATGGGGATTCCAGTCCCCAGGCCCCGGGGGGAGGATTCACTGTCCGTGCTGAGATGTTGTTTTCGCCCCGGGAGCTCTGGCCGCTGCAGCTAATTGAAAGCCGATTCGAGCTGAGTACTCCCTGGGGCCCCAGAGAAGCAGAGGGGGAGGGGAGGAGGGTTCCGATCTCAGTCCCTCCTCTGCCCCGCCCCCACTCCGGCCACGCCCCTCTCCGTCTTTCCTCTTCCCCCCGCCCCCAGCCTTCTGTGCTCCACTTAACACGTCTCCTTCAAGCCCCCCCTCCCTCTAGGAGCCTGCTCTAGAAGGTGGGCGGGGCTTTAGAGCCCTAACGTTGCCCAGGCCTTCTGGGGTCCCCAGTGGCCGATTCCCCCTCTCTCCTTCTGACCAGGGTTCGCCTTATATGGAGGGGGTATTGACTCCTATCTCGAGGGAGGGAGGGAGGGGGCTATGAGGTCCAATGAACTTGGGGGAGGGTGCGGAGGAGGGAATACAGGTGCCCATTCCCGTCGTCTTCTCTTTCTTTTCTTTTTCTCCCTCTTTTCCCCCTCTCTTCTACCCCTCCCACCTTTCTCCGCGCCGCGTGCCGCGTTACATAAGCAACTGCGGGCGCGCGGCTCTTGCGCTTCAGCCCCGCGCGGTTGCCATGGAGACGCAGCTCGAAGGTCTCTGCGGCTGAGACCCCCGTAGCGGGGGCTGGGCGGGAAGCTCGGACTGCGTCACTCATACACCCACCCCCATGCGCCACTGGCCCTGTCCTAAGGAAAGGAGGAGGTGTAAGGGAGTGAGACACCTCCCACCTCCTTTTGGCCCACTGGTCACATCCTTAGAGTACCTGAAGGAGAGAGACCCTACCCCATACGTCACTTGGCCTTGTCCTGAGGGGGAAGGAAGCCTTGAGGGAGTGAGGGAATGAGGCTGGCCACGTTCTGCTGGCCAGGTCCTAAGGAAGTATGAGAGAAAGAGACACTTCCCCACCCCCCTCCTGGAATAAAAATTGGGCCACTTGACCTGTCCTTAGAAGAGAGGGGCAAGCTAGACAGACACACCTTTTCCTCTTTTCACTGCTTTTGGCCTGAGAAGGGGAAAACATATGAAGGAGTAAAAAATGTAGGCCCTGTTCTATGCACTACTGACTTCCTTGAGGGCTCAGAGTACCTACCCCTCTCTTCTGCTGTAACTCCAGGCCACCTGAGTCAATGGTTAATCACTGGAGGAAGGGAGACCACTTGGCAGCAAGGGTGCTCCAGACCCTATTCAGGAACGGACTTATGAGACATAGGGCTATAAAAGGGCCAAGAATTTGGAAACCCTGCGAAGTGCTAGGAGGAAGCTCTGTTTGGGCTAGGAAATGTATGGGGATGTGGAGACATATTAAGACTGTTAGAAGTTGCTTTCTCTGACGTTCTCTATGCCTTCATTGGGAGATATGGAGGGGGTTTTGCAAAATGGAAAGAGCATCTGATTGAGAGTCTAGTCATTTGGGTTCTAGTCTATGGGTTCTGCCACTAACCAGTTGTACACTTAGGCAAATCACATCACACATCAAGACCTTAAGGGATGAATGAATGATCTCTAAGGCTCCATTCATTCCAGACTCCATGGGTGAGGGAAAAGGGAAAAAAATATCTTGCTTCAACCTCACACCCACAGTAATGGACTCTGTCATTACCTCATTTTCTTGAGGTGCAGGATTTGCATATTAGCTGAAGTTCAAAGATCATTTCATTTTAGAGCCAGAAGACCTGAGTTTTAGTCCTGGTGCTGCCACTGGGTGAGTCATTTTCCCTCTCAGGGCTTCAGTTTTCCCACCTGTAAAATGAAGGGGATCGGGTTAGATGATATCTCATTCTGGCTCTAAGAACCCATTTTCTAACTTCTCAAACCCTTTCAGGCTCTAACATGTTAAAGAGTTCCTTCTGGCTCTAACATTCTATGTTCTATGACCTCTCCCCACAGGGAAGGCTCTTGGGATGTGCGCTAGAATTAAGAGGGGGAAAAAAAGGTTTTGTTAGCTTTAAGAGTGGCCAGATTAACGGAGAAGATCTTTTAAGAATGGAGGAAATTAGAGATGGTTTTTACTGAGATTCAGCCCCAGAGACCCTGGGTCCTTAAATCTCAGACTAAAAACTAAAATGAACTGGAGAAATGGAATTAAAAAAATTTTTTTTTAGGGAGGAGCTTCCTCTTGCAGAGGGGAGTCCCAGACTTCAGACTTATTTGTACCAAAGTGCTTACCTGGGATAGGAGGGGACAAGATAGGATGACCTACCAAAATAAGCTAAGTCTCTAAGAGTCCAAGTAATTGAGCAGAATGTCCAGGTCATGACTGCTTCCTTACTCTCTCTACCTTAGAGGAGAATATATGCCCCTCCTCCAATCCATACCTCTGGGTAATTGGAATTCCCAGGCAGGGAGAGAACCATTCAGAACCAACATCACCTGGAGTTTTCTTTTCTCTGTCTCTTGATACTTCACAAAGTCCTAGAGCAGGGCTTCTTAAATTTTTTCCACTTGTGATCCCTTCATCGATTATCATTTATTTATTTATTTATTCATTTTTTGGTGAGGCAATTGGGGTTAAGTGACTTGCCCAGAGTCACACAGCTAGCCTTCATCGATTCTTAAAGACCCACATGGGATCTCCATCCAGAGTTTAAAATGTGCTGGATAGTAGATAGAGTGCTGGTTGCACTTTGGAGCTAGGAAGGTGTTAAGTCCTTTCAGTTGTCTCCAACTTTTCCTGACCCCATTTGGGGCTTTCTTGACAAAGATACTGAAGTGGTTTGCCATTATATTCTCCAGCTCATTTGACAGATGAGGAAACTGAGGCAAACAGCGTTAAATGACTTGACCAGGGTCACACAGTTAGTGTCTGAGACTGAATTTGAATTGAGGTCTTCCTGACTCTAGGCTCAGTGAGCTATCCACTGAGCCACCTGGCTGCCCTAGCTAGCAAGAACTGGGTCCAAATTCTGCCTCAGATACTTGCTACATGTGTGACTCTAGCAAGGAACTTAGCTCTGGGCTCCAGAAATATTATCTGCAAAATGAAGGGATCGGATTTGATGACATTTAAGGTCCCTTCCAGCTCCAGTTCTTTGATCCCATAATCCTACAGTGATGCCTCATCATGGTGTGGAGGTGACCCTGGGTTCTTGAAGGCTTTGCCAGTAGAGCATAAGACCTGGCAGGTTCTACCATGTTGGAAACAGTTTGATCCCAGCAGCAGACTATGTGCTTTCTGAGGACTAAGTACAGAGAGGCTCATTACTAGTCTGCTGGCTGACTGTGATGAATTCTTTGGCTATGGTAATCCATGAAACAAAGAAAAATACAAATAGCCTCAGTCCTTTATGACTCTCTTCCACTTCTGCGCAAACTGAGGGGAAAAATAACAATAGTAGTAGTAGTGGTAGTAGTAGTAATAACTAACATTTATATAACTTTAACATTTGCAAAGCATCTTACAAATATTATCTCCTTTATCCACACAACAACCCTGGGAGGTAAATGCTATTATTATCCTCATTTTGTAGATGAGGAAACTGAGGCAGACAGATGTTAAATGACTTGTCCAGGGTCACAAGCTAGTGAATATCTAATAACAAAATAAATGTTCAAACTGCAGCCTAATGACCACTTGTTAAAGATTCATATTGGACTAGATAATCTCAGAGGTTTCTTTTAGGTTTGAGGTTTTGGGAGTCCAAGATTCTATGAAGGGGGTAGCCAGGCACAATCTGGCAGCAGTGGGAGAAAGATACAAAAGGGGTGACATTCCACCAGGTTTGTGGGCTGGCTAGAAAAGTTGAAGAAAGTGGAAACAGGGAATAAAAGGAGGAGAGCTCCAGGTGGAATTAGCTGCAGTTAAGTGCAAGTCCAGAACATTGGACTTGGAGTCAGAAAAACCTCTGTTTGAATCCTGCCTTAGGTGTATGACCTTGGATGAAGCACTTAACCTCAGTTCTCTCATCTGAAGAATGGGAATAATAACACATACCTCACAGAGGTATTCTGAGTATCAAATGAAGTAACATGTTATGAACCTCAAAGAACTATGAAACATTAGTTGTTGTTGCTGTTATATCTGCTGGTTTCCTCACATTACCCTGCCCTCCTCACCATTATACACTACAGATCACTGGAAAAAGTTCTCCCTGTGGATAGAGGTTGTTCCCCTTTGACCTTGGGAAAATTCCTTTCTCCCTCAGTTTCCTTATTTGCAAAGTAGGTGTGATAATGCACTAATCCTTGCACTTCACAGGAGTATTTTTGTGAGGAAAATTCACTTTAAAATTAAAGAGATGTAAATGTGTTGTGATTATTAGAAAGCACAGAGGAATGTCATCCTTTACTACTTTGATCCTTTAGGACAGGGGTTCTTAACCTTTTGTGTATCATGAACCACTTTGGCAGCATGGTAAAGCCTATTGACTCCTTAGAATAAGGGTTTTAAGTGCAAAAAATACATAGAATTAGAAATGGAACCAATTAGGTTGAAGTGTGGTTATCATAATACATTTTTTAAAAGTTCATGAAAAATAGCTTAAGAACTCCTGCTCTAGGACAAGGTTCAGAAGAGCTCTGAAGGGTCCAGATGGGCCAGGAATAGCAGTGAGTGGAGGTGTGGGTACTGTGCCATGTCAGGGCTATGACTCCTCTATGTCCTTACCTCAGGTGATGGCAACCCCAAGGAAAGCAGTCCCTTCATCAACAGCACTGACTCTGAAAAGGGCAAGGAATATGATGGCAAGAACATGGCTCTATTCGAGGTAGGCGGGGGACAACTAGGGTAAGGGAGACGTCTCTGGCTGGTCCTGGAGTAGGCAGGATTGCCTGGCATTGTCACTGGCTAAGGAAAAGCTGCCATTCCACTTTTCACCCACCTTCTACCTTTCCCTGGAGGGCTGTCCTTCTATCTCTGTCTTTGTCCCTCTCTTCTTAATCCATTTATGACCACCTCCCCTTATAACATGCTCTTTGTCCTTTGTCACCTTTATCTCTATGACTTCTTTGACTCTTCTCCTTTGCAACCCCCATAGTGGTCTCTTCCCCATATCCCATCCGCCTTTCTGGTCTATCTTCCCTGTCCTTCCCCACCTCCCAGGTTCATCCCCCTCTTTGCCACCCTTTCCCAGGTTCCTTCTCTGATACTTTCCTCTTATCCCATTCCTGTCTTGTACCTTTTCCTTGGTTCATTTCCTAGGTTTCATTCTCCCTTATCCTTTCTACCTTTCTGAAGTCCATTCACTTATTTCTCCCACAGGAGGAAATGGACACCAGTCCCATGGTGTCATCCCTGCTTAGTGGTCTGGCCAACTACACCAACTTGCCACAAGGAAGCCGGGAACATGAGGAGGCTGAAAATAATGAGGGTGGCAAAAAGAAACCTGTGCAGGTGGGAGCAGGTGTAGTGGACTGGGTCAGGGTAGGAGAGGGAAGGGATTGGAAATGGAGGAAGGGTTGGGAGACGGGAGGAAGGCTGACAGATGGGAGATGGGAGGGAGGCTCAAATTCAATTTGGGTCTGATGTGGAGGGAGGAGGAATTACAATGGTATATAATGGGGGTGGTGGTGTCTGTAATGGAGTGCTGAAACATGGCTTTGAAAAAAGGGCTGGCTAGGGAAACCAGAGGTTAAAGCTGGTTGGACTGGAAAGAAATGGAAAGAAGTCAAGGTGACCAATATTTCTCTGCAGGCCCCTCGGATGGGCACCTTCATGGGTGTATACTTGCCCTGCCTGCAAAATATCTTTGGTGTCATCCTTTTTCTGAGGCTCACTTGGGTAGTGGGCATTGCAGGCATCATGGAATCTTTCTGCATGGTTTTTATCTGCTGCTCCTGTGTAAGTACCCCTTCCTACCCTCTCTTCCACCTCCCTGACCCCTCCAGTTCTTACTCAGACAGAAGTCAGTGCAGGGACAAAGGAAACTGAGGAGAGGGCCCAAAGAAGGAATTCAGGCCTGGAACCAGAGCCCTACAATTTGCCACCTGCTCCTGTAATGACTGATGCCTGGGAGGTATTAGGTGGGGGAGAAGGAAGCCCTTTCCCAGCTGGTACTAAAAAATATCTGAGTCTCATATATATGTGTATATATATATATTTGCCATCAGCTTGTGAGCTCCCCCATAGTTACCAAGGCAAAATGAGTGGGCCTGCACCTCCTCAATCCCACCCCCTTCCCTGTCCCCTTACTTAGGCTGCTCTGCTGGAACTTCTCCCTATTCAAGGCTGCCTGGATGTTCACTTAATCTGTTTGCATTGGGATACACACATGGGGCTGAAAGGGAATTGTGGTAGAACATGACATCAGTTGCTCCTAGATTGTACCCTCTTCTCACCAAGAAATGGGCATTGTGAGGGCATTTGTGGGGTTCTTAGAGGCACCTGAGAGGCCTGAGACAGCTGGCATGTGGTGGAAGATCACTGTATTCCATCTCCTAAGATCAGAGTGCAAACCCCAGCTCTGCTGATGATTAACTGTGTTACCTTGGCCAAGTCACTTCTGTTTTCTATGCTTCAGTTTTCTTGTCAGTGAAGTGGAGGTAACAATACTGGCACTATTTCCATTACAGGTTTGTTATGAAATTCAGAATGCATGCAAGATGCTTTTATACGCTGAAGTGTCACATTGTTAATATTATTATCATTATTATTATCTGTTGAAGAATGGAGCTTGTTAGCTGGTCAAAGGGGTGCTTTCTGGGCAGAAGGAATCTAGTAGGGGGGCAGAGGCAGTGAGAACAGGGCCAAGGAAGAGTTAGAATCAAGAGTCATTAGGGCAGAAATAAGGGAGAGCTGATAATGGCAATATGAACTATTCCTCTTCTTTCTCTTTCCACCTTCCCCAGCCTTACAATGTTTCCCTAAATTCTGATGTTTTTTGTGTTCACACAGACCATGCTGACTGCCATCTCCATGAGTGCCATTGCTACCAATGGTGTTGTGCCAGGTGTGGGAATGGGGACCTCTTATGTGTGTCTGTGGGGGGGGGCGGTTGGGAGGGTAAGTGGAGAAGGGAGTTCCTTAGTTATTTTTGGTTCTTTCTGGGTGGTGAAATAATGGGTGCTCTGGGGATCTGGAATGTAGGTGCCTTTGGGGTAGGTGGAGACACTCACAATGCCCTTGGAAAGAGTAGGGATTAATCTGTATTGGTTGGTATTGTTGATGGTGAATGGGCCATAACTGAGTCAGGAATCCTCTTGCACTGCTTGGGAACCAATCTCTCTCATTCCTGTCTTCTGAGCCATGACCTTATTATTGGGGTAATTAGAAATCTGCTGATTAATGCTACTAATCTAAGCACAGAGTCACTCCTTAAGGGAGCTTGGAATCTTTCTCCTAGGGATCTACGGAGAGTGTATGGATATAATTCCTCCAAATGATCACCCCTGCATGTTGCCCTTAGCCTAGTCTCTCACCATTCAGCCTTCTTCCATCCCATGATGGTTTTCTCTTTCCACAGCTGGTGGTTCCTACTATATGATCTCCCGTTCACTGGGCCCTGAGTTTGGGGGAGCTGTAGGCCTTTGCTTCTACCTTGGCACCACCTTTGCAGGAGCCATGTATATTCTGGGCACCATTGAGATCCTGCTGGTGAGAGGAGGGTTGGAATTCTCGAGGGCTGCCATCAGTCAATCAACAAACCCTTATTGAGAGCATATAAAGGGGAGGCATTGAGGTGTAGTGGGAAGAAAAGTAGAAGTCAGAAGACCTGAGAGGGTGACCAGTATAGATAGAGCACAGAAAACCAAGCCATATGAGAAACTGAGGGTGTTTAGTGTTCAGAAGGGAAGGCTAAGGTGGGGCCATTGCAATACCTCTTTTTGAAAGACTGCCCATGTAGAAGATTGGGTGAAGCAATGGAAGGAAATTGTAGAGAAGTAGATTTAGAATTTGTTCTAAGTATAAAATTCCCTCCCATTTAGAGCTCTCTCAAAGTAGAATGAGCACCCCTCACAAAAAGTCTTCAAGCAAATTCTGGATGGCCACTTGTCTGGGAGGTCTAGAGGACTCCTTTTCAAATAGGGCTTGAACTAGTTCATTTCAAGTCCTATCCAACTCTGGGATTCTGGGTTTGAATTCCAGCCCTACCACTTAGATAAATTCCTTCACCTTGGCCTTGGGCAAATTTCTTTAGTTTTCTTAGCTGTCAAGTGGAATTAATAATTGTACTATCTACTTCATAGGTTCTGAGGAAAGCCTTTTGCCAAACGTAAAGCACTATACAAATGTGAGCTATCACTATTATGCAGTGAGAAGGCTATACAGATGGAAGCAAGGTCCCTGCCTGCCCTCAAAGAGCTCACAGTCCAGTTAAGGAGAAAAGACATGAAAAGAGAATCAAAACATGAAAATCCGAACTATTGTAGGAGAAGTTGACAATCAGTACTGTAGGTGGTCAGGAGAGGGAAAGAACACTCCCATATAGGGGGTAAGGGAAGGGTTAATTGAGAAGGTATGATTTAAGCTGGGCCTTGAAGGCCAGGTAAGATCAGGTATAGAGGAATTGGATAGAATCTTCCAAGAGGAAGAAAAGTGTGGACCAAGTTTTCCAGGGAAATTGAGGACAACTCCAGATGGAGCAAAGAATTCAGATGGAAAAATGGGGGGAGGTAAACCTACAAAGGCATCTTGGTGCAAGATTGTGGAAGGTCTTAAATGCCAAGCTAAGGAACTTGGATTTTATGGACCTGGTGAGCAGTTGAAGGTTTTTTTGAGCTAGGGAGTGAGACAATCAGATTTGTGAATTAGAAAAAAATGATTCTGGGCATGGTGTGAAATATGGATTGGACTGAGGGAAACTGCAGGCTGAGAGAGCAGTTAGGAGGCTGTTAGGACGGTCCCTGTGAGAAGTGAACCAGGGTGTTAGCAGTGGGAATAGAGAGAAAGAGCAAGACCCACGAGGGATTGAGGAGGTAGAATTAGTGGAACTTGGTGACTGAGTTTGGGAAGAAGGAGGGTAAGGGGTTTTCCAAAAGTAACTCAGTTAAAGGCTTGGATGACTGAGGGGGTAATACAAAGGGGAGAGGACTGAGAGCACAATGGCTCTTTTCCCTCAAATAGGCCCGATCAATCCCTCATAGGCAAAACCACTGGAGCAAAGTTGTAGGGCTCAGGCTTCTGTTGGGAAAAAAAAGAAAAGTACAAAGCATATTTCAGGTCACTGGATGGTGACTTCATGGTCTTCTGAAAGTAGTCCAGCCATGACTGATCAGGATGGAGGTTGAAGGAGATGCCCAGGGCAGCTGAGGTGGTAATTGGAACCAGAAGGGGGTTATGGGATGGTTTGGGGGTTGAAGATCCTATGAGAGGTAGAAGCCAAGGAAGGAAGGGGACCTCCTTTACTTCTCTGCCTGTCCCTCCAGGCATACATATTTCCAGCCATGGCCATCTTCAAGGCTGAGGATGCGAGTGGAGAGGCAGCTGCTCTGCTAAACAACATGCGTGTGTATGGCACCTGTGTGCTCACATGCATGGCCACAGTCGTCTTTGTTGGGGTCAAATATGTCAACAAGTTTGCACTTGTCTTCCTGGGCTGTGTCATCCTCTCAATCCTTGCCATCTATGCGGGGGTCATCAAGTCTGCCTTTGATCCACCCAACTTCCCGTGAGTTGTTGCAGCTTGGACTATGGGTTGCATGAAAAAGCCAAAGACTGGGTGTTGGGAGGCCAGTGTTCTAGCCCCCTGTGCGGCCATGTCCACATTGTGTCACCTGGGACAAGTCATTTGGGCTTTCTGGGCCTCATCTAGGAGCCCTGCCAGTTCTCCAACCCTAATCTTTAATTTCTAAGCTCTAGACACTAGGGCACTACCCCTTTCTGGGCTATATCCCCTGGCCACTGTTCCCTGTCTCCTACTTCTCCTTTGCCTTATCCCTTCTATGGTACTAGTGCAGGATGAATTAATTAACCTCCTCTAGGAAGAGAACAAGCCAAGAAGCAGTGTGGGTGTCATAGAAGACCACAGGTCTAGGAGCCAGAAGACCTATCCTGGCTCTATGATTTATCAGCTGTGTGATTGTAGATAAGCCCCTTCCTCTATTTGAGCCATAGTTTTCTCATCTCTAAAATGGGAGTAATAATACATATGCTACCTGCCTAATGAGGGTATTGTAAGGAATCAAATGAGATAACTACATAAAATACATTATGATGATAATGTGTTATATATTGCACTAATACAAATATAGACTATGCTTTTCTCCCAAATGTGACTACTTTATGTCCTATTACCAGTATTATTTTCAGCATAAATCTAGATTTCTTTTCCTTTCAAAGAGATAGTCTTGTGTGGGTATGGCCTATATTTGGGGGCAGACTCTATTAAGACCAATAAGACAAATGTGAGCTATTATGGCAGAGGCACGATGGGATAGTGGAAATGTCCCTAGATTTGGAGCCAAAAGATTTCAGTTTAGAAGATCTAATACTAGCTCTGGGGAAGGGGCTTCTTTTCTCTGGCCCTCAGTTTCATCATCCATAAAATGGAGACAATAATACTTACACTAACTATCTCATGGGGCTGTTGTGAGAAAAGTGCTTTGAAAATATTCAGTCTATAAAAAAAATGTGAGTTATTGTTATCATCCTGGGAAGGCTGCTCACTAGGCAGAGTATCGGGGACTCAGGCCCTAACTGTAAAATGGCCCATAAGGAAGGATCCTTTCCCCCCAGTTTCCAGGTTAGGGTCCCACTGTCCCAGCCCTATTAAGTCTCTACCCCCTCTCATTAGAATCTGCCTGTTGGGGAACCGTACCCTCTCACGACATGGCTTTGACATCTGTGCCAAGTTGGCCTGGGAGGGCAATGAGACAGTAACCACCAGGCTGTGGGGGCTGTTCTGCTCCTCCCGATTCCTCAATGCCACCTGTGATGAATACTTCACCCGTAACAATGTCACCGAGATCCAAGGCATCCCTGGTGCAGCCAGTGGCCTTATCAAAGGTATGAAAACTAAGGGGGTCAGAATCAAGAGGGAAGTTGATGAACTGGGGCAAGTTTTCTCAGGGGATGATGGACCAGAGAGGATAGAAAATTGTGGAGGCAGGAAGTTTTAAGGCAGCTGTGGCACAGAGAAAAAACCCCTGGAGGTTTTCTGCCTGAATTCACTCTTGGCTACTCTCTTGGGGTTATCAAGGGGAAAAGGGGAGAGAAGGCAAATCATCTGAGCCTCACTTTCTCATCTATGAAATGGTCACAACAGTACTTATACTAATGTCTAGAAACATCCAGGTACAGTGGAAAGAGTAGTGGACTCCAGTCAGAACAGACTTGGGTTCTAATCTGACACTATTTCTAAAATTTTGGGTAGCTCCTATCCCCTCTATGAGATTCATTTGAAAAATGAAGTACACTAATCCTGTTGCCTTAGCTGTAAAATATGGATGTTATCACTTGTTCCACCTATCTTACAAGACTGTTAAGAAAGAGTTTTATGAACCTATTAGTGCTTAAGTGTGAGATATTAATATGAGTATATTATTATAGAATCAAGATTCAGCCTCTGTTTCATTCTTGTAAAGCTCTGAAACCTTAGGAGGAACGCTCTGAAGACAAAAGGGATCAATTGATAAATGGCACAGCGGATAGAGTGCTGGGCCTGGAGTCAGGGAGACCTGAATTCAAATCTGGCCTCTGACACTAGTCACGTGACCCTGGGCAAGTCACTTAACCCCTGTCTGCCTCAATTTCCTCATCTGTAAAATGGGGGATAATAATATCACCTACTTCCAAGGGTTGCTGTAAAGATCAAATGAGATAATTGTAAAGTGCTTAGCACAATGCCTGGCACATAGTAGGTACTATGTAAATGGTTGTTTCCCCCCATTCAGTGATCAAACATTTATTAAACAAACACCTACTGTGTGCAAAATGCTGTGTTGCCTGTTGGGAAAGATGTAAAGATAAATAAGACATGGTCCCTGCCTCGAAGAATTTATAATGTAGTAGAAAGGATAAAGCTTATTATATACAGATAACTACAATTTGAATTAGAATAGAACGAAGCATGTAAGACAAGAATAAAGTGGCTATGAGATGGGTGGAGAGATCGATTCCTTCTCCTTGATAGAGTTGCAATCAAGGAACACTTTGTTGATCTGAACCTATAAGAATGGATTTCTTGAAGGAAAAGAGTCTAGACTAGAAAACTATGGGCCACTCCTAACCCCTCACAAAAGACTCTGACTTTTGATCCTTTATCCTGAGTGTTCTGACCCTAGTCTCCATCAGAATACTATCTCTCCACAGAAAACCTTTGGAGTTCTTACCTGACTAAAGGTGTGATCGTGGAGAAGCACGGGATGCCTTCCATACCCCTGCCTGAGGCAACTCCTCTCAACCTGGATCAGCCCTATGTCTTCAGCGACATGACCTCCTATTTCACCCTCCTGGTCGGCATCTATTTCCCCTCAGTCACAGGTAAAGGGAAGGAGGGAGAGGCAGGAACTCGGGATGAGGGAGATGATGTGTTTGTGTATATATGTCTCTTACTCTCCTGGTCTTGACCCTGGCTCCAGCTCTATTGCTCTGTCCACAGGGATAATGGCTGGTTCCAATCGCTCAGGGGATCTTCGTGATGCCCAAAAGTCCATCCCTACTGGTACCATCTTGGCTATTGCTACCACTTCTGCTGTCTGTATCCTTAGACTCATAAAACATCAGAGCTGAAAGGGACTTTAGGCCACAGAATGGTAGATCAAGATCTTAGAGATTGTCTACTAGTCCAATCTCTTCATTTTACATAGGAAGAAAATGAGACCAATAAAGGAAAGTGAGTTGTTTAGCATCACACAGATTAGTGGTAGTTCCGGGACTAAAATCTGTTTCCTGACTACCAGCCCTGGCCTGATTAGGGGCAGCCCTGGTTTGCTGAGTACTCCTAAGTCCTAAGCTGAGTTAGGTGAAGTGATGGAGTGGAGGATGGGTGTGTGTGTGTGTGTGTGTGTGTGTGTGTGTGTGTGTGTGTGGTCCAGGTCAGTAGCAGGGGTTCCCATTTCTGTGGACAGAACGGTATCTTTTTGTCATCCTGGATTCATTCTCCTTCACTCTGCGATCCAAAGACATCAGCTCTGTAGTCCTGTTTGGAGCCTGCATTGAGGGAGTCGTCCTGAGGGACAAGTAAGCAGGGTGATGGGGATTTCAGAGAAACCAAACACTCAGAAATGATGGGTAGGAGGGACTGAAGGGAGAGGGTGGGGTTGCTATATGTGCACCTGCCACCAGACGAAGACTAAAATACCAGCAGACGAAAATATCACTTTGCTGATCAGGAACCTACAATGACTATTGTCTTTAGGACAAAATCCAAACTCTTAACCTGGTATTCTAAGCCCTTTCACAATCTGCTCCAAACTCCTCTCCCATGCCTCTTCAACATGAGTCTGTTCCAACCAGGCTCACCTCCTCACAATTTCCTGCCTCAGATATTGCCACCCATAGCTTTGCTTCTCTGCCAGTACCTCCTCCTCAATTATCCAAACTTTACCCACAGTGAAATTTTCTTCTTAAAGAAGCCTCCCTTGACTGCTCACAGGACACTTTGCTCCTCCGAGCTCTTATAACACACGTTCACTCTGTCACTCAGCTCTTACTCATATGTAGGTCTACAGCTGTTTCACAGGTGTGTCTCTTTGCTCAGCAAAAAGACTATGAATTCCCCAAGGACAGGGACCATGTGTTAGGATTCTCTGTGATTCCCCGTAGTATTGAGTCCAGGATTGGGTACATAGGATGCCCTCATAGGTGTGTGAGATCATAGAACTTAGAGCTAGAAGGGACCTGAAAGATATTTGAAAGATAAGTACCTGTTCTATTGGATTGTGGGAGGGTGAAGTGGATGCCACTCATATCAATGGAGCCCCGCCTAAGAGAAGCTTTTCCCCAGGTTTGGTGAAGCAGTGAATGGGAACCTGGTGGTGGGTACCCTGGCTTGGCCCTCCCCATGGGTCATCGTCATTGGCTCCTTCTTTTCCACTTGTGGTGCTGGGCTGCAGAGTCTCACAGGAGCCCCTCGCCTCCTGCAGGCCATCTCCCGGGACGGCATCGTGCCCTTCTTGAGGGTCAGTGGCAAGCGATTTAGAAGGGAGGTGTGTGTGTGTGTGTGTGTATGTGTGTGTGTATGAGTAGGACATTTGGGTGCCCAGAACTCATGGGCAATATCATCTTTTGGGGAGCAGAGTCATTTCTAGGGCAAATCAAAGTGATTCTGGGTTCCATGCTTTGGAGGCTTCTCTGCTCTGAAGCCTGCCCATATTTGCTGGATGCAACTGGACAGCTAGACAGGGACTGGGGAGGAGGGGAAAAGGAGGTGGCTCCCCAGTTCATGTTGGTGTATAAGACATATAGAACTTGCCTGTACAGACCTTAGTCTCTATAGATCTCAATAGACCTTGTTATGGGCCCTAGATAGTGACAGTGTAGTCTACCTCACATCTACTATTGGCTGCCTTAGGCCACACTCCCCTAAAAATCCCCAAGTCCCATGCTCCCTAGGGGCTAGCCTATGTTCCATTCTCTAGGTCCTTTCCTATTCCTTGGGAATAACCTTGGGGTCCCTCCCATAGCCTGGATATCTCATGCTCCCTGGAAATAGCCTCAGACCTTCTCATATCCCCCAAAGACCCCAAATCACACATAACCCCAAACCCTCTTAGTATGTACTGGGTCGATTATTCTTGCTAGAAATGACCCAGGCCTATCATATACATACCTTAGGGATGGTCCTGTAGCTGGAAAGGATTTGGTACCCAGGGGCCTATCAGGGAAGGGATGGATGGGGATAATATCCAATTTGCCTCGCAACCCATTCCCACCCCAGAGTCTCTGCTTTCCTGGATCTTATGGTCAAGGGAGAGGGATGGGAAGACTCTATTTTCTCTGTTCTAGTCTTAACATGATTGTTGTTCTGCCCTCAGGTCTTTGGCCATGGCAAAGCCAATGGGGAGCCAACATGGGCCCTACTTCTGACTGCCTGCATCTGTGAGATTGGCATCCTCATTGCCTCCCTAGATGAAGTCGCCCCCATTCTCTCCATGTGGGTCTTCCTTTTTCTTCTCCTTCATTGTCTCAATTTGGGTGCCCTTCCACTCTCTTATTTATTTCCATGTACCTCCCTTTCCCCCATTCCTGTTGAAGTGGGTTCCCTTCTCCTTCCATTTTTTTGTGTGAGGCCTTTTATCTCTCATCCCTTTTTTTTCTTTTTAAATGTTTTTGATGATATTTTTTGAATGTCATTGTCACTTGTCAGTTACCCCTTTCCTGAATAGAGCTTTCCTTTGCAACAAATAAATACAATCAAGCAAAGGACTTTACCCCCTCCTCCATACTTTCCATATGGGATCCCCTCTCCCTAATATTTTCACATTGATCTTTCTCCCTTCTGTTTTGTTCATGTACAGTCTTCCCTTCGTCTTCCTCTGCAAATCCTGATGCAACAATCAGCATGTCCTCATAGCGCTTTCAATATATCTAAAGGTCACTCTCCTTTACAACAGATTCTAAGAGGGTATCCATATTATTTCATTCTACATGAATTTTATTGCATTGCTCAAAAGAAGTCAGAACTTGAGTCCATAATCCCCTATTGAATCCCAGACCATGGTTCCCACCCACCCAACCTTAACAATCCCTATCCATTTTCTGAGTTTTAGTTTCCATGTCTTTCTTAGTTCTCTATGTCTTTGTCTCATTTTTGTGTTTTTGTCTTCTTTGTTCATTTCACCATAGAATTACAGAATGTTAAAGCTAGGATGGATTTCAGAACTCACCTAGTCCAACCCCCTTCCTTTTACAAAGGAGGAAACTGAGGCTGAGAGAGAGAGAAAATGACTTGCCCCAGGTCACACAGAGAGCCGGTGGCACGTCTGGGGCTAAAATCCAGGTCTCCTGATTCCCAGTCCAGGACTTGCCCCCAAATGCCTCAGTGGTGGAGTTTCTGTTTCAGTCTCTGTCCCTGTCACAGAAATTAGGAGCTGGAAGGGACGTCACAGGCCGTGTCATACCTGAACAGTCAAGGATCCATTCTACCAATCCAGCCTTTTCTAGAATCCACCAACGAGGGGGAAACCACTGCTTTCCAAGATGGCCCACCCCACTTTGGAATGGCTCTAATTGTTGGGAGGTTTTTCCTCAAATGAGCTGAAATCTGGCTGACTGTAATTTTCCCCCTGCTGCTGGTTCTGCCCTCTGAGAACCAGCCTGTCTCTGTCTCTGTGTCTTTCATGCCCTTTCTCTGCTCCAGGTTCTTTCTGATGTGCTACATGTTTGTGAACTTGGCCTGTGCAGTGCAGACGCTACTGAGGACACCCAACTGGAGGCCCCGTTTCCGCTACTATCACTGGTGTGCACTATGGGCCTGGACCCTCAAATCCCCAGCCCCAACGTAGAACTCCCCTGATCCTTGTCTGCTAGCTCTAGGACTCTCCAGCGAGGGAGAGAAAGATTCTGAAGAAGGACTTCATACTCTAAGCAGGGGCCTTTCCATTCGTTTTTACACATTGACTCTTCCACAGCCTGATTTCTTGTAAATTCTTCTGGTCAGTTTTTAAGATGCTGCCTCACTGCTTCCTCACAGCTGGGGTGTATTGGACACCCCACTCCTTAATTCTTCCTTAATTTCTCCTGTCTTTGTGCATCCTCCATCCTAGTTACCTTCTTCATTGTGAGAACTAGAGGGGCTGAATCTTTTAGCTAGCCCTTGTTCTAACTCGAATGAACCTGTCATAGGTTGAGGATGAGGGCTATCTGGGCAAAACTGTTCCTAAGATACACAAGAGATCCAGCACCAGCCCTGAAACCAGGCAATTGATTAGGAGGTGGGGAGGAGAATAATCCGTTTCTATCCCTCTTTCCCAGTTATGAAAATGCCAAAATGAAACTAGCTCTTAAAGTGGTAAAGTAGATAGGCTGAGTTCTACCCTTCCACAAAATCGATCAGATGATCTGAGTTGCCATTATAACATTAGTTCACCAAGATATATGTATGGTGAAGGGACATACAGATTTTCCCCAGGAAAAAGTCTTGAGAGACTTCCCTAAGGTCCTTCTCATCCACTAGAGAAGGTTCAGGATTCTTGTCCCAGAGTTATCCCTAAGCTCTCCCTACCTGCCCCAAAGCATCCAGGAATGGTCATGGAAACTTGACTATCATATTATATCCTCTGGCCATATTATATTCCAGGCCCTTCACAGCCCTTAGGTATAGCCCCTGCTCAGGGAATCAGTAGGTTGGAGGGAGCAAAACTGGCACTTAACTCCCTGGTTCTGCCTTATGCTCTTTCAGGACTCTCTCCTTTCTGGGTATGAGCCTTTGCTTGGCTCTCATGTTCATATGCTCCTGGTACTATGCCCTGGTTGCCATGCTCATTGCTGGTCTCATCTACAAATACATTGAATACCGAGGGTGAGTGACAGCTGGAGTTTGAGGTGAGGGAGGGGATAAGGAAAAGGAATTAGAAGATGTTGGAGTGATAGAGGGAATTGGGATGGCATTGGAGCAAAGGAAGAAACTGGATGAAATTGGAGGTATGGGAAATGAGAGTGTTGGGGGAGACAGTATTGGGTGAGGGAAATGATAGAGAGAATGGATAGGTTTGGGCTGGAAAAGTAGAGGAATAATGAGATGATGCCTTCCTCCCTCCTTCCTTCCCTCCCCCAATGCCCTGAGGAGAATTTGAGGTTAAGGATCTCAGCCCCTATAACTTCTAAGCCCTGAATTCAGAGAATTACAGGTATACCAGGTCACATAGATTTATTCCTGCCTTTCTGTACCTTCTTTGATCTTAGGGCAGAGAAGGAGTGGGGTGATGGGATTAGAGGACTATCCCTCAGTGCTGCCCGATATGCCCTGCTGCGACTGGAAGAAGGGCCTCCTCACACCAAAAACTGGAGGTGAGTAGCAGGAGTGTGAGGGGAGGGGAAAGCTCTGTGGACCTGACCACTGCAGCCTGCTCTGCTTATTCTGACATCTATTCCACCTCATTCCTATTCAATAAGTCCTCTTCAAAGAGTTTTCCTTGCTTGGAGAACTGACTCTACCTTAAAGCTGAGTAGATTTCTACTTTTTCACCTGTTCCAAAGCTCTTCTCCCCAATCCCCAAACCCCCAACAGATACCATACACTGGATTTTCATGGACTCATTGAATGTCAGAGATGTAAGGGACCTTAGAACATAGAATGCCAGACCTGGGGGGGGACCTTAGAAACTACCTCCAGTGCTTTCATTTTACACATGAGAAAAATGAAGCTGAGATGAGAAGTTCGTCACTGAGTTAACTAGCATTAAGGGCCTACTATGGGCCAAGCAGAGTCCTAAGTGCTAAGGATACAAAGAAAGGAAAAAAACAGTCTTTACTCTCAAGGAGCTCACAGTCTAATGGAAGGGAGCAACATGTAAACAACTGTGTACAAACAAGTTATGTACAGGATAAACTGGGGGTAGTCTCAGAGGGAAGGTACTAAGGTTAAGAAGGACTGGGAAAGGCTTCTTGCAGAAGGTGAGACTTTAGATAAGACCTGAAGAAAGCCATGAATGACAGAAGGTGGACAGGCATGGAAGTCAACCAGAGAGAATGCTCAGAGTCAGGAGATACAGTGTTGTGTGGAACAGAGTAAGAGAAGAGTAAGGTGTAAGAAGATGAGAAATGACTTCTCCAAGGTCATACAGTAAGTTAGTAAGAGAACTAAGAGTAGAGCCTAGTTTTCATAGCTCCCACCTTGTTCATGATTCTTTCCCCTGCATTTTGCTTGACCACTCCCATCTCTCTCTCTCTTTCTTTCTTTTTTGGCTAGGCAATGGGGTTAAGTGACTTGCTCAGGGTCACACAGCTAGTAAGTGTTATGTGTTTGAGGCCAGATTTGAACTCAGATCCTTCTGAATCCAGGGCTGGTGCTCTATCCACTGCACCACCTAGCTCTCCCCACCCCCATCTCTTTAAGATCCATCTCTCTAAGATCCATCTCTCCTTGGGCAAGACCCAAGATCTATGTCTCATGTCTAATTCCCTGCAGGTTCTCTCTTGCTATTTATTCCCTGATGGCCCTGAACCTGCTTCTCATCATATCATTCTCTCTCCCTCTCAATCCAGACCCCAGCTGCTTGTGCTTGTTCGAGTGGACCAGGACCAGAATGTGGTGCATCCACAGCTACTCTCATTGACCTCACAACTGAAGGCTGGGAAGGGTCTGACCATTGTGGGCTCAGTGCTGGAGGGCACCTTCTTGGACAACCACCCCCAGGCCCAGCGGGCAGAGGAGGTATCAAAGTACCATGAGATTGAGAGTTGGAAGGCCTTGAAAGATTAGCTTGAATTACTCCCACCCAGAGATTATTGTAATGTAAAAGCTGGAAGGAACCTTAGAGATCGGAGATGATCTAATCCCCCTAATTTTGCACAGGAGAAAACTGAAGCCTAGATTGAGGGAAAAGACTGGCCCAAGATGGCAAATTAATGGCAGAACCAGAAATTGGATCTAGGTCCTCTGACTAAAAATCCAACCCTCTTTCCACTTCCATACACCACTTTCTCCAGAATAGCATCATAGAATGTTAAAGTTGTAAGGAACCTTTAGAGATCATCCAGTCCAGCTTCTTCATTTTTGCATGTGAAGATACTAGGACCTAGAGGGTCACATGATTTGTTCAAGGTCACAGAGTTAGAGGAGGAGATGGGACTCACATTTCGACCTACTGATTGCTAGTCTGGGGCTTTTCCCATTGTACCAGTGTGTTCACAAGTTTAGAAGTCCAGTAGGGCTGGGAGGCCCCATCATTCTCAGGGATGAGGCTAGAAGAGGTGAAGATGAACTATAGAGAGAAGGATGGAGACTGTGTGCTTTAGGGTCCCCGGTTCCTTATGCAGCCTGAAAGCTTTGGCTGTTGCTCCACTGGGTTGTTGGCATTCATCTGTCAGAGGGACTGAGGAAGCTAGAGCTAAAGGCTTCAGCTGCTTCTGATTCTACTTTTTGTCCATTGTGTCCCCTCTCATCCACCCAAGTCTATTCGACGACTGATGGAGGCTGAAAAGGTGAAGGGTTTCTGCCAGGTGGTGATCTCTTCCAATCTTCGGGATGGGGTATCACACCTCATCCAGTCAGGGGGACTTGGGGGCCTACAGCATAATACTGTGCTAGTTGGTTGGCCCCGGAACTGGCGCCAGAAGGAGGACCACCAGACCTGGAGGAACTTCATTGGTAAGGGGGTCTCTTAGAAGGGGCACTTGGAGTGGGCACCGAATCGGGGAGGGACACAAAGCATGTTCTCTTTTGGGACTGGCTCTATTTCTGTCTGTCATCATCTTTTTCTCTCTCTAAGATTCTCTTGGTCTTTTGGTTCCCATCTAAGTCTTCCATCTTTATTCATTTCTGTCTGTCTCTGTCTCTATCCCTAATTTCCTCTGACTCTGACTACCTTTGTTTGTCCTCTGTCTCCATGTAAGTCTCTGGTTCTGTTTTTCTCTATTTCCCTCCTTTTGTTTCCCTGTTTCTACTGCTGTGTCTCTGAGACAGTGTGGCACAGAAGATAAGGTGCTGGATTTGAGGTCTAGGAGACATGGGTTCAAATCTCACTGCTAACATTAACTTTGTAACCATAGGCAAGCTTTTTTTTTAAGCTTTTTTTTTGTATGTAAAATGAGAATAATGATGCCTGTAGTGCCAATCTCCCAGGACAATTGTGAGATTCTAACAGAATAATATATGCTTTTCAAACCTTAAAGAGCAATATAAATGTCAGTTATTATTATTCTTCCTCCTGCCTTTCTATCTTTGTCTCTGTGCCTCAGGGGATGATTTACAAGACACAGTGGACATGGGATATACTAGGCTGAAGACAAATATAGTTCACAGATGTGGAATAATCCTGTTTATCATACTTTGCAAAGAAGCTTTCATATGTTTCTTATTTTAGCTTCACAACAAGCAGGGATTGTTATTCCCATTTTGTATAAGGAGAAACTGAGGTACAGAGGGGTTAAATGTTCTACTCAAGGCCACAGAATAAATAAATAAATAATAAATAATAGACTTAGAACTGGAACTCCAGGCTTCTGACTCCTGGTTTAGTGCTCCGGTTGAGCAGGTTAGAAGCAGGCTCCAAAGGAACAGCGATCAATATAGTCATATTTGGAGGGGAAGCTAGCCATTCATGGGATTCAGAGGGAGGAGGGTGCTCAGCCTTCAGAGCCCCAGGCTTGAGGCTCACATTGATATTGTCATCTCAGAGCTGGTTCGGGAAACCACAGCTGGACATTTGGCCTTGCTTGTCACCAAGAATGTATCCATGTTCCCTGGGAATCCTGAGCGTTTTTCTGAGGGCAGCATCGATGTCTGGTGGATTGTGCATGATGGTGGCATGCTCATGCTACTGCCTTTCCTGTTGAAGCACCACAAGGTTTGTGTTTGTGGTGGCGAGGCAGGGGACACTGGGGTATAGAAGAAGGGGTGATATGTGGGGGCTGGAAACTGGGTTAGGTAGTGAAGCAGGGAATTTGGAAACTGGGAAAAAGTATTTCAAAGGAGGGGAAGTTGAGATGTATCTCCTTTCTTCAGTCACATTTCCATGCCTTCTTTCTGCCCTTTTAGTATCTCTTTACTCTTCCAGGTGCCCAGAGACCTCCTGAGGATTCCTCTTAGGAAAGTAGCTGATAAATATACAGATAGTTATAGAAATTTGGGTCTGGAAGGGACCTTAGATTATACAATGACCAAACCAGAAGGGACCATTGAATAGAATGTCAGTGCTGGAAAGGACCCATAAGGAACCTCTAATTTAGACCAAATATCTCTTTTAACAGACAAGAAAGCTGAGGCCCAGTAATGGCAATTTACTTGCTCAAATTAAAGCAATTATCAAGATAATTGTAACAGGGTGTGTCTGATTAAAGTGTTTGGCAGAGTCAGGACTAGAAGTCTCTTAACCTCTAGTCTTTTGCTCTTTCTACTAATCCGAAGTGCCTCTCTCTCCAAAGGATCCTGGACAGAATGTTTAACCTAAAGTAATGGAACTATAATGGGGGAACCTTAGGCAAAAATTGGAGAGATCTTTTTGGTTAGGTGGGATCAAGGCAGAGATTCCTTTTGCCACTGAATTTTACCCATAACTCCCTTTTCTGCCCAGTGGTGTAGGAGCCTGGGCATCTCTTTCAATGTCTCTCTCCAGGCGGTATCTCACTGTGTCTGAAATATGTCTCCTCACTCCCCACCCCCCACCTTCAGGTCTGGCGCAAGTGCAAGATGCGCATCTTCACTGTGGCACAGATGGATGACAATAGCATCCAGATGAAGAAGGACCTGACAACTTTCCTTTACCACCTTCGAATTACAGCAGAGGTGGAGGTGGTGGAGATGGTGAGGGAGAGTCCTCTTTGTTTGACCCCCTCACTCAGATGACTCCAGGGGTAGTCCCTTCCATTAGCCTGTGGCCCTCTGGCCTTTCTCCTACAAATCATTCATTCCATGCCCATACACCTTTATTCCTTCCTGTTTCATTCATTCTTTGATCTGTTCAATCATTCATTTACTTATTCATTTCAGTTCATTCTTTTATTCACTCATATTCATTCATTAATCCATTCATTCATCCACTCATCTAGCCACTTACTTATTCAATTGTCTATTCATTCATTAATTTTTTCATTCATAGCCATTTCTTCATTCACACATTTGTTTCCTTACATTAATTCACCAAGTGCCTACTATGTGCCCAGCATTGTTCTAGGTTCTGAGAATGGTGGAGATTTGCATTTTGTCTAGAGCAGGAATTGGCAACCTTTCAATGGAGTGAAGACATTTTTTTTAATATTCTTAGAATATAACTTTTTGAAGAATTTTGGATATATATGTGTGTACTTTATAATCAATCAACAAGCAATCATCAAGTGTTTGATCTGTGATGGGCACTATGATAAGTATTGGGGATTTATAAAGGAAAAGCAAAAACATTCCTTACCCTCAAGGAACTTATATTCTAATGGGGGAGAAAACATGTAAATTAATACATATATGATAAATACAGAATAGATGAAAAGTAGTCTTAAAGAGAAAGGCATTAGTAACTGTAGAGCCTCCTGTAAGATGGCTCTTGAGCTGAGTCCTAAGAAAAGCCAGGTATTGCAAAAGTCTGAGGTGAGGAAGGAGATCGTTGCAGGCATGGAGGATAGCTAGGGCAAAAGCACAGAGATAGGAGATAGAAAGTTGTGTGTGAAGAACTAGTAGTCAAGAACAGCTGGATTGTAGAGTTCATGGAGAGAAGTAGTGTTTTGAAATATTATAAAGACAGGACAGAAGCAGGTTATGAAAAGCTTTAAATGTCAAACTGAAGAGTTTATATTTGAGCTGAGAGGTAACAGTGAACCTTTGGAGTTTATTGAGTGGTGTGTGTGTGTGTGTGTGTGTGTGTGTGTGTGTGTGTGTGACACGGTGAGACCTGTGCCTTAGCAAAAATTACTTTGGCAGCTGTAAGGTCTAATTAGAGGTGTGAGTCCAATTAGAAGGCGATTGCAACATTCCAGGTGAAAGATGATAAGAGCTATAAAGCTATCTTATATAAATAATCAATATATATTGCATGTATAATATTGGTGCTAGAGAGATTTTTACACAAATCCAATCTGTATTTTGTTCATCCATTTTTCTTATTTTTATATAACTTATATAAGTTAATACAGTATGATAGAAAGACTAGGGGCAGCTAGGTGGTGCAGTGGATAGAACACCGGCCCTGAAGTCAGGAGGACCTGAATTCAAATCCGGCCTCAGACCAAACACTTGACACTTACTAGCTGTGTGACCCTGGGCAAGTCACTTAACCCCAATTGCCTAAAAAACAAAACAAAACAAAAAAACAAAGAGAAAAAAAAAGAAAGACTAAATAATGTCTCCAGAAGGTACCTCTTTAGAATGGCTTTTGTATGGCTTAGGAATTGGAGGGAGGGCCCTGGAGAGCTCCTATAGCCCTTTCCATTAGCATGTTAGTACAATGAGTTTATTTGATTAGTGAATTTTCACTTTGCAAGGCTAGGAAAGCTTGGCTTTGAGGGGATGCAGTTGAGGGCAAGAGAAAATGGATTATGCATGATGGTGATATGGAGGACAGGAAATGGAGGGAAGTTGGGTAGCAGCAAGCTCTATAGAGGGTGAGAATGCTTAATTCAGTCAACAGCTCAGCAGAGGAGTTCCCAGTAGGAATTGTCTTTGTGCTTTGGGAAGCAAGTATGCTTGTGGTGGAGTGGGAGGGGGAGGGTAGAGAGGTAGGGTGAATCATGAGAGTTTTAAGGCTTTTCCCCTCTCCTCAAATGCTAGTAATGATTTATTGTTCCTGGTGCTGATGGTCATTAATGAAATCAGTCAGAGTACAGGTAGTACAGGTACAAACACACTCATTCCTTATCTGGCTGAAAGGGCCTCTTATGGAACTAATAGGGCTCCTTGTTATTCGGGAGCCTCCACTATAGATACCTGTAATTGGGGATTCAGGAGAGGGTAATCCTTAATCCAGGAAAGAAGGCAACCTAGGAACGAAGGAAATGCTGAATTCAAAGAATGAAATTCTAATGGGATAACTTTAGTCATATGTTGCAGACCTATTTTAGGGTGAAGTGGGAGCAGGGCTTCCTTGTGCTCTGAAATCATGCCCTACAGGTGTCTCTTTTGCCCAGGAACAGGTGTTCTACTAAAAAGACTAACAAAGACACAGTCCCTTCCATCAAGGACTCTCTCATCCTCACCTAAACAAATTAAAAATTCTTCTAGTGCACTATAAGTGTGTGTATGTGGGGGCATATTGACCTGTTAATTTTTTTATGAGAGGAGCAGCAGAGACCTGAGGGGGGCCACCCCATACTCTGCCCAAGAACCTAGTTCTCATCTTCATCTCCATCTTTATCTTTTCTTTTGTATTGGTTGGCAGCATGAGAGTGACATTTCTGCCTACACCTATGAGAAGACACTGGTGATGGAACAACGCTCACAGATACTCAAGCAAATGCATCTGACCAAGAATGAGAGAGAGCGAGAGGTGAGGAGGTGGGGCATGGTCCATAAGTATGGCCATTCTGAGAGAGGCACTAGGGCTTCTAATTCTCCTTTTTCTTACTGCTGCCCATTGGGTATCATCAACCTTTTGTATGGGTTTTCCAAATCTCTAAACACCAGGTTTCTCTAGATTTCTTTACTGCTACCCACACTCAAGTATTCCCAACCATTTAGATGGTGCTTTCAGCACTGGGCATGCACCAACAGCATATGAAATTGGCCTGGACAACTGGAAGGGTACAGAAAGGGTCAAGACTGATTTGGCTTCTAAATAGCCTTGGCACATGGGATGCTGGATAGCAGGTTCTCCCAAAGTGTGAGTTATGAGATATTGGTGTTTGATTCTTTTCCAATGTGATAACTGGATTCTTTTGGAGTATGAGTACAGAGTCTTACTGGAGTGGCTGATATATGGGATATTGGGTCCCTTTGGGCTGCCAGTGATGAGTTTTGTGTAATTTGTCTCTGAGGGTATGGATTTGGAGTAATTCTTGAATGTAAGTAATGGGTTGAATGAGGAATCATAGGGTATTGGTGCTAGGTTTACTTGGAGTTTGAGGCTTAGGCCCTTAGCATATAAGCATATCTCTGGTTAATCACCAGATCCAAAGCATCACAGATGAGTCCCGTGGCTCTATTCGGAGGAAGAACCCTGCTAACACTCGCCTTCGGCTCAATGTCCCTGAGGAATCTGCTGGGGACAGTGAAGAGAAGCCAGAAGAGGAGGTAAGGAGGGGAGAGGTGGCAGGAGGCAGGCCTTATAAGGTGTGGTAGAAAGAACTCAGGGGTCATCTAACACCCAATCTCCAACTAGGTGCAGCTGATCCATGACCAAAGTGCACCTAGCTTCCCTAGCAGCTCTCCATCTCCTGGGGAGGAGCCTGAAGGAGGAGAGGCTGCTCCTGAGAAGGTGCATCTCACTTGGACTAAAGACAAGGTGGTGGCTGAGAAAAATAAAGGACCCAGCCCAGTCTCATCCGAGGGAATCAAGGATTTCTTCAGCATGAAGCCGTATGGACAAGTCTGGGAATTTGGGTGGGGGAACAAGGTTTCTGGACTGGGGGGAGGGTGGCCTCACCCTTCTGAGGGTTCAAGCTACAGGTACTTAAGAAAGATTGCTGGTTTTGGAGTCAGGAGACCTGAGTTCAAAGCTTGGCTTTGTGATCAGGGAAAATCACAACCTTTCTGAGATTCATTTTCCTCACTTTTAAAAAGTGAGGAAAGTGCTTTGTAAAATTTGAAGTACTGTAAAGATGTGAGTTATTAAGGAGTCAGTCAAGCCAGAGTTGTTGAAGACAGAAAGTCTAGGGTTAGGAGGTGCATTTTTTTCATTGAAGAAGCTTAAACATACATTCTTCTCAAGGCTGGGGCTGGTGGCTTTATAAACACCTTGTCCTCTCCCTGGCCTTGCTCTGACAACCTCTCCTTTCCTTCTTTCCCTCTTCCTCTTCCTATTGTTTCTTTTGTGCTGCCTGAAGTGAGTGGGAGAATTTGTAAGTTCTGAGAGTCCTTTCCTCTTTTTTGGGGTTGGGGTTGGTCAGGGTCCTTGCTCCCCTAACCATTCTAACACCCAAAGTGCCCAACTCTGCCTCCCTCCTCTCCCTAGGGTACCCAACATATGTTACTGGGCCCTATACCCTCTTACCCTAACTGTGGGAGATCCTGACTTGGGGTTGGGTGGGGAGGCCCTTCCCGTTTTCTCTTGTGCTCATATACCAATGCCTGGGTACCCTCAGGAATCAGTCCAACGTGAGACGCATGCACACAGCTGTGAGGCTGAATGAGGCCATCGTTAAGAAGTCGCAGGACGCGAAGCTGGTGCTTCTCAATATGCCCGGACCACCACGTAACCGGAAGGGCGACGAGAACTGTATCCTGGTGACCAAATAGAGACAGGGTCCTGGGTTGGGGGGTAGGCTAGGGGCTCAGGGATCGACAAGGGATTGGATTTGGGTCTTGGGATCTATCCCCAGGGTTGCTCATCACAGTTCCTTTCGGCCAACAACGGGGCATTAGTGTTCAGCACCACGGACAGAGACACGGGCGCTGTAGAGCAGCCCTGGCGACCCCTTGTGGGCAGTAGCAATCCCTTTTCGCCGTCACAGTTCTGGGAGAGCTGGTGGGGAGCTAAGGGACTGAGGTGGGAGGGGGAACCTGGCTATCTGAGTGACTGTCGTCGGCCTTTCTCCTTGACGAACCTGCCCACAGACATGGAGTTCCTCGAGGTACTCACAGAGCACCTGGACCGGGTGATGCTAGTGCGCGGTGGTGGCCGTGAGGTTATCACCATCTACTCCTGAGAGCGGGAACGCCCTCCCGGGCTCTTGGGCCCACCTGCCCTGGACCACTGGATCTCCGTCTGCGCCGTCCCTGCCGCCACCGCCGTTTACATAGACTCCCTTTCCCTGCCCGCGTCCCCAGCTCCCTCTCGCTGCCCAGCCCTAGGACGCAGGACTCTGAACCCAGGAGCCTTGGCTCTCCTTGAAGGACGACTCGACTTGCTTCCAGCTTCCCTTTATCTGGGGCTGGGCCCCGAGAGACAGATTGAGCCGGCCTGTTTGCCCATTTTTATATCTCCGCCCCTGCCCAGACTAAGGAGATGCTGAAGCTTCGGGGACAAGAAGAAATCGACTGCGCTGCTTGGACTGGGTGGAGGCTACTACTTCCCTTTTGCGACCGCACTGGGAGCTGGGAGCACCGGGCAGATCTTGGCACACCCTCGACGGCACAAGCTAGTCCCTGGGCTAGGAGTCCCGATCCCTGAGTCTCAGCTTTACCCCCTCCTCCTTCACCCGGAGAAATCATTGGAGAGAGCCAACGGCCAGTCAGAGATGCGGCCTCTCCGATCCCTTTACGGCCTTCTTGAGAATCTCCAGAACCCATAGGACAGACAGTGCCGGGGGTCTGGAGCGGGGCTGGGGCCGAGTCGGGCCCCTGTACATAGTATACAGCAGACAGTCCATGCATTTTTAACGTGACCATATTTATGTGACTAGAAGCGCAATGAACTTAACTCCTCCATGCCAGCACTGAGCTTGCCTGCAGGAGAGGCTGCGCTCCAGCTCTGGGGCAAGGCGAGGAGGCAGAGGACGGGAAGTAATCTGGGACCTGGAGGTTGGGTTTATATAGATCTCCAAGTGCTTAAGCCCAAATGGTCGAGGAAGTAGCTCCGGCTTCTTAGCTATAGGTATTTGTGGATCTCCCAGGCGACCCCGTCCCTTTATCTTCTTTTCCCTTTCGCCCTTTCCTCCCACCCCTCCGCGCCACTCGGCTTTTAAAATGTAATCAGGGAAGAGAAGTCTCCAAGTTTTTTGGATTCATCTCACTGCGGATTTGAGCTTCCACTACAGCTGCAGTTGCTGAGATGCGCTTACTGTCCTCCCCCTCCTTCTCGACCTGGGGCTGGGGCCTCTTAGGGGTTAGTGCGCGTCCCTCCTAGTGGAGGGCCCTAAGTACTTGAGCAAGAGCTGCAGTTCCCCCTTTCCCGCCCCGGTGCCTTCACCTGGGGAGCAGTAGCCCGGGCAGTCCCGCTGGTTCCTTGCTTGTCCCCTGCCTCAACTCCAGCCTCCACTTCCTGGGCTCCTCGCCAAAGACTTGCCCGCGCCTGGCCAGCACCGCCCCCTACGTGTCCCTCCTCAGCGTTCCTCTTCCTAATCCTATTCCCATTCTCAGACACAGCTAGTCCTCCCCTCGCTCTCCAATTCCTTTCCGGCCAGGTTTTCAGAATAAATGCCAGCGGACCTGCACTAAGCAGATTGAGAGATGTGGGGTTGCTTCCTTCTTGGGAAGTTAAGGGGGTAGGGGCATCAGATTCCCGTCGGAGGGTGAGGCCGTGCATCCAGCCTCTAGCTTCCAGATTTGGTCCTTGTACCCGCCTCCATTCATCAAGTTCTCGTCAGGGGGAATACGAACCTGTTCGAGCCCTGCTATAGGTAGTCTGGGCAGCGGACCTCGGGGCCAAGTGCTTCTCCTCCTGCATGACTTCCACCTTTCAGAGAGAGGAAGAAGGTAGGAGGCCTGAATGTGCTCTTGGCTCTGTAATTTCACTTGTTTCCGGCCCAGACACCCAAAATTATTCTCCTCTTGGCGTTTGTGCCTCATCCACATCCCTAACCACTCCTCCACAGCCTTGTCCTCACCTGTTAACAGAGAGGGAACTGTGGTTCTGTGAAACCTGACCCTGCTAGCCACCCTTCCTCATACCTCCACCCGAGAGGGCTCGTTTGAACAGAAGGCACTGCATGTCTGTCTGGTTCTGCTCCTGCACACTGACTTCTGTGACTGCAGTGCCTCCCCATCCCAGGAGCACCCCCTCCCTTAGCTATCCCCCTCCCTTTGTGAGAGTACTTTTCTCCTTTGCTCGTTTGGGAGTCAGCAGGGTGTTGGAACCTAATAAGATCATCTGAACACTACCTTTGTCTTGTTTGACCTCCTTCTCTCCTCCCTTTCCCCCTTGCCAGCCTGAGGCAACCGAGTTTAGTGAGACACCAAGAGAAATGTATGGAGGTTGGGGGAGGTAGTCTAATAAGGAATGAAGATAGATTAAGGCTCCCAGGTCAGATTTCACAAAATGACCAGGAAGTAGGAGCTCCACACAGCTTGAAAAATATGAAGCCCTGGTCACCCTGACCAAAGGCAACCCTAGAAATTGTTTTACCTTTGCCCAAGGATGGTTGGAGGGAAAAGGCAGCGCCAACGTCAATCAGGGCACTAAGCTGCATTGTCCCAGACTCCCCAGTTGGCAAGACCTAAGATCCCAGCAGTAAGCAGCAGCCCCATGGGTTGAGTTTCTGTGGATGACAAAAAACTCAGACCCCTGAAAATCCCCCTCCCTTTTGTGTGCTACATGTGCAATATATTTGTTATGAATGTTCCCACAAGTCATTCATTAAACTACCTTTATAATCACTGTAGCTTGATGTTTTATGTCCATCCAAGTGACTTTTATTCTGAGTGCAATATTTCAATAGCCTTGTAGTGACTTTGTGTAGTGCTTTTGTGTTTAGAGATCTCTGTGCAGGGCAATGCAAAGAAGTTTAAAGACCTTGTAAATAGGACAGGTTGCAAACCAAAACCAGAGTATTTATTATTCTTATTCTTGGGCTTGCCTTTAATTTTGTGTGCAAGTGTTTGGGTATTCAGCATTCCTTCTCAGTATTTATCTTTGTGTTTTTTGTGCCAATATTAAAAGGGAGGGGTTGGTTCTCTCTTCAATTGTTGAATGCTCCTGTTTAATGCTTTATAGCTTTTACTGTATTAATTTTTTAGACTCCTGTCTGCACAAAATGCAATAAAAACAATTTTATTACACCCTTCACACCCTGTGGTGTCTCAAGTTGATACTGGAAAGAAAAGGGAACAAGGTAGCGGTATTCAGGAAAACACTGTTTTGTTTTTTTTAAGGGCAAAGACTTTCATACTGACATGGGCTTCATAGGATCTGAAAGACCCAGGCCCAATTGCCTTTCCCAGAGCTGGGCTGTCTTTCTTTTCTGGGTACTCTACTATCTTGCCAGTCTAGATCCCATTTGGACAAAGAACAGAAGCAGCAAAGAAATGAATGTGATACAGTGGAAAGAGCACTTGACTGGAAGTTGGGAGATCTGGGTTGGAATTTTGACTCTAAACTAGTTGTGCAGAACTAAGCAAGTCCCTTCCCCCATTTGAGCCTCAGTTTCCTCCTTCATAAGATGAAGGGGTTGGACAACATCATCTCTAAAGCACATTTCAGCTCAAGATTCTATTAACTGCTTTTTGAGTGGTCAGGATGAAACGGTGAAATTGTTCAGGCAAGTGAGGAATTGGGCACTGGAAACTCCTTCCCTTAATCGTTACAAAAAATAGGGAATCACAAAGTCCAAAATTCTTTTCCTAGTACAAAAGAACACAAGTAGAGTCTACATGGAATCATCTGGGAGAAACTATAGTTGAAACAAATGTTTTAAGTATAAAATATAATTATCTAACAGGAGTTTACTACAGGTAGTTATTGAGAGTTTATCACCAGGTGAGCTGCACCAGAAGAAGTTAAAAAAATTTCTGGTGTAGTCCCGACAGAGACAACATCTGACCCTGGATGGATGGGCAGATTGGGTGAGCAGCTGAAAGGTGGGATTTAGGGTAAGGATACTATGAAATGCAACACTTGAAGCCACTTAATCAGTGATACCATTATATGATTCCACCGTGGGATGTCCCAGAGAGGTCCATTTCAGATATTCAGACTGAAAACCATCCAATAGGACAGACACAATTTTTGCATTTTTCTTCTTTAATTAAAAAGTAATATTCTTATCTTATTAACAACACAATAGTTTCAAAGAGAAAAAAACACTATATAACACAAACAGGTTGGAACATAAAAAGCTGCCACCTAAGGGACCTTGAGTTTTCTAAACCATGTTCAAACAGCTGCAGGCTCTGGCACAGCTAAAGGCCCAACCTCCTGGCCCCTCCCAAGCCCCCAGAGGCTTTGGCTCATAGAGGTGGAATAAGCATGTCCCCAAGGAAAGAGCAGCTTCCTTTGGTGCCCACAGAGAGCAGAAGCCAGATGCTCTCCTACCAACAATTTCATTCAGGCTCAAAACTTGGGAATGGAAGGTTGGGTGTCCATACCAAGATGCATTGCAGCTGCTAGAACATCTGCCCTCAAATTATCCCTTGCCCACAACTCCTCTCCTCAAAAAACCAAACAAGTGGGTTGAGATGAACAGTCTGTTTCTCCAAGCTAATTGCTAAAAAAAAAAAATCTCTGAGAAAATGGAATTCTAGGCCAGGTTCTAGAGTTGCATTTGCTTATGTTATAGGCTCCTTACCATCCTCCACCTGATAACCACCTGTGGGAGAGCTACAAGGCCAGTTACAGGAGGGGGATTTGGGGATGGGCATACAATCTGGGCATACAAGAGCTAACAATTTAGTTAGTGAGTGAAACTATTTGGTCTGTGGGGATGGCTAAGTTAAATGCAAAAACCCTGAACAGGCTGAAATGGCCTGGCTAATAAGCTTTCATGGCTGCACTGTGGCCAATTCCTTCCCCAAACCCTGGGGGAAGATTTTATTAAACCACAAATTGGCCTTTCTCCTAGCTTTTGCCTCTTTTTCTAGAAGGAGGCAACTTTGGTGACACCGTGTTTATTCAAACCCAGTTTGCCAATTGCTTTTTTTGATTCCCTCCCGAGTAGGTTTTGAAGAATACAGGTTTGTGCTGTGTTAAATTGGTAAGCTTTCCTTTCAATGTTGCCTCCTCCTAAGGAGGCTGGTGGTTGTTTGAATGAGCAGAGGCAGTGGCTCTGGACCATGATAAACAAATGACATTCCAAACTAAGTGGGGCAGAAACTTATTTCAGCTGCCCCAAGAAAGGGCCAAACCCATGCCTCAGCTTCTTCATTCCCTAAGCCCAAGAAACGCCTGACTGCCAATTCAGCTCAGACACCTACACTTCTGCTCCATAAATCTTGGAGCCTATCAAACTCTGCCCATAGAGGGAGATCAGCAACAAAGCTGGGTGTGGGAAGGAAAAGTGGTGATACAGGCTCATGACACTCAATATGGATGTGGTCAGGTGGACGGAGCACCTTGGAAAAACTCTAAAAATGTGGTAAATGGGTGGAAGAGGGAGGAGTGGGGATGAAGGGAGGGTGGGATTGATAGATTAGCATCAGTAATGCCTCTGGTAGGATCCCAGGGGTGCTTGGGACCGACCCACCTGTGCTGTGGTTTGACTCACCAGGTGAGAGAGGGCAGGGCCACTCTGGATCAGGGTGTCCAGGGCTTTCTGTACACTTGGATTATCAAAGTTGATATATGTGGAGGACGCTGGCCTTTGGCCAGCAATATTGCTTGCAGGTGCCAGGAGACTGGAGGACTGGCCGAAGAGCCCTTGAGATGGAGCCCCGGGCCTGGGGCCTACGTTGCAGGCAGAGCCTCCCTGTCCCAAGATACTTGGAGGCTGGTTGCCTGAGGCCTGTGATCTCTGCTGAGACTGGTTGTTAGCCATGGTGGCAAAATTCTGGTTCTGTGTGCCTGCTGGGGGAGCTGTGGCAGGGGTAGGACTGCTGTTGGCCACAACAGCTGCTGCAGCAGCAGTGGTGGCACCACTATTAAAGAGGCTGAGGATTTTGGCCTGAAGCTCCTGCTGTGGGGTGGGGGCTGATGCTGGAGCTGGTGTAGCCGGAGGGAGTGCCTGACTGCTCTGAAGAGGCTGGGGGCTAGGCAGGCTGGACTGGGATTTCAGTGAAGTGCCCGAAGTTGCCCCAAGGGGTTGGCCGGAAATAGTAGCTGAAAAGACAGAAAACAAAGGGCTCTAGCTCAAGTCCTAGGCAAGGGTGGGGTGTCAAGAGGCACAGGGAAAGGAAAGTGTGGAGTATGCTTAACATTTATATTATTCATCTATAAAGGTTATGGCTCAAGCTTCCCCAAAGGATTGGCCCACTTTGTTGCTTTTAGAAAGCACCCCAGCTCCCACATAAAATTACTGGAGTGGGCCCAAGAAGTTGACAGCCTCAGCCCCATCCCCTATCATAGGATCATAGGACTTAGAGTTGGCAGGCACCTTAGAGATCATCTAAGTTCAACCTGCTCATTTTACAGATGAAGAAAACTGAGGTCCAGAGAAGTTAAGTGACTTGTATGAAGTCACAAAGGGAGTAAATAATAGAAATGAGATTCCAAATCCAGTACTCTTTCCACTACACCACATTGTCTCTTCCAAAACATTAAATGAAAGATCAGAATCGGTGGTTACATAACAAAGCAAACCTCTCTTTTCTATCAGGAATATATATATATGTAGGTAAGTAAGGAGGGGAAGGAGAGTGGGGTTGGTAGGAGAACTATTTACACTACAACCACAATAATATAAAGAAAAGAAACCTTGAAAGACTTCAGAACTCTGATCAATGCAGTGACCAATCATGACTTCAGAAGAACAATAGTGAAGAATGTCTCCACTTCTTGGCAAAGACAGTGGATTAGAGGTGTGAAATGAGGCATACATTTTCCGACATAGCCAATGTGTTTTGTTTTGCTTAACTATGCAGGATGACCCATATGGGTCAGTGCCACCCTTCCCATCTGAATCTGGAGATTAGCAATGCAGAATCAGAACGTCACCTTGACCCTGCCACACAGCTCACCTGGCAGAAGGTCCGTGCTGCTCCTTATAAGCCTTTCCTTCCTCTCACGTAAATAGTTAATGATCTTATCTGTTTCTTCAGCAGTGAGGTACCTGTTATCAGCCAGTAAATTGAGGAGACTCTGGATGGCAGGTGGGTGGCCTCCTCGTACCCCCTCTTCCATGGGGGCTGCTGCTGCTCGCTCCCTTTCCTGCATAATGGCCTCATCTGCCATCTTGGCTGCCTGCCTGGCGATTTCTTCTCGTTCCTTCTCCCGAGATTCAGTCTTGTAGCGTTCATAGTTCCTTGCTACCAGCACCATGGCATCTGCTTGGGGCATGTTACGATGCTCTGTGAGAAAGAACGACACACGAACTTGAGCTATTTCCTCCTACTGACAGTTCTGAGTAGTTTCAGGGCTGGTATCCACCTTGTCTTTCCTGACCCTAAACCGACAAGAAAATCATTATAGTAATGGGAAAGACAAAGAGCAAAGAGAGACCAGGAAATGGTGAATGATAACTTTGGTTGAGAATAAGTAACTTTGCAAGGAACTGGGTTTCAATATCTTTTGGCTCAAGGATTAACGGTGAAAGTCAAAGTTACATAAATAACTTCCTTTTCTATACCCCACTAATTTCAAATAGATACACAGTTGTACTATTAATGAGAGTGAGTAAAAAGAAGTAAAAAGAAGGCAGGAGGCCTTTCCAGGAGCCAATGCATCTGTAGGGGAGCAGAAGCAGAATGTTCTGTCCCTATACTCTTTGAAATATCTTTTCTTACTTCCTGCTCAGATGTCAGCCCCCTCCTGCCACTAGCCCATGAGTTGAGTCAAATGTCTGACTCCTTCCATTAGGACTAACTGCATTCTTGAGATTAAAATGTCAGCCTAACCCACTCATTCCCCTTATGTGGCTTTGTGGGACCTAAACTGTTCCTTAGAAGGCAGGCAGAAAGACTGCACTATTCAAATGCATCAAAAATAAAAATAGCTAATGTTTCTTTAACATTTCAGTTTACAAAGAGTTTTCTTTCAGCCTATAATGTAGTCTGAGCAGGGATTCAAAGCCAAAAAAAATTTATTAAGCACCTTCTACTTTTGGGGCCACGTACTAAGAACTGGAGATACAAAGACACAACAAAGACTCTGCTTCCAAAGAGACATACATTTTTGGACATGGTAAATATGGGAATTTTTTTTTGCATGACTATGCATATTTATTAGAAGAGTTTGTTTTATCTTTTTTTGGGGGAGGGAGAAAAAATAGTACTTGATAATTGGGGGGAAAATAGCTAACGAAATTTGACTAAAAAACATACTCTGCTCTCAAGAGGCTTCTGATCTAGTGGAGGACAAATACAAAAATAACTATGATACAAGGCAGAATGAGATAAGTACAAAGGAAAACTTCAGACAATGTCATGAGGGGAAAGACATATAAATCCCCCCTCCCTTACCATCATGCTCTTACTCATTCTCCTTGAAATATCCTCTTCCCTTTTATCCAAATTTCCATTTATCTAAATTTCATCTTTCCTTAAGACTCACCTCTAGCTCCTACTAAGTCTTCTCCTACAGCTCCAGTTAGCGTTAATCTCTCTTTTTCCTGAACTCCAATAAAGCCTATTGTCTAAACAGCAAACTCTATTAAACACTAAAGCACTGTGCTGGGGTGGGGGTGGGAGTGAGGGAGTAGGATTTAGATGGTCCCTGCCCTCAAGGAATTTACAGTTGGGTAGAAGAGATAGCAACACAGATACTATACAATATTACATAATATAAGCATTATGGAGCTACAAAACAAAATTCTATGTGTGTTCTGAGGGAGAAGATCATTAGCAACTGGGACAATCAAGGAAGGCTGAGGCCAAAGAGTTAAATGTCTTGGCTAATAATCACATAGCTAATGTTGGAGCTGGGATTCAAATCCAGTGCTCTTCTCACTACACCATGTTTTTCAATTGCTTTAGGTATCTCCAAGTCTTCATGACCCCATTTGGGGTTTTCTTGACAAAGATATTGGAGTGGTTTGCCATTTCCTTCTCCAGCTCATTTTACAGATGAGGAAACTGAGGCAAACACAGTTAAGTGAGTTGCCCAGGGTCACAAATTTAGTAAGTGATTAATGGCAGTATTTGAACTTGGGTCTTACTGATTCCAGGCCTGGCAGTCTATCCACTGTACCACCTAACTGCCCACTATACCATGCTGCCTCTTAAATATAGTCCTGTACATTATGGGAACTATTCAATCAAGGTATAAAATATCCAATCAGCTGAAATGCTTCCTGGGGACAGACTCCTGTGAATTACTGGCATAAATGTAGAAAATATTCTGAAGGGAAGCAGAAGAGTTTTGACTAGTGCAACATAAAATGTCAGATTTAAAACAAAGAACACCAGCATACATAAAATATCAAAGCTAGATGGGACCATCTAATGAAACTCTCATTACAGATAAGGAAAAAAGTAGGTCAGAGAAGGATGTGATTTTTTCCAGAATCACATAGTTAAGTGGTAGACCTGAAACTACAGCTGGGACCCAGATCTCCTGACTTTTAGTCTGGGCTCTTTGAATTACTTTTCAGTACCATGGAGATTGGGTACAATGAGTCCACAATGTAGAAGTAAGAACCAAGCTGGTTGAGAGTGGTATTGTGTGCTATATCCTCCCCTCGCCCCCCACCTGAATCATCTACAGGACTAGAGAACTTATGGTTGCTCTCATCCCAAATATATCATGTAATTACCTAGCAAACCACTAAAGCAAAGGACGTGTTGGCCACATTTCAGAACTAGAAACCATTAATTATCATTGTCTCTAAGTTTCTTTCCCTTCTACTTCTGATCCTGATTGCTAGTGTGTATGGAGGAATGCAGGATAAGGAATAGAGAGATAAAAGAAGTCATTCTAACTGTGACTGACCTATAACTTCTAACTACAGGCCATACCTTGTGGAGTACCAAACATGATATTGACTGTACAGGAGCGATGAACTTGGTGCTGCTGGGTGATGACAATGGCAAAAGGAGATCCCCCCCTGCCAACATCTTCCAGGGCCTGTGACAGTGACATCTCTGTATTGAGGAAAATTAGGTCTACCACCATGCCTAGGTCTCGAACTTTCCTCCCCACGGACTCAGCATAGTCTCTGGAAATAACCATGGCCTGGGTTAGTATACACTCATGGCCTACAAATCTATAAAGATGTTGCTCTTAAATTGTCTCTAATTCCCACTTTACCTTCTATGCAAACCATATGATTTTTTTTTTTAGTGGAAAAGGGGTTTAAAGGCCCATGTAGTTGAACCTTCTTACTTTACAGAAAGAGAAATGGAGACCGTCACAAAATGAATTAAGAGGCAGAGCTGGGACTCAAACTTAAGTCTCTCAGCTCCTACTCTGTCTTCCATGACTTGCCATGCACAGTTTTCTTTGGTCAAAAGAAAGCTGTCTACACTTTAAAAAGTGAACGTCTTTTCATAGTGCAGCATGGAGTCTGCTTGCTGCTCAGTGTCTCTATACCTCCTTCTCTTTGTCACTGGTTTGGAATACACTCTTTAATCTCAAACTATAAGGCATTATAAGAAGCCATTCTCTAGGCACTTCGTGAAAAATAACATGGCAATGACCAAATCTATATCCCACCATGCTCTTTCCTTTCAGCCCCATAGCAGACACTCAGCCTTTTGATGAGCAGAATGTTAAACAGAGGTGAGCACAGCACAGCAGTGAACTCTCTTGCTCTGGTAACACGAAAGACTAGCAGCTTTACAAGGTCATGGCCCTTTACAAGGAAGTCTTTGTTCTCTGCTGAGCTCAGTGATAGATGCTCAGTGAGCGCAGGATGTACTGCCTGAGCAGTGTGGCAGAATGTGTTGGGGAGCTCAGGATGGGCACACCAACACCAGTACCTACATAGTCCATGTCCCTTATGGCACTATCTCTAAATAGTAATCTAACATTCAAGTAACTGGTCCATACTTGGAAGAAGTCTCCAAAGGGCCTCTTACTTTGTCTGCTTGTTGACCACGATCACAGAGCAATCTACAGGCCTTTCAGCATCAAAGCGCCTTTGAATTTCCTCAAAATACTGACGATACAGCTCTTCTCTACGACGTTCTTCATGCTTCAAACGCTCTGTAAGGACAGTCCAAGAAAAGCCGAAGAATGACCACTAAAGAGCCAGTTATATTTAAATTTTTAAAAAGCATTCTACCACCTCCTCTCTCAACTTCACAGAGGTCTTATAACAGACTCTAAGTTACTTTTGGCCAGACACAGACATCTTTGTACTATGTGTATCAAATACCTAGAAACACATTGATGTCCTTCCCCCTTTCCCCCCCCATCCCCAATAAATAGTTATTAAATTATAAAATTAAATTAAATACAATAAATAGTAAATTAAATCCACGCTGTTGAACTGCTATCACCATTTCATCCAACTCCACCTACCTAAAATAGGACAAGAATGAATTTTATTAAAGAAAACTGACACTCAACCTTTAGCACGGGACTGACTTTCTGGGCCTGGGGGAGCTCGTCCATCAAAGTGGTCTCTGTAACGATCAAAATAAGTGTCATCCTTCCTTCTGTAATACTCTTCCATGTGCAGATAATGGTCATATGATTCTTCTCGCCTGCAAAGTAAACAAATATGCACTGAGTTAAGCAAACAAACAAGAGTAGCGGGGACACTGTTGGATTTTTAAAAGCAGTCTCCCCATTGATCACACATAGGTCAGAGTTCTGACAGAGCAAAGAAAGAACAAAATGCCCATGAGGTGGGAAGTACGGCTCTCCAGTAAGAGAGATAGCTAGAAGGCGCAAGGGAGAGAACTAGATCTGGAGTTAGGAAGACCTGAGTTCAAATATGGACTCAGATACTTACTAGCTGTGTGACCTTGGGCAAGTCACTTAACCTGTCTGCCTCAGTTCCCTCATCTGTAAAATGGGAATAATGATATAATCTATCTCCCAGGTTGTTGTGAGGATCAAATGAGATATCTGTAGTGTTTCTGGCAAACTTTAAAGCACTATTATTATCTGTGCCATAGTCCTCTCTAATAAAAAAGCAGCAATATAGATGTCACTCCTGTTATTTTCCCCAAACTACCTGTGATCTATAATATAAATCAGCACCCAGTGTTTTTTCCACACATAAACACAAATATGCTTCATTTCAGCCACGATGAATGTACCTTCATTAATTTACTAAAAAAGTATTTACTGAGTACCCACCACTACAAGGGACAGTTCCTGTTTCCATAGTGGCTACAACAAGCACCTTATGTAAGAACAAACATCTTTATCTTCATCTTATTCCTGGTTCCTAAAGTGCAAATGCATATGTATACTGCCCTTCTTAGGATTTCTATAGAGAGTGGATCTTACCAGTATTACACAAAATTGCCACATACCTATTATAGACAGGATCTCGTGAATCCCTCACATCTTGGTATCTGTCATACATAGGGTCTCGTGGGGCATCCCGAATATTACGCAGATCTCTCACATCCCTGGGATCTCTCAGCTCTCGAGGATCTCCAAGGTCCCTGAGATCTCTTATATCCCGAGGATCCCGCATGTCTCTGGCATCTCTGGGATCCCTCATATCTCTGGGATCCCGCATGTCTCTGAGATCTCTTGGGTCCCTCATGTCTCTGGGGTCCCGCATGCCTCTAGAATCCCTGGGGTCCCACATGTCTCTAGAATCCCTGGGGTCCCGCATGTCTCTAGAATCCCTGGGGTCCCGCATGTCTCTGGCATCCCTGGGGTCCCGCATGTCTCTGGAGTCTCGGGCATCTCGGCCATTCCTGCCATCCCTGGGTTCTCTCCTTGGGCTGCCTCGAACTGGGGACCGATCCCGTCTTGCATCCCGACCATCTCCAAAACCATATGGATCCCTGTGGGGAAGGGAGCAGGAAAGTACTGTGATGAAAAAGACAGCAATGGCCCTTCAACTCTTATATACCTGGTATAGCCAAACTGACACCACCCAATAAGTCTACTCTCCAAATAAGAGCAAACAGACAAGAGTAGCTAGGACACTGCTGGATTTTTAAAGACAGACTCCCCATTTGATCATATATAGTCCAAAGAGTTCTGACAGAACAAAGAAAAAACAAAACACCCACAGGAAGGATTGCATGGCTATCCAGTAAGAGCCTCACGAGGGAAAGAGAGAAAGGGACAAACTGATAAAAGAGGTCACACATGACCAAATAATGAGTTTTTATGAAAGATTATGTCCAAAAGGCAGATCGTGAAAAACTAATTTTGTGAGTGATGATTGTCTTCAGCTTTTAGAAAATTATGGTTAAAATGTCTGCCAGCATAATCAAACTAAACTTAAAGAGGACAGCAAGGTATAATAGATCGACAATATAGATTCTCCAGATTACTGTAAAGTGACAAACATAAATTTATGTACTGACTTCACATAGCTAGATTTGTGCAGCTTTCAGGTAAAGGTTTATATGAAGCACTAATCTCTATGCATTGACTAATGATATTTATCATACCAGAGAGATCATTTGGTGACTCCAAATGAGTTTTCTTTAAAAGACACTTCCCCCTGGATATGCCACCACCAACTTAAGTGTAACATGTCTAAAACTGAATTTATTACCTCAAACCCACTCCTTTCTAGACTTTTTCATTTCATTGTCATTAGACTCTCATTCAACAAGGCTTAAATATTTCCATGTCCTGTTTATTTACTTTGTCCTTCCCACTCCACATTCAGTTACCCAGTCTGATAGATCTTTCCTCTATGATTCCTTTCTCATCCATCCTTTCTCTTTGCCTTTCCACTGTCATCAACCTAGTTAAGGCTCTTATCTTTTCATGCCTGCACTACTGCAACAACTTCTTAACTACTAGAATTAGTTTTCATTCTCCACTTGACTCTAGATATAAGACCAGATTAATCTTCTTGAAATATTCTGCCTCCATATATAACCCTCTATTCTAAAAACCTCAAATTCCTTATCCTGATATTTAAGGACCTTTGCATTCTGGTCTTCACCTTTCAAATTTTATAAATTGCTTGAACTCTTAGATACAGCCAAATAGTTCTGCTCATTGTTCAAACACACCATATGCATATTCCCATCTCTGCCTTTTTGCTCAGGTTGTTTCCCCTGTCTGGGATAATCTCTATCCCCTTTCCCCTCGATGCCAGTATCTATTTGTCTAATTCCTATTTTTCCTCTTAAGACCCAGATCAAAGCTCACCTTCCTCTACAAAGTCTTACCCAACCCAGTCATTAGTAATTTCACCCTCTTCTGAATTCCTATAGAAAGATGGTGGTACTCAATCTCCATACCAGTTATGGATGACCTGGAATGAGTTCTTGTAAACATCTTTTTATATATGACTCCTATCTTATGCAGTGGTAAGCCTCTCAAAGGCAAGAATGCCATATTTCTTTCTATCCCTCGCACAGAGCTTGACAGGTACTTAAAAATGTTTGCTGATAACATAATAGCTTGGCAAGTAACTTGAATTTCATTCCACTGACGTAGACTACAGGGAAAAACTAACTTAAAATATTAAATGGGATTCCAAGATAAACACTGGTCATCCATGTATTTTGAGATTTGCTAGTATTTCTATATCACCTGTTAATGCAAAAATAATAACAGAATATTAGGGTACTTAAATGAGGAAAAGTAAACATAATTTTTTTTTTTTTATTGCAGAACTATCTATCTAAAGTTTCTTGCCCTGCCTACTCTCCATCAGTCTAGGCTTCTCTCATATTATGTTGTGTGGCACTGATGAAGAACAAAATGTGGGCAAATACTCAGGGCCCAGTAGGAAGAAGCAATTGAAGAGTGTTTTGAAGCCATTATGAATTAGAGGATAAACCCACCCTGGGGAGTGTTTGTTAGTAGTCATTAGAATTGGCAACAGCTCTTAGTGTTCCTGGATGGCTCCCAGGACTCCGAGAGATCAGTAACCTGACAGACCACAGACCACAAACACATACACCCAACACATTCAGAGCCAGCCAGCCAGCCAAACAACCAGCTTTAAGGCTCAGAAAGGCCTGCAGGTGGAAGAGGAGGGCAAAAATTTCATATTTTCACAGTACAATTGCAAATAACTTTAGGAAAAAGAAAAAACTCCATGTTAAATTTTCTTTATCTTGATTCCAAGGAAATACCTCACTTACCTGTTAGGTCTCCTTCTCTGGAGGTTGACTTTTAGCCTAGATTATCAAATAATGGGTTCAGGCTTCCAGTTTATGACAGATAAGACCTCCCCTTAGCACAAGAGTTTTTAAAGTCCATCTGAAACAACCCTCTAATGCTTCCCTCAATTATTCGCTGAGTAAAAAGGTAGAAAAGTTAATAGTCACAGCAGAAAGATAGGAAAGATGAAAAGGACTAGTGGGGGGGGAGTGGAAGGGAAGATATTACTCTAAAATGAAAAGGCAAGTAATTTTCTATCCTTTGGAAGATGAATAGCATGCGAGATTGCTCTTTTTGTACAGGTACAAAAAAGCTTTAGGTTCACTTTAAAACCCAAATAAAAAAAAAACAAACAAACAACTAACCCCAGAACAAAATGACCCCTGCTGCCACCCCCTACAGCTTACTCAAAACAAGAACACTGGTAACAATAAGAAAACTACAATGTGCAGGATTCAAAGTGCCACCAGAATAAAATCTTCTGGGTGACAGCCTTGACCTTAGATAACAAGTGGTTCAAAAGCAGGTTTCTTAAGCATAAGAAGGTTCATAACATCATCCCATGATACTAGAAGTGTTTCAGTAAAAGAAACAAATGCATCACCTCTTCAAATACCAGGTTATTAGATGCTAAGAGAGACTAGTGATTACAGACTTTCAGGGTTGAAACCTAGAGATCAGATATAGGCAAGTTAAATAAAAAATCACTTCCAAAATTATGTCCCAAATTCCCTACTACTCAAAAGAAAACAAACAGTTTTTACCTAAGGGGTGCTGTCATGTCCATTATGGAAGACTGGGACAAATATGAGAAACCCAGGCCGTCAGTTCAAATGTTCCTTTTTGAAGTGGTAGATATTTTCCATTCCATTTTGCATTTTCCATTCAGGTACCTAAAGACCCAGAATATAAAGTGAAGCACTGATTGATGAATCTGGGGATGCTGGATCTTCTTTTTGTTGAGAAATGAACTCATGTCTGAGTAACAGGATACTGCAACAAGGCCTTGGGTATCATATTCAGAATGGTTTCTGGTTCTTCATCCTTTTAGAAGGAGAGGGAGGGGCTAATACCAATGTCTTCTTTATTACTTCTTACTGCTTACCATCTTATATCATGTGTTCTTTTGCCTTCGGAAACTAGCTTTTCTTTCCTTGCCCTACTCCCCGAAAGAATTTTCCTTCATCAGTTATTCAAGCTTCTGCTCTGTCACATATAAATACAACTTTCAGAATGGTTGTCTTCTGTGTGACAGCTTGGTTATTTGCCACAAGGTTGCATGATTCCATTAGAAACCAGGAATACAGATACGTACATGATTTGGGGAAAGGAAACATATTAAATCTTTTAAGTCCCCTCATATGTTGCAAATCAAGTCATGCTGGTTTCCTCTCTGGGGAGAAAACTGGTCTTCCTCCAGGCATTAATTTAAAATCTCTTGTTCTCTCAGCTAGATTCATCATTCCAGATATAGATGGCATTCACTGAGGACTGAAAGCTCTATCAAAGTTCTGTAGGACAGAGGATGACACACCAGAAGTAAAGAACCATGAAGACTACCTATAGATATGGCTGCCTCACATCAAAGAGTTGGTGGTAATAAAACACAACAAGAGTCTCATCAATCCAAATAAACTGGTGCTCTGCTGAAAGACAACTTCAAGCTCCATGATTCTTGATGATGGCTAGATTCAACATGTTTTCCAAAATTAAAGTAAGATGAGGTAGACAGAAAATAATCCAAACACGGTATTAAGGATCATTTTGTTCTTTCTTCTTCAGGTCATATGGAAATGCTTGGGAAATATGGAGTGTACCTGGTATCATTACAGTCCTTGTCTTTGCCTTGCATTTTCAGGGAGTCAATGCCTAATCCCTTCAAGTTTAGCATTACTATTTGACACCTTATCACTCATGATAAGATGTGCTAAATCCCAAATGGGAACCAAATGGCCTAGATCTGTAAGAGCCCAATGATTCAGTGATGATTGGGCCCTGATTTGAATTTATTCCAAAGCAGAGTCCCTCATGTAGAGTCATCTGAAGTTGTAGCTTCCCAGTCAAGATGATTAGACCATACCTTAACAGAGGGCAATACGTACCTATGACTCACTCAGGAGTTATTACTTAATAGAAAGATGAGCTAGCAGATGTCCAGCCCACCTTAGACATGTTAAGCGGCGACAGTCCTGTGAAAGCTTTTGTAATTACTGGAGTTCGTTTCGCCATTTTCAAGAAAACAACATAACCTTACAAAACAAAGACGCTATGGCACTTAAACACCATTTTCTTATGAAAAATGAGGAAGAATGAAGTCCGAACCTAAACAAATACTCTTGTTCAGCAGAGGTAGCAAATGGCACACCGTTTTTGTTATAACAGAAAGTAGTAATCAAGGAAAAGGGATCCTGACGCATGTAAAATCTACATGAGCACCAACTGTACCTGTCAACATTTCAGTGTCTTCAGCGATAACTGTGGGCTTCAGTTGGAAGAAGACATTTGAAGCAGGAATGGTACCTGATACTCACCTCTAAGAGAAGTGACAAAATCTTTTGAGAGACTAACCACGCACCAGAAATATTACAATAAAGTTCTTTCTGTCCAGAACTCTTATCTTAGAGATAATGACAAAAATACTGACCCAGTTACTTAGAGGTTTTGTTTTGAATACATTCTTTCATCTGTTTAGCTTTAGGGACTACATTATTAATTAAAGGAGAAGCTTTATTCTTTGATATTAGCATTCACTTTTAGATATTATGTTCAGAAAGGATTGTGGTGAACAAACACATTTCTCTCTTTTTTTTTTTTTGCAGCAAATCAGCATGCCTGTTTAAAAATGCATCATGTTATGATAGCCTGCTGGGGAACCCAGTGAGCAACATATTACCAAGAGGAAGACTGATTCTTAATGGAATCTGAATTAGCCCAGTTGTCCCTATTGTTTACTGTAATAAAACAGCAGGCCAATTCCTACTGTTACCTCACTCCCAAAACCTCATCTAAAACTCATTTCTCAGAAAGGTGACATTAAGGGAAATATAGTGGTGATCTACATGGATATACGTTTACATTTGGTAAGGGCACTAGGGTTCATTTTAAAAGGCAGTTTCTAAATAACATTGCTTATGTTTTTGGTTATTTAAAAAAGATGTAACACTATTTTCCCTCTACTGATGATGGTACATTTAAGGCTAGAAAATGCATCTTCTTCATTAATATCTTGGTGGAAGGATTTTGACTTGTGTAGTTAGTTATTTCCCTGACACAGACAATGTTTGTGGACTATTTACCATCAATGGGAAATTTACGAAGCATTTGGTTAAACATTCATTAATACCTTTAAAAACTGGTATCCCTCTCAAAACATATTAATAGGAGGCACATTGTCTTCTGCCATCTCTCTTATTGTTTTGTCTTGTAGGTGAGACAAACAGATACCACTACACTGATTGTAAGTATCTCTTAGGGAGGAAAGGAAGGGAATCACATCTCCCTGTGACACAGTGTGAATACTCTCTGCAGTGTAATCAGGAATATCAGAAGGGAGGGACAGTGCATTTCTTTTGTAAGCCACTCAGGTCAAGGAATATAAGCTATACCAATCAGTATTTCTTGAAAAATGGATATACAACATATCCACTTTCAATTTATTTGGCAACCACATAGTCAGTTTCCACTTGAACTCTTTAGTTTTACCATACACAGGTAGGATATACTCCGTATCCACCTGAATGCGAGAGGGAAAAAAAAGAAACACAGGCCTAATTTCCATATTTACTTGGGCTGTGAAGTACAGCAGGAAGAAAACAGATGTGTCCACCTAACATCTGTAGCACAACTGCAGAGAGGTATGAGGTAAGGAGGAGAGCAGACATAAACTGGGTTTACTGAGGTTCAACTGAGGTTTTGCAGTTGTCTCAGAATGCCTAAAAATTTACTTGTGCTTTCTAAGGTACACAGAAAAGATATACAGTATATACCTTTCATTCGTTCATTCACAAGCATTCATTAAGTGCCTACTATGTGCTAGATACTATATTATGCATTGGGGATATAAAGACAAAAACAAAATAGTTTCTGCTTTCAAGGAGCTTACTTTCAATGGGTAGGGAGGAACATGTAGACACAGAATAAAAATATATACAAAATAATTCCTGGGGGAGGATACTAGCAACTTGGGGGGAGGGTAATCAGGACAAACTTCTTAAAGAAGTAGAACCTGAGATGAGTTTTGAAGGAAGCTAGAAATTCAACAAGGTAGAGTTGAGAAAGGAGTTCATTCTGGACATAGAGAACTGTCTTTGCAAAGGCATGGAGTCAGGTACATGCTATGTACAAGGGACACCAAGTAGGTTAGATTGGCCAGAATATAAGAGTATATGAAAGAGAGTAATGTGCAATAAGCCTGGAATGCAGAAGCCATGGTATGAAGGACTTTCAAAGTTAAATAATAGAATTTTTTTCATTCTAGAAGGATGTTGGAGCCATTGGAGCTTCTTGAATAGGATAATGACATGGCCAGATTTATGCTTTAGGAATATCACTTTGGTAGCAGAGGGCAGATTGGAAAGGGCTGAGAGACTGAAGACTGGGAGACCAATTAAGAGACTATTGCAATAGTTCAGGGGAGAAGGGATGGGGATCTGAACTAGGTTGATAGCTCAATGCATGGACAGAAATGGGAAAGAATGGGAGGAGTGCAAGCGAGATTATGGATACAGAACCTATAAGACATGGCAAAAGCATGGCTGTGAGGTAAAGTAAATAGATGACAATGATTCTGAGGTTTTGAACCTGGGTGACTAAAAGGACAGTGGCATTGTCAACAGAAATAGGGAAGCTAGGAAGAGGGAAGGGGGTATGGGAAAAGGTAATAAGTTCTGTTTTAGAAATGGAATTGGAGATGCCTTTGGGATATCTAGCTAGAGATTTCAAAAAAGCAGTTGGTGGTGCAGAACCAAAGTTCAGAAGAGATAATGGAGTTGGATATATAGATATGGGAGTTATCTACACAGAGGTTATAATTGCACCCATGGGAACTGATGAGATTACCAAGAAAGTGAATATGGAGAAGTGGGCCCAGGAAAATGCCCCAGGGTATAGAGAAGCACAGGACATAGGACAAAGATAACATAATGATTCATCAAAGAGACTGAGAACTAGCAGTCAATGGAGAACTAGAAGAGGGCATTGTCACAAAGCCCATAGAGAAGTAAGCTTGGGCAGTTCAACGTTGAAGAGAGGTTAAGAAGGATAAGAACTGAAAGCCATTAGATATGGCAATTAAAAGGTGATTGGTAACTTCAAGGGAGAAGTTTCCATTGAGTGATGAGGTTGGAAGCTAGATTACAACAGGTTGAGAGGTATGAGGTAAGAAAATGGAGACAATGAATATAGATAGGCTTTTTTTTAAATAGAAGTTTGACTATAAAAAGGAGAGATATAGAATGATAGTTTGAGGAGATGGGTAATGAGAAATTGAAGATTAGGGAGACAAAAAGAATGATAGAAGGGGCAAGCTACTGGAAGAGGAAGGAGATAGGACCAAGGGTAGAAACAGAGGGGCTGGCATTTGCTAGGAAAAAAGACTACTTCCTTTAAGATGTAAGAAGAAGAGAATAAGAAAAGATATTGAGGTGATCTGGAGTGTAGAGTTGGGGTGAGGTAAAAGCTTGCAACAGATGGACTTAATTTTTTTGGTTAAGTATTTGTCAAAGTCTTCTGTTGAGGGGAGGGGTCTTTTTTTGGGAGGGGGCGGGATTGTGTAGGTAGTTTGAGGAGAGAAGATAAAGTCTGGAACAGACTATGTGAGGAGTAGGACAGAGTCAACTAGGAAAAGATTAAGGGGACTATTGTGTATGGCAAGGGTCCAGTTGAGACTGGATAACATAAATTTGTAGTGGACTTATTCAGCACAGTTCTATGATTTCATCATTATTCAGCAAGAAATATTTGGGAGAGAAAGTGCATGGTGGGAGTAATCTTGAGTTGGGGTTAAAAAAGGGATTAGTAGTGGAAGGATAAGGAGGAAGGGACATAAGGGTAAAGGACAGTATCAAAATGAATTGGTTAACTATAGGTCAAGATTTTTAAACAAGAAAAGGCCAAAGCAGGGGTGAGAGCCTAGGAAAAATAAGGTGGAGGGACTAGCTGATGGAGAACAGGTTCAAAACAGGTAAGACACAGAGAGAGACAGAAGGATAAGCAATTATGACCTGACAGGACAACATCGGTGTTAATGACAGAAGCACTGGAACACTTTTGGATGGTGACAAGATCAAAAGTAGTACCACTCCGTGTGGGTGGCTATAGTGGAGTGAAGGTATCTGAACAAGCGGGACTATGCATATAAATGTATCTGTCCAGATCTATAGGCATAACCAGAGTATTTGCTAACACTCTGCACTCAATTCACAAGGGTGCACAGATCTACCTGACAGTAGCAATGTAGTTGTATTTATAATGTCACTTTATTTTGCAGAACAGTAAAAATGGAAAAAGACCTGAATGCTGAAGCATAACCATGCACCCAGAGAGTACCTTAAATGTGCCACATAGGGACATACAGAATCTATCGATATACTCCACACCTGACATGAGCATAAGTACACGCAAAACCACATAGCAATCATTCCATCTGTGAAGTGAAGCTGATAACATATAGAACCTTCTACCCCCAAATGGTATTTTCAATGTAATTGTTCAGTTAAGCTAAGGTACACAAAGTAGTGACCCATGTTGTTAACTGTATAGGCAAAGATACACTGTATCCCTTCCTGTGTTGAAATAATAGTAGTGCTCAGTTTACTACAGTAAACTTGTATTTTAACTTAGGTCCAAAGTCAAAAATCCATATTGAGTAGTCATTTGACTCCTTTAGAGTCATCAGGCATGAATACATCTGCAACTCACAACAAAACTGAAAATACAGGCTGCACTTGTGAGCTGCAGAGGCAGAGAGGATACAATATATCCTCCTCTGGTGGAAGGGATAACAACATTAAAGTTTCTCCTTTTGACAAAGATAGGAACACAGGCTTATATCCCGAAGAGTCACATCAAGACCATATCTTTTGTACACACCCAGAGTATAAACGGAGTGGGGAAAATGCCCTGCATTTCCAAAAGAGGTTTTGATAGGGCTGGTAGATTTCATTTCCAAGTCGGTAACCCAAATGTGCATGAAAAAAAGGATGTGTGACACAGGGACAGCATCCTTTTAAGCTGCGCTTTTCATAAAACCAGTCTGTACTGGCAGCCTTTAAGAATGAAGAGATGAAACAGTGATAACTGTGCTGTAGGGCAGCATGGGACACACTGAAGACCTCAAGCAATCCTTATAGATGCAGAGGTTTGCTTGCCATTGATACATGAGCCACGGACAAACAGCAGTTTGTCCTCTTCAAATCCCGCGCAACGTTCGTTGCACGCTGAACTTCGCTGCTGGGTTTGGCACCGGACACACAAAGCTTCCTCTGCATCTCCTGATGTTTAAAAAAAGCAGCAAGGCCCTTCACACATGGTTCATGTTCTTATCGTTCACTTGAGCGCCTCTGATTTGTTGGGGGGAAAGGGAAGAAGAGACACTTGGTGGATGAAGTTTGGCTTAACTCCCCAAAGCCCGACTCTCCCAGGGTAATTCGCTGCTTCAGGGTACTTTACCTTCGTGCTGGGCTGGGTCTTGCTGGAGCCGTATTCATATTTCTTCTTTCCGCTGCCTTATTAATATCTGAAAAGAATAATCAACCCATCTGTTCAATGCTACAGAATAAAAACAAGATCATCAGCACATTTCAAATGAGAGCAACAGCAAAAAAAATACAATTGCCAAACAGATGGTGCAAGAAAAATTCATTCAGCAAAGACACATTGTCACTTGGGCAATTTTTATTAAGGCAGTACAATGTCATGACTTGATAAGGAATGGCCCTCAGATTTACAATGAATACAAATCTTGGGCAAAACTGATTCTTTAATGACTAACACTGTGGCAAGTCTTGAAGCCACAATTTCTGAAGGGTCAAATTTAACCCCCTTCACCAGCCTTCAGACAGACTGGCTTTAAGGGCCTCTGAAGTTTTTAATAAGGTAAAAAAGAACAAAGGGCTAAGCAATTTTTTTTTGTTACTGTAAAATGATGGTTGACCAGAATCAGCTCAAAACTTAACAATGTTTTAGAAGGCAAGCAGCCCAGCTTATCAGGCAATTCTCATGTTTTATGCTGCTTTACCATTAAAATTCTCATAATGAGATGGCAGAAATAGCTGATTGTCCTGTCAAATGGAATACTACTATGACCTTCTAAAATTCAACACCCTTTACAGTCAAGAATGAACTTTCAAGGGCCCAGACGCAGAACTTGCTTCCAATTCAAGTGCATTTGGTCTATCAGACCCAAGTAAAGTAATATATTCTATAAACTATAATAGTGAAATTAGTAACTTCACCAAAAATGCTCCTTTAAATAAATTTCTATCAGAAGAACCTGGCACACACAGTACATAAAGTACAAAAGGGAGACTAACATAGAATCATGAAGTTACAGACACACTAACGTGGTCAGCCAAAAACTGCTTGGTAACATGGATAATGAGAACACTGGAGAAGCTGAGAAGTGATGAGGTACCAGAAGACATGTATTCAATGAAACAATAATGGAACGCAAAGTTTACTTATATCCACGAAAACTAATTGGTTTAGAAAAGTCAATCAAGTGATAAAGTTTTGTTTTCCTTAATCCAAATGGGGACAATTAAAAGTATATTATCAAATATTATTAAGCATCCAGAAAGCTATGATGCTTAAAAGTGATTATTAGATTTTTTTAAAAATTCCTATTCAAATTCTTGAATTGAGACAACTAAGGAGGAACTTAGTGTTATAACCTAGAGTTTTAAGATCCAACAAAGAAAGCAGCTAACTTTGTGTGTACTCTCCAGGTCAATTCAATATACATTATTCTAACTGGATCTTCAAATGAGAATATTTTATTTTTAAATCAGGAAGCTTTCTCCACTAAGTATAAGAAAAAAGGTCAATAGCCCTTTGATTAAAAAAAAAATGAGGACAATAAAAAACTTAATAGAAGCATATTTCACAAAAATAGAAGGTAGGTTTTTTTTATTTAGCATGGCCTGGCTGCAATCGTTACTTTTTTTTTTTTTTAACATAGGATACATTTTCTCAATAGTTCTGAAGCAATGATACTCTGGACCATGTCTCTACAAACTGCAATCTCCTGCTCTTCAAACCCTTTTATTTCTAGATTTGAATATTCTTATATTCTTTAGGGAAAACGTGCCACCAGAATCATTTAGCTGTTAAGAACAATGGTCTAAAGATGGGAAGGCCTGTCTGTTCAATCATTTTGTACAATGTAGCATAATGTCAAGTACAAATAGGAATCTAATCATCTTCCTCATCATTTCACCAGTTTTAAAAGTATTTCTGCAATTGTGAGAACATTTAGAAAATATCTACTATAAAAGCAGGGCTATATTCTGCTGTAGGCACCTAAAAATTCTGCATTAGATGAATATTTAGGTGATGGGTTGATAAAAATAGTATTAAGATGTGCTTTCCATTAAATTACAGGTAATTCTATTCACTCTAGAATGCCACCTATTGATACCAACTTTAGAATAATAAAGAATCATAGAATCTGAGTTGGAAGGGATCTTTAGGGTTATCTGATCCAAACCCTTACTTGCCAGAGAATTACTGAGAAAATGTATCCTACATAGGAATCCCTTCTCTAATATCCTTGATAAGTAGCTATCCAGCCTTTGAACATTTCCAGTAGCTCCATCCCTCCTAGATCCCTCCACCCTCCATCTCTGGCCCATTAGGACAGTTGCCCACCACTCACCTATCCCTACCTTATATTTGGAAAGCAACTTTCCTTTCCTGAGTGGCTCCTGGGGCTTCCTAGGATCTTCTGCAACAGTAGGCTGTTTGTGCACAGAGCACCTACAGGGTGCAACACCATTGTTGAGAGGTAGGGCCAGGGGACAGGGATGAGAACTGCTGTTTTATAGGCAGACACACAGAGGTTCAGAAGGAGGCAAAAGAGCTCAAGCTTGGGAGTCAGAAGACCTGTGTTTTGGCTGGCTCCTCCACTAACCAGCTGTATGGAACAATGCATTGCATAATTTTGCCCATTGCCCACTGTTGTTGGGTGGAAAAAAACGGAAAGAAGTGTGTTATATGGCCTAAATGCCAAAAGCATTTCTAGTGAGAGTGAAATAAATATTTTGAGGGATGCTAGAATTTTAAAAACGGTTTGTAAAGTCAAATATAAGTGTTTTTTTTTACAATGCTTTGTACTTTTAAATCATTTGAATAGAATTTTACCTTTGAGTATGAGTATGAATTTTAAAATATTTTTTTTTACATGAAAAGGCAATATACTAGTAAACAAGTGCCAAGCCACTTCCCTTCCTTGGGCCTCAGTCTCCTCATCTGTAAAACAAAGGGATTAGACTAGATGATTTTAAAGTTTCCTTTCAAGCTCTAAGATACTATGATTGAGCCCCAAATTTAGGAAATATATTTGGCTGGTCTGGTTTAATATAAGTTTCTTCTATAAAACCTCTAAAACAACTTTCCACATTTCATTGCAGGAATCATAGATGAACAACCTTTTAAAAGTAGCATACTAAGTCTTAATTTAGACACCCCAATTTAAGACTTCCTGTGCTTGAACAGTCCATTCTTTATTCAAGTCTTTGTAGACTGCAAAACTTTACCAAGAGCAGGAAGCTATACTAATTTTTTTGTCTGGAAAGGACAAGGCTTGGACAAATCAAACAAGCCTTTCTTTCTATCCCACTGGATTGATGTCTTTTTTTTTTTTTTTGAGGGGGTGTTAAGAGCAGTAGAGGTCTGCAATTAGGATTAAAAAAAAATGCACTGAATTTTTAGATAATCTGTAGGTTTTTAAGGGAAGAAGGATGAATAAGTCATGAAAACCAAAATCAGTTTAAGGGAACCAACTCCAAAATGACATGATTCAAGAGCCAGGAAAATCTACCTTCCACTCTTTCCCAAAACATCTCTCCTCCACTGGCTTTATAATTCCACCAAAAGTTCACTAAAAAGATTTCCTTTTAAAATGTAAATATTTCTGGGATTAGTTAAAGAGTTTTGATATGAATTCCTTTAATCAAATACCTTCAATTTCAACATCTATCTAGGCCAGGATGGTCTATATTGAGGAAGTTTGATGTAGGGGAGAAGGGAGAAATAAGGGAGGAAGGGAGTTGTTATTTTAAAGTACTTACAGGAAGACCAAACCATAATAGAGTGTGTCAAAGATTAGCATGAATACATTGGGCAAATTGTGTCTAGGAAGAAGATAGAGAATTCCATCTTCTCCCTCTATCTTTACCCTGTCACCTGTAACAAGAACATGTAGGCTGCCATTCTCTTCCCTAACAAACTCAAATGTTTATTTCTATAATTTAAGTGGTCCAACAATATTATTGTTGTTTTAGGCATGTCTGACTCTTCGTGACTCCATCTGGGGTTTTTCTTGGCAAAGATACTGGAGTGCTTTGCTATTTCCTCCTCCAGCTCATTTTACAGATGAGAAAACTGAGGCAAACTGGGTTAAGTGACTTGCCCAGAGTCACACAGCTAGGAAGTGTCTGAGGTCAGATGTGAAGTCTGAAAGACTTCCTTACTCCAGGCCTGGCACTCTATCCACCGAGCCACGTACTGCCACTCAAAACCATTACATGGGAAGGTGCAGAGTCTTGGATTAAATATGTGTCTATTTTCAAGTGACTTTGAAAACTGAAGTAAAATGTTTTTAAAAAAGAGAAAACATACCAATTCAAAGAATGTGGCATAGAAATACATAATGCAAAATAATTTGAAAGATCAGTTGAATGGGAAGGAGTTGAATGTTTGTAGTACACAAAAGAAAAAGGTGAAAACTCCCAAATAAAGATTCATTGTTAATATAGTTTTATTTTTGACTATATTTTAGATGTTTCACACAATAGTCTCTAGATAAATCTGCATGTGAAAAATGTATATTGCAAGAAGTAGTAAATATGAGAGTGGCTTACCTTACCTATCCCAGTTGCCTTTAACAAAGGCAACCCTTCTTCCCCTCCAAAATCTGGACCTCTTCATTCATATGGCATGAATCCCTAAGCAATGGAACACACTGAGGGCTGGAATTATTAGTAGCACTGTGAGCCTAGGAATCAATACCCAAGGACAGCACCACCACCTAGCCATTGTAACATTCCTAGGGATGATATAAATAGCACAATTATAAAACTACCCCAAAAGACTTATTAGAAAAGAATTAAATCTTAGTAATCAGAAATTATTCAACTCAGATAAGGTGATGAGAAAGATGTCACTATATGGCACTTTAAAAGAAAAATATGTTTTCAAGAAAGTGACTGTCACAGTGAGCTCTCAAATGGGGGGGGGGGCAAGAGATGATATCCAAAAACTACTACTTTCTTTCTATTCCTTTTTCCAGAAACCAAACCTGGTTCATTCTATAATTAGATATGTCTATTCAATGTACTGTATAATCTCATCAACCAAATCTTGCTTCCCTTTTTAAACCAGTCCTTTATGTTTATCACAGTGCCTGGCACATACTAAGCACTACATAAATGTAAGTCGTTACTACCACTACTGCTACTACCACCACAACCACCACCACCCACCACAACCACCACCATCCGTGTTTCCTTACACTTGGAAGCACCAAGGATGCATTCATTCTGTTTACTTTTCTCCTACAAAAGAATATACCTACTTGCATTTGGACAAAAGTAACATCATTCCTAGAAAGAGGAATGAAGAAAAGTATTCTAGTATTCCTGAGAGGCCCTAGGGAATACTGATCTGTCTAGATTGTACAATGATAACCAGTTCCAACATCTATATCCACAGGGACCCCACTGTCAAAACAGGGTAGAATCTATATTATTTAGTTAAATCTACAATCTCTATTGACCCATTATACAACCCCTCTGCCCCTTTCTTTGTTACTGATATTTTATTAACCTAAACAATCCCAACAAAAATCTTTATTAGCATTCTATTATCACACTGTTTCTGCTTTCCTAATGAAAATAGTACTGGGCTGAGAATGAGGACATCTAGTATCCACTCAGCTCTAAGAACTTGATTAAGTTATTTATTGTCACTGTACCCTGCGTTTTCAATCAGAAAAATGTAGATAGTACTATCTGTTCCACCTCATAGCATAAATGATTGGATAAAAACAGAATGATATGGTAAGCCTTCACTACTGTGGAAAAATAAAGGAGAAGGCCAATCTAAAAAAAAAAAAAGAAAGAAAAAAATGAAATATAGTTTTATTAAAACATTCACTAGCTCAACTGGGACAAGAAATTATGGATGGTTAAGTAGAGGTCCTTGGGGGAACTACATAGAATAATTTACAATTAACATATCAGTAATGGTAATAAGGTGCTATGGAAGAGCACTAAATTTGCAGTCAGATGACCTGAGTTTCAGCTATGCCACTTAATACTTGCGCAATCTCAGGCAAGTCATTTCAGTACTTTGGGACTCATCTTCCTCATCTATGAGGAAGCTAGACTACAGGACCTCTACAATCCCTTCTAGTTATAAATTTATAATCCCATAGTACACATACATGCCAAAAAATCGTGGAAAAACTTATTCTCTTAATAGGCAAACTATACCCCACAACCCCAGTATCATTTATTCTATTTTCTCAGTAAACTTTTTTTCAGAGTTTCACATAGCCTCCATCTAAATATACATTCAGAATTAATGAGTCCAAATTGATTAGATTTTGTAATATGTATTACTTTATGCTTTAAGAAGAACGAACACTCCCAATGAGAGAATTATTAGTGTCCTTGGTGGAACATTAGTTCAAACAGGGAGGAAGAGAGGGACAGGTCTGGTGGGTATGGAGCATAAGAAAGTTCTCTATCTCTAATAATGGAGTTCAGAGGTTTTTCCTCAAAGATATCAAGTGGTTCAATGTTATTCATCTATTATATCAGACGATTCAAGAGAAAAAAAAGACTTAATTTTTACTGATAATTAGTTTTCATTCTATGGGCAGCTAGATAGAGTGGTAGGTCTGAAGTCAGGAAGACCCATCTTCCTGAGTTCAAAGCAGGCTTCAGACATTTACTACCTGTGTGATCCTGGGTAAGTCACTTAACCCAGTCTGCCTCAGTTTTCTCATCTGTAAAATGAGCTGGAGAAGGAAATGGCAAACCACTCCAGTATCTCTGCCAAGAAAACCCCAAAGGAGGTCATGAAGAGTCAGACACAACTGAAAAACGACACATCTTTAATTCTCTATATCTGTCTACCCCTTCCTCTATGTAGTAAGCTGATACTTAATTTCTCCTAAAATAGGGACTTTCAGGGGAAGACTTATCTTCTCCTCCCCTCAGTCTGTTACAGTAATTACAGAAGCCATTACTATGGCTTTCATTAAGAATGAAAACATTTAGAATAGCATAGACAGTAGAACTCACATTGTTATCTCCAAAGATAATGGAAGCACTAAATATCCAGGGTGAAAGAAGTGAATTCAAGTTACAGAGTTCTAATCATGTTAATGCTCTAAAAAGGTTTGTTACTACTAATTCTGTTCAATACCATCTGATGGACTTTAAAAGTATTCTTTGGATGTGCATTAAAATTTTAAGTTTCCTTTTTTGACTTCCCAGTCATAAAATGGCAGAAAATAAAATACTAACCACTGATGTTGCCACATTTTGATAATATGCCTTCCAAGTGTTTGTGGCTCTTTGGGGGCAAATTGACAACTAAAGTTCTCTAACTTTTGTGAATCAGAGTTGTCAGTGGGGTTTTGTTGATGACGTTAGACTTCCTCTTGCTCTTTTGAGACATTTTGCTTTCAGATCCAAATGCAACTCTTCACAAAATTATGGACATATGTACCACTTCACATTCACACCACTAGAAGCAAAATGGGAGCAAATCTGAAGCAAATCTGAAGTTAGTAAGTTCAGAGGCCTTCTTTCTTTTTAATCAAAGAAAGTGAAAGTAGGCTAATGCTATTAGCTGAATCAAACATCTAAAGCTTGAGGGTTAAACATAGTTGAATTTTAAAATGGAATAAGATGTCTAAAAAGTAGATTTCAATTATACTGGAGAAACTACTTCTAACTGTATAGCTTCTATTATTCTGAAAGATACTTAATATGAACAAGTCCCTCATCTTGTCCCTTCCTTTTTGAAGGTAAATGGATTTCAAGATACTTCTAACTACTACAAAACTATTAAACAAAATTTTTGTAGATTTTTTTGCTCAAAACCTAATAATACAAACTCATCCATGAACCATAACCGCAATTCTAAATTGGAAAACTGGCACATAGCGATTGAGTATTGTTACAATTAAAATTACAATCCACTACTTCTATTTCTATTGTTACAATTATAATTACAATCTACTGCCTCTATTTCAATCATTTTCTTGGGCAGATTTGAGTTTTGAACTCAGCGTGAACTTTCCCCGAGTATACACAAGAAACCATAAAAAAGCACACTAATATGGCATCAAAGCAATGTACTCATACCATTTTAGGAGTCTGTGAGTCTATCCTTACCTGTTGCAGGGAAAAACACAAATGGCATTTGTATAGGGACAAAAAGGAAATTACATCCTTTATTATTTGGAATAAAAAACCATGAGTACTAGCAAGAAAAGTTATTATAGATAGTTGATAATAAATTATAAATTTCTCTTACAAAACCTATATTCTTTCTTAAAACAGCTCTTTTTTTTTGTAAAGCAACACAATCAATTTTCTTAACACAAGTAATTTTAAAGAATAAATTTCCTGTGGCAATTCTACTTTTAACATGTAAATATTCAACTGGGCACAAAAAAATATCTTCCTTAAAAGTCAAAGTTTTGTACAGTTTTCAAAAGGTTACCTTTGATTTACAGGTTCAAACTAGTCTTAAGAAATTCAATAATTTCACATCCAAAGTAACTTTACTCCTTCGTTGATAAGAGATCTTTTCCTTTACAGTTTTTAAAAACATGCATTGCACTAGACAAGTCAAAAAACATTAAACTTCATAGAAAGCAATGCTTTAAAAGGCAGGGTAAGAGAAACATCTTTAGAGTTTAGTAGAATTTTGACTGGGGGGGTCAATTATTTCCTTAATGTAAAAAGAACAAGTGTAGTTGACCTATTCAATTTCCCTATTTAGCAAAGGAGGGAAAAACTGACAATGTGTGAGAGTATTTATTTCTGGTGGTAATAAAATTATCTGAAAAGCAGCAGGCATGCTGGCATTATGTGTTCTGCTGTCATTCTGTTTTGTGTTGCCCCATTTGTTACCTTTTCAGAAAGTGCTTTGATCCCTTCATTACTACCACTACCATTTACTAATACAGGATGAAGAGTTCTTCTGTAGGGGAGGGGAAAGGAGGTCATTATTCTTTTAAAAATCAATAGTTCACTTAAATTTCATTCCAAAGATTTTGGCACACTTATTTCACAGGACAAACCTTTTGGTCACACTTATGTGATACTGTCACTTAAAACCAGTGAGAAGGTAAAAATTTTCCTCATTAGTGAATCATGTGAACTTTATATTTTGGGATGGTTATTTCATTTTTTCTCACTAAGTGTCAAACACAAGTAAGCAACATTAAGGAGAAGGAAAACAAATATTAAACATTCTTTCCCAAGACTTCCTTTTCTTAAAAGTAAAATTTCATTCAGATATTCTTATTTACTAAGTGGGTCTCAGAAATGCACTGCCACCTGCAGGTCAATGATGTAGAGGTAATTGTGATAATTTTTTGGAAAAGTAAGACTCAAACACCCAATCTTTTCTTGGTGGGAAGGGTAGATCATAATTCTCAAATTCCTGTCCAAAATGACTCTTCCCACAAAGTTCTTAAACTGACTCTTGAATGAAATCTAAGTCTGATTTCCCCTTACATAAGAAAGTTGTTTAGAAACTTGGAGGTGATCTCAGTCTTATACAATTTCTATATCAAAACCACACCATTATTTCAAAATAATACTGAATTAATAAAAGAAATCCCTAGAATAACCCAAGAGTTGACTATATTTAACAATTCCCCTTTAAATAACTTAAAAAGTGCCTGTCAAAAATATATAGGAAAATGAACAGATTTTAGATGACCTCTGACATCCCTTCAAACTCTAACAACAGTCTATGGCCTACGAAAAAGCTAGACATATTAAATGGCTTCAACAAATAGATTTTTATAAGCATGCAACATTGAACATTGCTTCTGGGAGGGTCATTTCCATTAGAAGTTACAAACTTGGTTTTGGACTTCACATTTAAGAATGTGGTAAACTTCAAAGAAAATCTCAAGGATGACAGAAAGATGGGGAAAGGGATGATGCAGAAACTAGATTTAAGGAAGAAACCATCCTTTTGTTTATATGCCAACAAACAGAGACAAGTGAGATTTGTTTAATCCAAGTAAAACAAGGATTGAGCTTCGGTGTTTTCTGAACGTCATGTTTTCACGCCACAGACTGATTTAGGCAGCAAGTGTCACCATTTCTGTTTCCCAAGTTCAAAAACCAAAAGCTCTTCCCATCAGCTCTCGTAGAAGGGTCTTTTATTTATTTTTTATTTTTTTATTTTTTTAAAGAAGCCACCAGGCTGCTCTTGAAGGAAACAGAGCAAACACCCTGAAAGGTATGCTCTCGACACTGTCCTTTGGGAACAAGAGTGATCGAGCCAGTTAACGACAACGGAGTACGCACGTGAAATCGAGGGGTGCTAATTACAAGGCACTTCACATACCAGGCGCTTCAAGCACAACAAACTACGGCACGCGGCACGAGGAGAGGCCAAAGGCAACCGCTCCGGGGCGAAGCTGGAGCCAGAGGCGGGGCGGCGGGGGAAGGCATGATCAGTCCTCCAACTCCAAGGGAAGCTTTGGGAGCGCCCCATCATTTTCCGGCACACAGGGACGACTCGGGACGGCCAGAAGGCCTGAGGGAGGACGGCTCACGGAGGTGGGGTGGGGGCGGAGGCGCGCGCCGGCGGCGGAGGAAACGCGCTCCTTCCAACCTTTCAGACACCTCAGGCCTCGCCCCGGCGCAGCGCGCGCCACGCTGCCGGGGGGCGGGGGGAGAAGAGCCTGGAGGAGCACGCGAGGAGACGCGAAGGGAAGGAGAGGATAGCGCGCGGGCGCGCACGAGGCCAATGAGGACCGAGGACCGAAGACCGAAAGGGGGGCCCGGGTTTGGAGCGAGCGAGCGGGGGAGGGGAGGCGCGCGCCGAACAAGCTCCTTTCTCCCTTCACCTCATCCTCCCATCCCAGCCTTGCCATTCGATTAGCCAGTACCGCGTAGACCCTAGCTGACAGCTCCTGGTTTCCGCCCCATCCCTGTCACTCACCGCTACCAGAGCCGTGGGCCTTCCCCAACCGTTCTTTTCCTCAAGGGGCAGCCACCGCCACCACCGCTGCCGTCACACACACTTAGGCCGCTAAGGCCTCCTCCGTTCTCGTAGCTGTCCGTCGTGGGACAAAGGCGCCACCAACCGACCGGCGCGGGCACGAGAGAATGGCGGCGCGGGCTGAAAGTGGGGTGGGAGGCGGACGGGCAGGGGCAGGGGGACGGGGACGAAGGCCTGGGGGCCGCGCACGTAACGGGTGCGCGGCAGTGTCGCGAGAGAACGCCGGTTTACGGCAGGTCGAGTCGGAAGCTCGGAGGGCAACGGGTCCCGCCCCTTCCTTGTCAATAAATTGGGCGCGGGGAGGTGGGGGGCGGTGCATACGTCACTTGGGCGGTTGAGGGTAGCGGTTACACGTTTTCGAGCTTCAGTCTGTGACCGTTCCTTAGGGATTGAGTTAGTACACTGCTCTCACTTAGCCTAGAGACACCACATTGCATCTCCGGTTTCCCATCCGGCCCCCCCCCCCTCCCTCTCCGCTCCTCCCCCACCCCCCCCCGCCCCCCCCCCCCCCCCTCCCCCCCGTCCCCCCGAGGCCCCCCCCCCCCCCCCCCCGCCAAGTACCAGGCTGTCAGTGCTCTTCTTTTTTGCGTTTGGTCCTTGGTTCAAACCCTGACTTTTCGATGTACTACTTGTGTGACCTTGGGAAAATCACTGCCCCTCACTTGGGTTCAGTTTTCTGAATTATAAAGTGAAATTGTTGAATGTTTCCAGTCGTCCCTAATACTGTTAATGAGGAAAGCCTTAAAGAGTGGGATAGGATCAGAGATTCAGAGCTAGGGGGTTGGATGGAGGGCTAGGATCATAGATTGTAATTTTAGAGTTGGAAGGGACCTTAGAAGCCATCTAGTCGAACCTCATTTTTACAGTTGGAAGAAACTGAGGCCCATAGAGGTTAACCCCAAGGTCATACAGGTAGTGACAGAACTAGGATTAGAACCAAGGTCCACTAGACTACAAATCCAGTTCCTTTCTACTGCACGCAGTGTCTCTACACTGTCTGCTGGTCATAACTGTCAGAACACCTGGGTTATAATCCTGACTGTTGCTAAATCCCTAGGTGTGATCTAGGAAAATCACTTTCCCTTCCTGAGACTCAATTTCTCTATATGTAAAATAAGTGGAGTTGGATTAGGTGCTTTCCAAAGTCCCTTGAGGCTCTAAATCTACTTTTCTCTCTCCAGTCATCTGCTCCATTAGAGCTAATAGGACCTTAGAAATCGTCTAGTGTAACACTTGGAACTACTTCAGGTTCTTTGTGAGCCTACTCCTTCATAACATACTGACCCTTTCCACAAAATATGCTTTCCAATTCAGAGTCAGCTCTCCTGGCTTACCACCTGCTCCTTCCATAAGAAAGAGCATTAGATTTGTTATTTGGTTTGAAATTGACTGCCACTAACATGTATAACCTTAGGCACTTCTGCCTGAGCCTCATTTTCCTTTTTTATATGGAGAGAGGTAAGGTTGGAGTAGATGAGCTCTAAATTCTGTCATTCTGTAAGACATCCTGAATGCAAAGAAAATGAATTCCAGTCTAAACATTCTTTGTTCATATTCTTTGAGTGAGGTAGGAAGGAGAAGGTATTTGGGAACACGTACTTTTGGATCTTGAAGTATCTTTAGAGGTTTCCTAGTGTAATTGCCTTAATTTGATGGATATTGAAGCTGAGGTCCAGAGAGTTCTGCAATTAACCCTGAGAAACTAAGTTTGACTCCAAATACTTTCCACCAAAAACTTCAATCTCTCTGTATCACAAAACTCAAAGAGATTCATACATACAAGTCACAGAATGTCAGAGTTGGAAGGGAATTTAGAACACCAGGGCACAGAATGTTAGAATTGGATGGAGAATTTAGAGGTCATTTAGTCCAAGCCCATCTGATGTTTGCCTTTGGTCAGACTGTCACTTATGACTGTAATGTACTTCTTCCTGGTATTGGACTCTGTAGCTCCTTTCAAAGTTACTGTCTACCTCTTGGAATTACTTTGTGTTACTTGGTATATACTTTGTATTTACTTATATAGATACATGTTATATCCCCCTGGAGGATGTGAGCTCCTTGAGAAAAGACATTGTTGCATATTTAACTTTGTATTCCTGGTGTTCTCAGTGTCCAGCAGAGTTGGGTTTTTATTTTTTGCTTATGGTAGGACTTAATTAAATTGAATCCTCTCTTTTCAAAGATGATGAAATTGATGTACTTTAAGATTAATGTGAGTTGTATGTGGTCATGCAGCATTATACATGCTATTGTACTATGAGTTTCTCTATTTTCTGCTTTAAGTGTGAGCCTTCTTATAGGAAGGTTTCTGGCCTTTGTGTTTTGAATAGTACCCAGTGAATTAAAAGATGAGATGGATTCTCTGATGCTCTCTGGAATAGCTATGGGCCACAACAAATCATACTGATGGGACTTGAAGGAGTGCAGTAGCCTGCCTGGGGCAGAAGAGAAAGACTTGTAGAATTTATCTTAGAGAAAGAAAGGAGTACATAAGGTTGAAGAAGACTGCTCTCTAGAGCTGACTTTGCCTGAGGGGTCAGAATGAAAGATCTAAGATCACTTTCTACTGATCCCCTGCTGCTCATTTTGACTTCTCCTAAAGATAGACCAGAAGGTCTGGACTATAGAAAATAAATTTTTAAAAAATCATTTGGGACACATCTAACACCATGGATGATAAAAGATTGAAGAGGTCAAATACTAGATATAAGTGCTTGCAGAAGGCTGTCTAATCTTGAACCCTGGATAAATGTAGTATGAAGGATTCTCATGAAAACTGGAAATGTTCCACACTGACCAAAAGTGCCAAAAAAAAAAAAAAAATCAAGTGAGTTCAGGTGGAGGAAAATCCATACTATGAAATTGTTCAGAGGTCTGGAAATGCAGAAGAGAGCACATGAAAATAAATACTGTCTGAAGAAAAGAAAAAGTAGGAGGCGATAGCAATAGAGGACATCAGGAAAAGTTTCTTCATGTAGATCAGTGGAGTCAAGCACAAATTGAAATGGGAGTCACTAAACTGTATGAGGGTCTCTGCCAATAGCAAATTGACTTAGAAAACTGCATATTAGTGTTAACTTTTATTTATTGTATTTTTATTTTTAAAATATTTCCCAATTACACTTTAATTTGGTTCACACTCAGAAGTGTTGTGGGTCATATGTGCCAAGAGGGCTGTGTGTTTGACACCTCTAATATAGACATCAGCTTTTGAGCTGAACTTTGAAGGTAGAATGGGTTGCCTAGGGAGGGAGTAGGTTCCTCCCCCACTGAGTCTTCAAAGAAAAGCTAGATGACAACTTGTCAAATATATTGTTCATTTTCAGTTTTACACTGAACTAGATGGCCACTGAAGTGCTTTTGAACATGAAATATGATTCTATTGTTGAATGGAAAAGAAATCGAAGTAAAAATTCTGTAGATTTTTAGATAGTGAAGACTTTTAGAAAGAATCATTCAACATGTTAGAGTAGTAACAATAACTAACATTTATATAGCACTATATGACAGGCATTGTGCTAAGCATTTTACAAATATTATCTCTTCTGATCCTCACAACTTCATAAGGTAGTTTGCTATTATTATCTTTATTTTACAGATGAAGAAACTGAGGCAAACAGGTTAAGTGATTTTTCCAGGGTCACACAGCTAGTAAGTGTCTGAGGCCAGATTTAAACCCAGGCTGTCCTGACTCCAGGTATGGTATGCTATCCACTAAGTTACCTAGCTGCCCAGAGTACTCTGGTCAGTGCGCTGTGTGCATGCAATGATGACTAAAACAGTCACCACCCTCTAATTTATACTCCAGTAGGAGAAATAATATGGGCACACATTTATAAACTATATTTAATTATAAATTCAATGAAAAAGTCGCTGAGCGTGTCCTGTGTATAATACACCATCCTATATTATGAACATCTTTGAAAATCTATAGCATTTGGTACCTCTTACTACTATACTTTCAATTTCTGCTTTGTATCATGTTGTATCTATATAGTCTCGTGGCAAGAGTGCTGGGTTCAGTGTCAGTTAATTTTGCTTACCTGTGCAACCTTGGGCATAGTCAAGCAAAACAAATTCATATAGTAGCTACATCCCAAAATATATGTCTTTGCACCTTGAGTCCATCACTTCTCTGTCGGGATGTGAGTAATGTGCTTCATTGTAGGTCCTCTGAAGATGTGGTTGATCATGCTTGGATTAGAGTTCTAATGACTTTCAAAATTGTTTTCCTTTACCATGTCAGTCAATACATATTTATATAGTGCCAACTATGTGCCAGGCAGTGTGCTAAACAACAAGGATGCAAAGAAAGGCAAAAGAGAGCTCCTACTCTTAAGGAGTTCATAATCTAATGGGGAGATAACATGAAAACAACTATATACAAACAATATGTAAGGATAAATTGGAGATAATCAACAGAAGGAAGATACTAGAATTAAGGGAGTACTGGGAAAGACTTCTTGTAAAATGTAAGATTTTGACTGGGACTTTAAGAAAGCTAGTGAAGCCAGGAGATGGAGATGAGAAGAGATTCCATGCCTGGGGGACAACCAGCAAAAATTAGGAAATGGAATGTCTTATTCAGGAAATAGTGAGGAAGCCAGTATCACTAGATCAAAGAACATATGGGAGGAATGTAAAGTATGAGTAGCCTGGAACAGTGGGAGAGAGCAGGTTATAAAAGGTTTTGAGTGCCAGAGAATTTTGTATTTGACCCTGGAGTCATACAGGATGACTGGAGTTTATTGAGTAGGGAGGGGGTGCTGACATGGTCAGACTTGTCCTTTTAGGAAGAATACTTTGACAGCTAAGTGGAGAATGGATTGGAATGGAGACAGACTTGTGGCAGGGAGACCAACCAGTAGGCTATCATAGTAGTCCAGGTGTGAGGAAATGAAGACATACCAGGTTGGTGACAATGTCAGAGGAGAAAAGGAGGCATATATGAGAGATGCTGCAAAGGTAAAATTGATGGGTTTTAGCAATGGATTGGAAATGGATGGGGGGAGAGAGGTAAGTATCAGAAGTTGAGGATGACACCCAAGTAGTAAGCCTGAGTGACTAGGAGGATGGTGATATCCTCAATAGTAATAGGGAAGTTAAGAAGCAGGGAAGATAATGAATTCAGAATTGGACATGTTGAATTTAAGATATCTATGAGATAACAAGTTTGATACATCCAATTAGCAGTTTGAGATGCAATTCTGGAAGTCAGCAACAAAAGTTAGAGTTGGATAAGTAGATTTGAGAATTATCAGCATAGAAATGATAACTGAATCCACAGGAGTTGAAGAGATCAAGTGAAATAGTATAGAGAAGAGAAGAGGATCCAGGATAGAGCCTTATGGGACACCCACAGTTATCAGGTGACCTAGTTAAAGATCCAGCAAAGGAGACTGAGAAAAGAGACCAGACAGGTAGGAGGAAAACCAGAAGAGAACACTTTTGAAAACCTAGGGAGAAGAAAATATCAAGGAGAGGAGGGTGATTAACAGTGTCAAAGTTTGCACAGAGGTCAAGAAGGTTGAAGATTCAGAAAAGGTCCTAGCTAGATTTGGCAATTAAGAAATCACTAATAACTGGAGAGGGCAGTTTCAGTTGACTGATGAGGTCAGAAGGCAGCAGATTGTAGAGAATTAACAAAGGATTGAGAGGAAAGGAAGTGGAGGCATCTATTGTAGATGGCCTTCTCAAAGAGTTTATAAGCCACAAAAGAAAGAAGAGATATGGGAAGATAGGGATGGAGGGTTTTTTTTTTCCACAATGGAGAAGACATAGGCATGACTGTGGGCAATAGGGGAGTAGCCAGTAGAGAGAGATATTGATATCTGAGAGAGTGGGGATGTTAGAGGAGGGAAATCTGCTGGAGAAGATGGAATAGAATGTGATGGGATCATATGTATATGTAAAGAAGTTTTCATTGGCAAGACAGGGATGAAGGCATCTGGGGGATGTGAAACAAGGAGAGAGCTCTTGATAAATGACTCAAATTTTTTTTCGGTAAAACATAAGGCTAGGTTCTCAGTTTTAACCATTGTTCTGATTTCCAGTATTGCATGTCCAACTACTATTTCAACATCTCAAACTGTATGTCTGATAGATATCTTAAACTCAACATATCCAAGGGTGGGATTTAGCAAGGGTGGGAACTATGGGAAGTTTGAGCCACTTTGGTGAGTGGGATAGTGAGTTAATTAGGGAGGTGTAGAAGGGTTGCCTAGTGCTAGTAAGCATCCAGGTGAGATTATGTCAAATAAGTTTGTAGTGGACCCAGCAACATAGTTTCATGATTTTCTCCACCTTCATTTAGTAGCACATGTGGAAGAGCAAAGGCATTGGATGGTGAGAGTAATTTGAGACTGAAGCTTGGCTGGGAAAGATCATTGATAAGGAGGCAAGGTTCTCAAGAGAAGAGAGCATTGTAGAGTTGAGCTGGTTCACCAAGGGGTTGAGATGGGAAAGGGAGGAGTGTAACAAGTATAAAGGTGATGGCCCAGGAAAGAACTGAGGGGTAGAACTACTGGAGGTCACAGTGTGCCTGGAGAAGAGAGTTTGGGGTTCAAGGCACAGGGAGAGGTGAAATGACAATTATGATCAGATAAGGGAATTTTAGAGTTCATGAAAATGGAAGTGGCACGTTTGTGGGTAGTATCAAGATCCAGAGTGTGACCATCTTTGTATGTGACTGAAGTGGAGTGAAGAAGTAGGCAACGGGAAATGAGTAAGTTTAGGAACTGGGACATTCAGGTATTTGAGGGAATATCAATATGCATGTTGAAATCCTCAAGTATGAGGGCAAGAATTGAGGAAAGACTGTGAGCCAGACATTGAAGTCATTGAGGAACGATGGGGATTATCCTGGAAGTCAGTGGATAACAACTACCAGGCTTTTGACTGAGTGATAGATATGGATTGTGCAAACTTTAAAGGAAGAGAGATTACTAAACGATAATGTTAGAGGGAGAATCTGCAAGTGGGAATTTGGAGCAAGGGGTATTCCAACTCTCCCACCTCTACCAATGAGTTGGATAGAGTGAATGAAGCTACAGCCAGTACTGGAAAGGGGAGTTGGGCAGTGGGGGACAGAGAATGGGATTTCAATGAAGACAGAATTACTTGGATTGAGAGGTTATGACCATAGAGGAATTTGTTAATCATTAAGGATTGAGTTCGGGTCGCTTTTCATTGTCTCTAGGGTTTGGCCTCAGAGTGGCCAAATGTGTTGTATGTAGCAACAAAATACAAAACACATTGTATTGGCATTTTTTCTCTTATATTTTCTTCATAGGAAGCAGATTATTTTTAGAGTCACAGATATTTTTTTTTTCTTCCTGGTTCTGTCCTAATTTTTTTTATTGTTTTTTGGAGATGAAACAAGACTATTCAAACTGGCTTGGCTTCATCCTAATGTTATACAGTTGCTGAATTTGTTGGTATGCTATCTTTCTTAAAAGTGTATGATTAATTGCTATATGTTGCTACATGAAAAAGTCAATGGTACTGTTTTCAAGATTTGAATTTGTGTGTTTTGTTGTACTATTGTATTACTTAAGCAAAGTAAAGCAATAGACCATTGTTGCTGTAATACTTCACATTTATTAATTGCATTAATTGTGTTGTTCAGTCGTTCAAGTCATATCTGACTCTTTGTGACCCTATTTGGGGTTTTCTTGGCAAAGATACTGGAGTGGTTTGCCATTTCCTTCTCCAACTCATTTTACAGATGAGGAAACTGAGGCAAATAGGGTTAAGTGACTTGCCTAGGGTCACATAGCTAGTGAATGTCTGAGGCTGAATTTGTACTTAGGTCTTCCTGACTCCAGGCTCAGTTCTCTATCCACTGAGCCACCTAACTGCCTTAATTGCATTAATATTTGTATATTAATATGAGAACACATGGAGTAATCTTTAGAAAACATGGAAGCTAAGGTAATTAGGAGATTCTGTCTTGCCTTTGCAATTAAAAAGCATAAAGTTTCCTAATATTAGGAGTAGATCTAGACCTTAAGAATGAGGGTATTTAAAGAATATTAGGAAGAAAAGTAAAAGAATTGAAAGAATGTACAATTAAGGCCGCTGATGTTATGGCAGGTGAGGCAACTCAGGAAATTTTCCCAATCCTGCCTGATAATTTTGACCATAGAGATACACCTTAAGAATTGACAGGAAGGAGCCATTCCTGGAAATTCTATACGTGTCCACTTTCTGAGAATGAGGAGTTATATAGAGATAGGACCCCTTGTAATCAGAGGAAGCATTCCTACAGAGAATGAATTTCACAATTAAATCCAAGCATTCCACTTCATCTATGAGTAAGGCTGAGGCCATATCCCCTCTAGTACAGAGACACTACAGGCCCCAAATTAGCATTTTCTCTGGACATGAACCATGTCCTTCGAGAGAACAATTCTGGGAGACTTGTGTTAGGTAAGATTGCACCTGGGACATTGGAAGTTTCCCTGAGCCAGACAAAATGATGAGGCTGAAAATGGGGATAGGTGAAGTGACAGTGAGTAGCTTCATAGAAGTGAAGCCAGATGTTACTTAGCATGAATTATCAACTTTAGCTGAAATGTTTAAAGAGGGCAGATTAGAAGACTCCCATTATCATTTTGTCTCTACTACTACATAGTGCAAGGAAGAAAAGCCTGATGAATTCTTCTTCAGGGTGGATCAAGGAGTGCAGAGACTTATACAGACAGGTGCTGTGAATACTGAGAATGTGGGAAAACTGTACTACAGAGACTGAGCTATATGTGACCCTCATTACAGCTATGCAGACCCAGAAACTATTGCCACCAGTGTCTGAGGAGAGACAGGTACTCCTGAGCTTCAAAGGTCAATATAAACCACAGGTGTCAGCCTCAGCAGACTCCAGGCCTTCTTAAGTATGGGTCACAGAAGCAAAAGACAACAGCACCACTAGAACTGAGTCACAGTCACAGAACCTGAGAGTCAGGTGAGATATGGAGCAATGCACAATCCTCTTCTCCTTGGAGAGTTAGAAAACCAAGGGAATAGAGAGCATGAGGGCCTGACATAAGAACACCATCAGGTAATCATCAGAGTAGCAGATCCATATTTTGTTAAAATTGTGGATTAAATAAGCACTTTTATATTGGATGTACTAGCAAAGAGAATGTAGCATTGGTCACAAAGGAGTTAAAATCTTCTGATCCAGCTTCAGGGAACCAGAGCAGAACCAGGGAAGGAGGATATACTGGTCCCTGAGGAGTGTCAGCACTGATTAGAACTGATTCTAGTCTTTTCAAAATTCCAGCAGGATACTGCAAGCTGGGGGCTCAATACCTGTACACTTTGACCATCTATGCAGACTGTGCAGAGGCTTACAATAGCTGTTTTTTATATATAGCCCTATTGATAATGTTTTTTTGCACCTAGCTAGTTTTGCTTTGTTGTTTGCTTTGCTTGCTTTTGGTTAATTGCTGTGTACTATGGATATGAATGTACTTTCAAAATGTGTGTGAGTTATGTCCTGTATATAGTTATATACATGTTGTCACTGTAGTATCCTACCACATGATCCTTTTGTAAAGGGCCATGTGTATTGCATGTATTGTTAATGTGCATTTATTTTATTTCGGTTTCTACCGTACCAAAAACCAGTTACTTCAGATGCTGGCATAATCACTCTTGTTTTATTCACTTCTTGTTTATTTTTCGATTGGATTTATGTAGTTCTTAGAGGGGACAGTTGAGGTCCCCCACTAGTATAGTTTTGCTCTCTCTTTCCTTCTGTAACTCACTTAACTTCTCCTTTAAGAATTTGCATGCTAGATCAAAGCATACTATTTTCACTTTTTTATTTTTTTTTTCTTTCTCATGGTTTTTCTCTTTTGTTCTGATTCCTTTTTCACAACATGCCTAATGTGGAAATGTGTTTAACATGATTGTATGTGTATAACCTATATCAGATTGCTTTCTGTCTTGGGGAAGGAGGAGGGAAGGGAAGGAGGGAGAGAGAAAAATTTGAAACTCAAAATCTTACAAAAATGAATGTTGAAAACTATCTCTACATATAATTGGAGAAAATACTATTAAGTGCAAAAAAATTTGCATGCTATACCACTTGGTACATATATGTTTAGTATTGACATTACTTGATATTAATCTTCATTTTCTATGGTACTTTTTAGCAAGATGTAGTTTCCTTCCTTATCTATTTAATTAGATCTATTTTTCCTTTTGCTTTGTCTGAGATAATGATTGCTACCTCTGCTTTTTTTTTTTAATTGGGGAGAGTTCATCCCATTCATATTCACAGTTATGATTACTAACTGTATATTTCCCTCTATCCTATTTGTCCTTTCTCTTTCACCATTTCCCTCCTCACCAGTTTTGCTTCCAACTACTGCTTTCCCTAATCTACTTTCCCTTCTGTCAGTTCCCCCACTTTACTTAACTCTTTTCCCTCCTACTTCCCTGTAGGGTAAGATAGATTTCTATACTCAACTCTTGTGTATGTTATTCCCTCTTTGATCCCATTCAGATTCACCCACTACCCATCCTCCCATCTTCCTATCCACTGTAATAGGTCTTTTGCAGTTCTTCTTGTGAGATAATTTATACCCTTCTACGTTTCACTTCCTTCTGCTCCCAGTATAATCCTCCTCCTCACCCCTTAATTAAATTTTTTATGTTATCCCCTTAAATTAATTTTATACCCACATCCTTTTTCTATGTATACTCCTTCTAACCGCACTATTAGTGATACAGTTCTTAAGAATTACAAGTATCATCTTCCCACATAGGGATATAAACAGTTTAGCTCTATTTTTCATTTTTACATTTTTATGCTTCTCTTGAGTCGTGATATTGAAAATCAAATTTTTTTTTTTTGTTTAGCTCTGGTCTTTTCTTCAGGAAAGCTTGAAAGCTTTCTATTTCATTGAATGACCATTTTTTCCCCTTGAAGGATTATGTTCAAATTTGCCAGATAGGTGATTGTTGGCTGTAGTCCTAGTTCCTTTGCTTTCTGGAATATCGTGTTCCATGACCTCCAATCTTTTAATGTTGTAGCTGCTAAGTCCTGTGTCCTGTGACTCCCCAGTATTTGAATTATTTCCTTCTGGCTGCTTGCAATACTTTTTCCTTTACCTGGGAGTTATAAATTTGGCTATATTGTTTTGGGAATTTTCTTTTTGGGATCTTTTTCTAGAGGTGAGTGGTGGATTCTTTCTTTTATTGTTTATTTATTTGTTTTCAGTTTTCAACATTCATTTTCACAAGATTTTGAGTTCCAAATTTTCTCCCCATTTCTCCCCTCTCCCCACCCCTGGATGGTGTGCATTCTGAATACTCCTTCCCCTAATCTGCCCTCCCTTCTATCATCTTCCCCTTCTCTTATCCCCTTCCTTTTCTATTTTCCTGTAGGGCAGGATAGATTTTTATACCCTGTTGCCTGTATATCTTATTTCCCAGTTGCATGTAACAACAATTTTTAACATTTGTTTTTAAAGCTTTGGGTTCCAAATTCTCTCCCTTCCTCCCTTCCCATCCACCATCACTGAGATGGTAAACAACTCGATACAGGTCATACATGTGTAGTCATGCAAAACACTTCCATAGTAGTCATGTTGTGAAAAACTATATTTCCCTTCATCATTTCCCACCCCCTGTTTATTCTGTTCTCTCTTTTGAACCTGTCCCTCCTCAGAAATGTTTGCTTCTGATTACCCCCTCCCCCAATCTGCCTTCCTCTCTATCATCTCCCTGCTCTCTTGTCTCCTTCCCCCCTGTTTTCCTGTAGGGTAAGATAGATTTCCATACCCAATTGAGTGTGTATGTTATTCCTTCCTTAAGCCAAATCGGATGAGAATGAGATTCACTCATTCCCTCTCACCTTCCCCCACTTCCTCTCCACTGTAAAAGCTTTTTCTTGTCTTTTTTATGTGAGATAATTTACCCCATTCTACTTCTCCTTTTCTCCTTCTCTCAGTATAATCCTCTCTCATCCCTTAATTTTATTTTTTAGATATCACCCCTTCATCTTCAACTCACCCTGTGCCGTCTATCTATCTATGTATCCATCTATCTATCTATGAATCTATCTATATTTTTTCCCCCCAACTACCCTAATACTGACAAAGGTCTCATGAGTTACAAATATCATCTTTCCATGTAGGAATGTAAACAGTTCAACTTTAATAAGTCCCTTAAAATTTCTCTTACCTGTTTACCTTTTCATGCATCTCTTGAGTCTTGTATTTGAAAGTCAAATTTTCTATTCATCTCTGGTCTTTTCATCAAGAATGCTTGAAAGTCCTCTATTTCCCTGAATGTCCATTTTTCCCCCTGAAGGATTATACTCAGTTTTGCTGGGTAGGTGATTCTTGGTTGTAATCCTATCTCCTTTCCCCTCTGGAATATCATATTCCAAGCCCTTAATGTAGAAGCTGCTAAATCTTGTGTTATCCTGATTGTGTTTTCACAATACTTGAATTGTTTCTTTCTGACTGCTTGCAATATTTTCTCCTTGACCTGGGAACTCTGGAATTTGGCTATAATATTCCTAGGGGTTTTCCTTTGGGGATCTCTTTCAGGAGGTGATAGGTGGATTCTTTCAATGTCTATTTTACCCTCTGGTTCTAGGATATCAGGGCAGTTTTCTTTGATAATTTCTTGAAGTAATATGTCCAGGCACTCCTTTTGATTATGACTTTCAAGTAGTCCAATGATTCTGAAATTATCTGTCCTGGATCTATTTTCCAGGTCACTTGTTTTTCCAGTGAATTATTTTACATTTTCTCCTCTGCCTCAACAAGCCAGCAGAAGGCCCTGAGTCCTAGGACAGCACCAGGCAAGCAAACAAACACCAACAATGGGACCCCCAACATACCTCAGTATAGCACCTGGCAAATGAGCAGATTCCAGTGCCTCATTTGTCAGGTTCTATACTGAGGTATTGTTTCACTCCGTCTTTTTGCTGGTTCTGCCATTCCAAAATTCATTTTGGGGCACTATTTTATAGTTGTTTGGAAGTGAAATTGGGAGAGTTCAGATGATTTCCTGCTTACTGTGCCATCTTGGCTCCTAGAAGCCCTTGTTTTTAAAAGACTTTTAAAAGATTCTTGTTTTTAAAGCACTTATATTTGTGTTTATACTGTGTAGTTACAGGTTTTGAACTTGTCCCAGCTTATCTTTGCAAAGGATTATAGTGTTGGCCCAGGGGAGGAATGTAACCCTAGCTCAAAGGGCCAATGGTGTGGGACTCTTTCCTCATTGGTGAAGATTGATTACTCAATGCCCTTCACTTTTGTGAGAGGCAGGTGGAGTTGGTAAGAACAGGAGAAAAGAGAGACCTGGTCTTTTCATTGTCTTTGGGATTTCTTTTGGCTTCCAGCATTGAGAGAGAAGACATGTAGGATTCCAACCTCTCTTCAGGACCCTGAGGGGAGAACGACTCTGGGCAGAAGCCTACATGTAGAACTTTGATCATGTCCTTATTCTCAACTTGCTATGCTAGAGATTTTAGGGAATTATTCCCCTTTGGGTGAGATCTGGGTCTCTATCTCTTGGTTGAGATGAGTTACCTCATTCACAATGTGAAAGATCCTGCAATCCTTATTGTCTGATATACACACACATGTGTGCATGTATGTATGCATGCATGGTCTGGTATACATGTGTATACACATATGTGAATATATTTGCACATATGTGTATTTGTGTGTATGCATACATACACACATATATTACCTTTGGTTTCTTTTTTGCTATCAACTTGGATAAATGAGCTCTGTGTTCATTGTGCAACTGGCATTTGGTAGGTAGGGGATCAAGCCTTGTATATAAAGCTTGGGGCCCCCATTTTTCCCATTAAGAAATAGTGATGAGGAGTGTAGCTTCAACCTAAGAATTATATCCCTTAGACTAATAATATTTCAGGATATAATGGTTATTGTAAGGTCTGTGATACTCTGAATGGAATCCCCATTTCAGAGAGAAAAAAATTGAACCTCAGATTCCTTACCTGTAAAACAAGATAATGAATTATATAGGTCAGACAGTTCATTCACAAAAGCAAATTATGGCCCCTGGGCAAAGCCTGTGCCTGTATCTATACCAGCACCTTTGAGTGCTGTATAGTTATTTAATATTCATTTGTTCATTCAACAAACATTTATTATGTGACTCCTATGTGTGAAACATGCAATAAGTAAAAACCTTTGGTTTAAAGAAATTCAGGGCATCAGAGGTAGAGTTCATATTTGAATTTAGTGATGAATAGTTATGGAATAGAAAAGCACCATCTAAAAGTAATCAAACATCCCAAGAGGCATTAATTAGGCTTTAGAAACCTTCGAATATATATGAGTAGCTACTGTACCATAGTTATTATACTCCCCTCCATTTCTCCCAACTCACATCTAATCATAAAATCATAACATCTCAAGAGTCTGAAGGGATGTTAGAGGCATCCAAAAATAGTAGGAAAAAACCCTCTGGATTTAGAGTCAAGGGGACCTGGGGTCAAATACTGACTGCATCCTATGTGATGTTAGGTAGGTCATTTGTAGTATCCCTTTCTGTGGCTAGTTCCCCAATTCCACTCACATTCGAGGGTTGGGTTCCCAGAGCATGGCTGACACCAATTTCAAGTTTCTAGAGGATAATTATGAGGACTTGGCTTTCTTGTCCTGGTGCTCACAAGCTACCCCTTGGGTTTGCTTCTCATTGATGGTCAGGTTTAAGTAGCCTTTCAGAAGGGTAATTATTAAGTATAGTGAGAACAATTGGTGTTAAATATTCCTCCTTGCTCTGGGTCACAGTATCCAACAAATACACACAGTATCCATAGGGAGAGCGGACACACACAAAGTACAAAGTTAGAGAGGTACCCGTGTAGAGAACACAAATGTCAAAAGATTAATTTACAACTCACGATCCCTGGAACTCCTTTTCTTGCTTTGTAGAGTCCTCATGAAATTCTCTTTAGGTGTGGCTCTTTGCTGGGCTCTGAAGAGTCCATAGCCAGCATTTCTTTCTTCCATGAGGGGTCACATTCCCTAAAACTGTCTTTCCTTGGATGACCATCACATTGAGTAGATTGGTTGTTCCTTTATAGTCTATTCTCTTAGATCCCAGGTATATGCACTGTCTGCTACTCATTCAGTCTTACTGTTGACATGGTCATTGTAGGGTGGAGGAAGAGAGGAAAGCAAAATTCCTCCCTTCTCAGGGGCTAAGCACCAATTCAGATCTTAAATTTGTAGTCCTCCAATACTGAACCAGTCCACTGCTTGAGTAACCCATTGTTAAACTAAGCACCTGCTGAAATTTCTCTAGCTCTTGAGATCTCCCAGGCTTGGTTAGCTTGTTTGGTTACTCAATCACAGTTTTCCTTTCTTAATCCAATCAAAGAAGTTCACACCCTGAAAAGAAATCAAAGGGTCACAAATAATCTTGTTTACATATTTAACACTTCATCTTGTGTGACCACTTTATGCTTAACAATTTGTGATTAACCTTAATCTGGGACAGGGAGGAAATTCTCTTTCTTATTACATTTAACTTCTATGAAGCTCAGTTTCTTTATCAGTAAAATGAGAGGATTGGACTCTTAAGGATGCAGTCAAGTCCTAATTTCTGTGAATAATCTAGTCCACCCCTCTCCCCCAACCTAACCCTCCTCTACAGTATTTTCAAGGGGTCATCTATGTTTTCTCTAAACATTTTCAGAGGCTGAGTTACTTCCTAAGATTGTTCATTCTACATCTGGAGAGTTCTAATTATGTATTTTTGCTGAAATTTCCTTCCATTCCACCCACTGGTACTAGTTCTGCCTTCAAGTGCTAAGCAGAGCAAGTCTAATGCCTCTTCAGAGAAGCATAGTCCTTCAGATATTTAAAGGTAGTAATTATGACCCCCAAGTCTTCTCTTCCCTAAGATAAACATAAATTCCTGTGACTAATCCTCATATGACATGGTTTTGCCCATACCTAGTCACCTTTCTCTGCTCTCCAGATTGCCAGTGACCTTCCTTGATGGTGCTCTGAATTAGACAAAATAATATGGGGGCCTAATGGATAGGTGGAGTACCCAGCTACCAAACGATATACTCTGCTGGATCAAGGAATGTGGTTCCCTTCTAAAAGCTCACCACTCCCCAACCTATCAGATAAGCTCTCACAAGCATATTTAAAGAAATTTAAAACAAGATACAGTTACTTACAACCACTGTTATAGAGTTATACAGTAACTTAAAATTACTGTTATACTCTCTCGTGGGGTTGATGCTTAAAACACTCAGTTTATATGATTGCCAAATATATATTTGGCATTTTGCCTTGGCTCTGCACTGTCCAAACAATTCTCTCCAAGTCTATGTCTTTTTTTAAAATAATTTAATTCAATTTTCAGTTCTGAATTCCCTCCCTCCCTTCTCCTCCTCTCCCACCCATTGAGAAGACAAGAAAAACAAAACCCATTGCAAGTATGTAAAGTTATGTAAACTATACATTCCTGCATTGATCATGTACAAAAAAAAAGGAAAAAAAGAAAGACAAGAAAATATGCATCAGTCTGCACTCTGAATCTATCAGCTTTCTGTCTAGAGATGGATAGCATCTTTCATCTAGAGTCCTTTGGTATTGTTCAGGGTCATTGTGTTGATCAGAGTTCCTAAGTCTTTCAAAACTGATTATCTTTACAATATTGTTATTATTGTATGAATTGTTCTGGTTCTGTTTACTTTGTATCAGTGCATACAAGTCTTGGCAGGTTTTCTGAAACCATCCTCTTCATCATTTTTTTGCAGCACAGTTGTATTCCATAACATTCATATACCATAACTTGTTCAACCATTGCCCAATTGATGGACATCCCCTCATTTCCAATTCTTTTCCAACATAAGAAAAGAGCTGCTATAAATATTTTTGTATATATAGGTCCTTTTCCTCTTTCCTTGAACTCCTTGGAAGTATTGACTTAGTGATATTACTGGGTCAAAGGATATGTGCCTTCTAATATTTTGGGAGGCATAGTTAAAAATTACTTTCCGGAAGGGTTGGACCAGTTTATAGTTCCACCAACAATGAATTAAAGCCCTTGTTTTCCCACAATCCCTCCAGATTTGTCATTTTTCTTTCTTTTTGTTTTCGGTTAACTTTGCCAATCTGATGGGTGTGTGGTGGTACCTCGGAGTTGTTTTAAAATTTGCTTTTCTCTGATTATTAGTGATATTGAGCATTTTACATAGCTATTGATAACTTAGATTTCTTCCTCTGAAAACTGCTTATTTATGTCCTTTGACCATTGGAGAATGCCTCTTATTCTTATAGATTTGACTCAGGACCCTATACATATTAGAAATAGACCTTTATCAGAGAAACTTACTGCAAAGATTCAACTCCCTCCACCCTACCCCCAATTTCTTGTTTCCTATATAAATTTAGCCACCATTGGTTATATTTGTGCTGTCTTTTTTTTAATTTTATGAAATAAAAATTTTCCATTTAACCTTCTGTGAACCTCTCTATCTCTTGTTTGGTGATGAACTCTTCCATTATTTTTCATCTTTTTTTTTTATCCAGAGTGACAACTAGCTAAGGGATGGCTTTCAGAGCAGGAGGTAGGGAAGAATAGTTTTAGAGCAAGTCTAAATGGAGAACAGGCCTAGGTTAGGGCCTTTGGCAGGCAGGGAAAAACATGAAGGAGAAAGTCAGCTTTCCAAGGTTCAGCTTTGCTAAGTTCTCTTCATACTTTGATTGCCGTAGGGATCATATATATATTAAATATAAACATGTAAACTAACAGTTACTTTGGCTCTTTAATTTTATTGACTTTGCTGTTGTTGTTGTAGCATGAAAATGAGGAAAGATCATTGGATTTGGAATTAAAAGTCTTGGGTTCAAATCTTGTATTACCCATCAGTATTGATTTGAGAAAGATGCTTTGTAAAACTTAGAGTGTCATATAATGTGGGGCAGCGAGAGGGAACAGTGGACCTGAAGTCAGAAAGACTTGAGTTCAAGTCTAGCTTCAGACATTTACTAGCTGTGTGACTGGACAAGGTACTTAATTGCTGTCTGCCTCAGTTTTCTCATCTGTAAAATGGGGATAATAGCACCTACTTCCAGGGTTATTTTAAGAATAAAATGAAATACTATATATGCAGAAGCATTTTGCAAAATTCAAAGTATTATATAAATGCTAGCTCTTATTATTAGTTGTTATCAATGGATGAGCCTCTCTGTACTTAGGCTGGTCAGAGGAATGGAGACTTTAGTTTGCCACTGGAACTATAAGTAAAGCCTTTCCAGCTTGATAACTCAAAAAAAGCAAAACCTGCCAGAGCTTGTACTTCATTATTGTTGTTGTTCTGCGATTTTTCAGTCATGTCCAACAATCCTGACCCCATTTGGAGTGTTCTTGGCAGAGATACTGAAGTGGTTTGCATATCCTTCTCTGGCTCATATTACAGATGAAGGACTGAGGCAGACAGGGTTAAGTGACTTGCCCAGTCACTTACAGGGTGTAAGTGTCTGAGGCCAGATTTGAACTCATGAAGATGAGTCTTCTCAACCCCAGGCTCAGCAGTCTATCCACTGTGCCATCTAGCTGACCATTGTGCTTCAATAGTATAATATTTTTCAAGTATCAAGGTCAGTCTCCATGCCATGTTGAGTCATGACTTGCACATGAAACATGGCATAATAAAACATCATCAAACTATCAAGAAAAAAATTAATAAATTTCAACCTACTAGAAGTGCCTTTAAAAAGATATCATCAAAGAAATGAATGACTGGAAAAGGAGATGAGCCAGTCATGTAGCTAGAAGGAGGGACAACAAATGGTCAGCCCCAGTACTTCGTTGGCATCCATGAAATATTAAAATAGAGGAAAGCCTTTAGTATGTCGATAAGATCTTCTCGCAAGAATTTATAGAAAAATTTATACAAGAATAGCATACAATCTCAGTGTAGGGAGCTCGTGATATACATTAGTATAAGTAGTACTTGAACTAATGAGATAATAGATTCCTTTAGTCATTAGTATTATTACTATACAACATTATGTTTTGTGGGTTGTGTTTGTTTTTTTTTTTTTGCCTATTTGTCCATGTTGACCATAGGTTGTCCCTAGAAATGATGAACTCTTTTATTAGCTTTCTACCATTCTGTGTTCATTCATATGAAATGTTTATAAAGTTCTTTGCAAATCTTCAATCATCGTTTCAATGTAGGCTATCCATTAATTCAACAAATATTTATTAAGTACCTGCTATGTTCAAGATACTGGACTATGCACTGGGGATACAAAGACAAGATGAAAAACATCTGCCTTCAAGAAGCTACTGGGCAGGGACTGGGGGTGGGCTAAGCTAAATAGCGTTTGATGGTGATAAATAATTGTTATTAATAATAATGGGTATTTATACAATATTTTATGATTTGCAAGCATTTTACATATATTATCTCACTTAATCTTCAGAGACATCATGGTGAGGTAGGTAGTACCAATAACTAATAATATTTTAGGATTGACAAAAAACTTTTCTCACAACTGTGAGGTAGGTAACACCTCTATCATTCTCTCCATTTTATAGATGAAGTAACTGAGGCTCAGACAGGCCAGTAACTTATTCATACTGGTCAGCAAGTGGCAAAGCTCAGACTCCCCAAAATTTCAGACTCAACTCCAGTGTTCTCACTATATCATAGCCTCCTGGCTCTGACTCCACACAACAGAGTTCTAGCAAAGGCATCCATGTGCCAGCTCTTGCTCCCTAGGACTTGTGACATCTAATAATGGCATTGAGCTTTTGTTCTGCTCTAGCTCCTTCTCCACCAGAGAACTGGTTCAACATCCAGAGATAAGTCCCAGAGAAACTCAACAGGGGTTGCTTACTCACATCACTGTGTTCCTTAGCCTCTTTGGGCAGGAATAGTCCTTTTTGATCTTAGTCTCTGTGTTGTAACCATTCATCTCTGTACTGTACAGTCTAACTCAGGAGTTGTTAACCTATTATTTTTCTGTGTCATGGACCCCTTTGGCAGTCTGGTGAAGCCAATGAACCCACTTTTCAGAATGTTTTTAAATACATTAAAACAAAATTCTATCAATTACAAAGGAAATCAATTATAGTGAACTACAGTTAAAAAGATGTTAAAAAACAACAAGCTTACAGAAGCCAGGCTGAGCCCCATTAAGAGCTCAGGGAATACATTACTGAGATATTATTGGGAAGATTTCAAAAGTACAAATGTATTCAAAGTTAAGTAGCTGGTAGCAATCAGAGCAGATTGAATTATAAGTTGACCATTCAGAGAGGCAAAGCCTGATCAGCTCATTTTAAAGTAACCATAGAAATATTGGACAGCAGAGAAGTCACCATATGTGTTGATGGATTTATAACAGTACCAGGCAGACCTATTCCATATCAGCTTTCAGGATCAGATTATTGAGGAAAGAAAAGATCGACTATATTTCAGTGACAGAATCTATTGCCCCTGCTGCCAGTCTAATATAGGCTCTCACTACCATTCACCTAGGCTATTGCAATACTCTCCTAGCAGGCCTGCTTCTACTCTTCCATCCCTACTAATCTGACATTTATATCACTACAAGGCTGATTTTCTCATATGCAAAAATCTAGTCACGTCACTTCTCTGCTCAAAACTATTGGACTACCTGTTTATTGAGTAAAGCTGAAACTTCTTGGCATTAATAGCTTTCCATGATCTGATACCACCTTATCTTTCTAGCCTCATCTCATATAACTTCTAGGATCTCAGAACTTTAGAGCTAGAAGGGATCTTAGGGAGTATCACAGAAACACAGGCTTTCATTTAGAAGGTCAGTCAGCTGATCTAACCCATTCCTGACAAAGGACATAGGAATAGTCACTATAACACACCAGACAAGAGGTCATTCAGCTTTTCCTGAAGATCTCCAATGAGGAGGAACCAATACTTTGCAAAGCAGACTTTGAAATGACTCTAAGTTTTAGGAAGTTTTTTCCTTATATCAAACCTAAATTTACCTCTTTACAATTTCCGCCCACTGCTTCTAGCTCTGTTGTAGGGTCAAACAGAACACCTCTCATCTCTCTTTCATGTGACAACTTTTTAAGTCCTTGAAGTCAACTATCATCTCTCTAAAGAGCTGCTTCTCTAAGCTAAATATCCTTAGTTCCCTCAATCAGTCTTCCTATGGTATGGTCTCAAACAAGACCTTTCACTTATTTTGGTTGCCTTTCTCTGGATATCCTACATCTTATCAAAGACTTTCCTAAAATGTGGTGGTCAGAACTGAACACAGTATTCCTGGAATCCCTGCTTCCTCAAAGAAGTCCAAGATAGCATTAGATTTTTAGCCTGCTGTGTTATACTGTTGATCATATTAAAGTTGAATTTGTATAATCAACCAGTCACTACCCTTTTGTAGAAGAGGAAACTGAGGTCCCAAGGATTGAAGTGTTTAGTCTGATGGGTAGTAAGTAGCAGAGACTGGTAGTACTCATGTTTAATTCTTTTAATTCAACACTCTTTCCACTTTACCATTCTATCTCAGTGAACTCTATGCTCAAGTCACATCAAACATACCTCGTGCTCTCCCACCTCCATGCCTGGGGTTATGTTATTCCTTTTGTCTAGAATGTGCTCCTTGCTCTCTGGAACTAGATTGAAGCCGAGAGTGTACGGCCTGCTCTTCTCTCTGTGTTATGTCCATTCTGTCCTGCTTTTAGGTAAAGAAGATTGGAGATGGCTAAGGACAGAAGAGTGAATCACCAGAATCTAGGTAGCTGTAGTAAATACTAGGATTTGCCAAAAGCCAGATGATGTGGCACAATGTCCTGAGTGACCCTTCTATCCCAGTCCAGCAGTAGTAGAGATGGAGACTCAACCATCCATTGACCATGTCCCAATTTGGATGTGAATATTGTAAGACAAACATTATTTAGAGACTAATTTAAGTTTGAGCCTATTCTTTCCAGGGGCCATAGGGGAGAGTTTTCTTCCAGGTGGAGAGTGGATATTTATATTTTTGTTCTTGCTGTATCTTTGAAGTAAATATCTCTTTGTAAAACCTTCATAGTTGTTGTTCAGTTGTGTCTAACTCTTCATGACCCTGTTTGGAGTTTTCGTGACAAAGATATGGGAGTGGTTTACCATTTCCTTCTCCAGCTCATTTTCCAGATGACGAAACTGAGGCCAACAGGATTAAGTGACTTGCCCAGGGTCCCATAGCTAATTAGTGTCTGAGGTTGGATTTGAACTCATGAAGAGGAGTCTTCCTGATTCCAAGCCCAGGGCTCTATCCACTGTGCCACCCAGCTGCCCAGAAGAGATGTAGCTGATGTAGTTCTGGAAGAGTGTCTGACATCAGTTGATACTCATATATTAATTTTTTATATAATCAAAATTGCCTATTTTATCTTTTATGATATTTCTAATCCATGTTTAGTTAAAAAATTTTCCCCCTAGCCATAGATGTTATAAATGTTTTCTTCTGTTCTTCTCTAAGTTTTTAAGGACAGAGATTCATAGATGTTAAGTAGCTTGCCCTAGGTCATAAAGTAGTAAGTACTAGACCTAGGATCTTCCCACAATTCTCTGCCTTCAGTGCATATTTAATGTTTGTTGAATTGAATTGAAAATTGAAAATCTGCATTGCTATTTGTAAAACTCTGGCAGTTATGCAGTAGAGATATAAATGTTTGAAACAATAGTTAAAAGGAAGATACACAAGTAGAAATGCTGTGTAGGGGCATGATGATGATTCTGAAAAAATGATTCATTTGAAACTCAATGATGAACTTGGTAAATATCAAACTAGTCTTATGATCTATAAATTTAGTGCAATGAGAATGAGGTAATGATGTGTTTTATAACCACCGAAGAGCTGTGAAGTCGAAAATGATCTCCACATGAATGTCACAGTGTAAAGAGTAAGAATAGAAAAAAAGAATCTTTTTATATAACTAGGTACCACTCATAGTAAGTGAATTCTTCACGGTATGAATATAGAGTCACAGGGAGACAGGCCCCTAAACTCCCACATCTCCCCTTCTGCCTGTCATGGTTCCTTAAATTCCATCACTAGCAATTAATTTTTTTTCTGCCTTAAAGTTGTACAGAGTTCAACATGGTATAGTAAATTAGCAATATAGAGTATATATATATATATATATATATATATATATATATATATACATACAATGTATACATTATAAAATATAGTAAATTAGATTTGGTATCAGGAGTTGTTTCAGTTTCAACTCTATGTGACCTCATGGAGTGGTTTGCTATTTCTTTCTCCAGTGTGTCCTTATTTTACAGATGAGGAACGGAGGCAAACAGGGGTTAAGTGACTTGCCCAGAGCCACACAAATGTCTGAGGTAGGATTTGAACTCCAGTCTTCCTGACTCCAGGCCTGCTGCTCTTTCCATGGCTCCATCTAACTGTCAGGAGGCCAAGGTTCAAACGCCAATTCTGACACTTATAGCTCTGTGGCCTTGGGCAAATCACTTTACCTTTTTGAGTAAGCCTTATTTTGGGGTTAATAATACGTCTGTGACACAAATTATGCAGATACATTCACTTCATCTGTTTAGAATGAGAAGGGACCTTAGAAATCATCTAGCTCAACCAAGTCATTTTAGAGGTAAGGAAACCCAGTGATTAGACTGAGGGATAAAATAACTTGCTTAGCTCGCACATGTAGTAAGCAGAAGAGTAGACGTGGTCACAGCGTTATTGCGGTAAAGATTTTGTAAATCACATAGTACTATATAACTGGGAGCTTTATCATTATTTGGAATGAGGGCACTCTGATGCAAATCAAAGTTCTGCAATCTTCTTTGTGTAACTTTGGGTAAGTCCCTTACCCTCTCTAGATACCAGTTTCCTCATCTGTATTTGTAAAGTGAGAGGCTTGAACATGATTATCTCTGAGGTCCCTTCCAGTTCTAAATCCTATGCTCTACTAAAATTCACATTTCTCTGGGAAGAAAAACATGTTTAGTTCTCATCAACTAACATTTTTAAGAGGAAGAAGAAACTAGAAACATGGGAGAGGAGACAAAGCCAACATTTATATGCTCCACGGTTTTGCTTAGTTTCTCCCTATTTTACACAACCCCTTTGATGAGCTGCCTAGCTGTAAGTAAATCTTTTAGTCCTTTGAACTCTGATACCATTTTGTTTATACCTCTCATATATGTAAGAGTTTGTGCCCCTTTTAGACTTCTCCAAAGTAGAAGCTCTTAAGGAGCAAAGACAGAGATAATGAAATGTAAGCGTAAGGCCCATTCAGGTATAAATGCAGTATTCCATAACTTTAGGGGTCTGAGGCTTTGAATGATTTGATTATGCATGAAAAAATCAGCAGAGACAATTAATTTGCTACAGGGAATACACTATCTCAATACCTTTGTCCTCTGCCACATATTTTACATAAGACCTTATAGGAATTTGGGAAATATAACTAGGTGGTCACCATAAGTTAATATGGGATTTCTCACCAAGGAAACCCAACTCTGAGCCAGGAATAATTATCAAATAAAAGAGGCTATATCTCTTATTAAAATTTTTAAAAAATTCATTTTGAACTTAAATGCAAAAAGACAAAAAAGGAGAATATTTCCATGTACACAGAACAACATAAAAAGAAAATTCAATATAAAACCATGAATTTCCGTTTCACGTTGTTTACTTTTTCTTTTTGAAAAAAAATGCAATAGATACTACACATCATTTTCAAAGCTACCCTGCTTTTCTATGCTTCCTTCTAAGTTTTCTTTTGTTCTCTGTTGTGTACTTTTTCCCCCTCCCTCTCTCCCCACTCTGCCCTAGAGAAAGCCACCACTAGACACAAATATGTATATATATGTAAAACCATACTATATATACACCTCTACTTATTAGTTTTCTCTCTGGAGGTGGATAGCCTCTTCTTTCATAGGTCCTTTGTAGTTGATTTGAGTATTCATGATATTCAAAATGATTAGTCATTCAAAGTTGTTTTTAGGACAATATTGCTGTTACTGTGTACAACATTCTCTTATTTCTGCTCATTTCACTCTTCATTATTCACTTATTTTTTTTTAAATATTTTATTTTTTCCAGTTACACATAACATTTTTAACATTTGCTTTTTAAAATTTTGAGTTCCAAACTCTCTTCCTCCCTTCTCATTAAGAAGGCAAGCAATTTGACATAGGTTACACATTCATAGTCATACTAAACCTGTGTTTGTCCTTTGTTCTCCAAGAGACCATGACATCAGGGAGTTGATGACATGACTTACAATTGACTTTGATCTGAGTGAGGGAGGGCTGTGCAAGGTCACCAGCTTCACTTTTTCCTCCAGAGCCATCTGGGTCCAGTGGCCAGATATTCATCAGGACAACTAAAGATGGCTCAGGATGCCATGGAAGACCCTGGACCTTTTAAGCTGAGGTCTTTTCAGGTTCTCACTTTGAGTAAGGTAATGCCCATTCAGTGAACAGGCAAGCCTCTTTAAGAAGTGAGTCAAGGGATGGGCCCTTTAATTAAAAAAAATCAAACTGGGAGGGGAAGACCTTTGTTGGCCAGAAGAGAAACAGTTACTATTTGTGTTTGTCCTCCAAGAGGACCATGACATCAGGGAGATGATGACGTGACTTGCAATTGACTTTGATTTGAGTGAGGGAGGGCTGTGCAAGGTCACCAGCCTCATTTTTCCTTCCAGAGCTACCTGGGTCCAGTGGCCAGATAGTCATCAGCATGATTGGAGATGGCCCAGTCATACTAAACCTATGTCTATATTAGTCATGTTATTTAAAAAAACAGACAAAAAATAAAAAATTTAAAAAAATTTAAAAAGTATATTTCAAAAGTATATTTCAATCTTCATTCAGACTCCATCAGTTCATATGACTATAGATGGCTTTAATTTCTTCATCTGAGAACTGCCTGTTCATATCCTTTGACCATTTATCAATTGGGGAATGACTTATATTCTTATAAATTTGACTTAGTTTTCTATATATTTTAGAAATGAGGCCCTTATCAGAGACACTGGTTGTAAAAATTCCTTCCCAGTTTTCTGCTTCCCTTCTAATCTTGGTTGCATTGGTTTTGGTTGTGCAAAACCTTTTCAATTTAATGTAATCAAAATTATCCATTTTGCATTTCATAATGTTCCCTATCTCCTGTTTGGCCATAAATTCTTATGTTCTCCATAAATCTGACAGGTAAACTATTCCTTGCTCTCCCGGTTTGCTTATAGTGTCAGCCTTTATATCTAAAATGCTTTCTTTTTTTAAATTTAATTTTTATTTTCAGTTCTAAGTTTTCTCCCTCCCTCTATCCCCTCCCCCAACCATTGAGAAGGCAAAAAATATAATACTTGTTATACATATGAAGTCACACAAATCATGTTTCCACAGTAGCCATGTTCCAAAAAACAACAACAACAAGAAGGAAAATAAAGAAAATAAAAATGTGTTGAATCTGTACTCTGAGACCATCAGTTCTCTATCTGGAGGTATTTTACATTTTGCATTTTACATCATGAGTCCTTTGGAGCTGTGGTGGATCACTGCATTGATCAAAATTACCAAGTCTTTCACAATCTTTACAATACTGCTGTTACTGTATAGATTATTCTCCTAGTTCTGCTCACTTCACTATGTTCATGTAAGTCTTCACAGGTTTTCTGGAACCATACCTTTCATCATGTATTCTGTCGTATTCATATACTATAACTTGTTCAGTTATTCCCCAGTTGATGGGTATCCTTTCAGCTTCTAATTTTTTGCCACCATAAAAAGCTGCTATCTATTTTTATACTTAAGGGTTCCTTTTATTTTTCTTTGATGTTTTTGTTGGATCAAAGGGTATGAAGATTTATAGTCCTTTGGGCATAGTTCCATATTGTTCTCCAGAATGGTTGGACTAGTTTACAGCTTTACCAACAGTGCTTTAGTGTGCCTATTTTTCCATATTCATTCCAGCATTTGTCATTTTCTTTTTCTGTCAGCTTAGCCAATCTGATGGGTGTGAGGTGATACCTCAGAGTTGTTTTAATTTGCATTTCTCTAATTATTTGTGATTTAGAGCATTTTTCCACATGACTGTTGATAGCTTTGATTGCTTCCTCTGAAAACTGTCTGTTCATATCCTTAGACCATATCAAGTAGGGAACGGCTCCTATTTTTATAAATTTGGCTCAGTTCTCTAAATATTTGAGAAATGAGACCTTTATCCTGCTAGAAATTTTTGCCCCAGTTTTGTGATTTTCTTCTAATTTTGGCTGCATTGGTTTTATTTGTGTAAAACTTTTAAAATTGTGTGTAATAAAAATTATTCATTGTACCTCCTGTGAATCTCTCTCTCTCTCTTGTTTGGTTTTTAACTCTTCCCTTAACCATGTATCTGACAGATAAATTCTTCCATGTTCCCCACCTTTGTTTATGATATCACCCTTTATGTCTAAATCATGTACCCATTCTGAGCTTATTTCAGTATATAATCCGAGATGTTGATCTATGCCTAGTTTCTGCCAGACTGCTTTCTAGTTTTCCCAGCAGTCTTTGTCAAATAGTAAGTTCTTGCGCCAATAACTGGGATCTTTGGGTTTATCAAACACTAAACTACTGTGCTCTTTTGCTTCTATATATTGTGTATCTAATCTATGCCATTGTTCAATCACTCCATTTCTCATCCAGCACCAAATTGTTATGATGATTACCACTTTGTAATACAGTTTGAGATCTGGTACTGGCAGGCCTCCCTTTCATCATTTTTTTAATTGATTCTCTTGATAGTCTTAACTTTTTGTTCTTCCAGATAATTCTTAAAATGATTTTTTCTAGTCTTATAAAGTAATTCTTTGGTAGATTTATTGTTACAGCACTGAATAAATAAATTAATTTAGTATTATAATTTTTATTATATTATATTATTACAAATTTTATTATATTATATATATTTTTTATTATATACAAAGTGAATAGTTTGGCCTGTCCATGAACAATTAATATTTCTCCAATTATTTAGATATGTCTTTATTTGTGTGTAGAATATTTTGTAATTGTGTCCATATAGTTCTTTTGAATGTCTTGGCAGGTATACTCCCAAGTATTTTATAATGTCTGTAGTTATTTTAAGTGGAATTTCTCTTTCTATCTCTTCCTGCTGAGTTTTGTTGGTAATATATAGAAATGCTGATGATTCATTTGGGTTTATTTTATATCCTACAACTTTGCTAAAGAAAATTGTTTTGACTAGTTTTTTAAGTTGACTCTCTAGAATTCTCTAAGTTTACCATCATGTCATCTGCAAGAAAATGATGGTTTTTGTTTCCTTGCTACCTATGCGTATTCCTTCAATTTCTTTTTTCTTATTTCTTTGGCGAGCATTTCTAGTACAATACTGAATAATAATGGTCATAATAGTAATCCTTGCTTCACACTTGATCTTGTTGGAAAGGCTTCTAGTTCTTCCCATTACAGATAAGATTAGCTCTTGGTTTTAGATAGATACTGCTTATTTCAAGGAAAACTTCATTTATTTATACACTTTCTAGTCTTGGTGTTGTATTTTATAAAAACAAAAATACAACAACAACAAAACTTTACACCTATTGACATAATCATATGATTTTTATTGTTATTTTAATTGATGTCAATTATATTTATAGTTTTCATAATATTGAATTGAACAGCCCTGCCTGGTATAAATCCAATCAGGTCATAGTGTATGATGTATTGCTGCAATTTCCCTGCTAGTATTTTATTTAAAATTTTTGCATCAATATTCACTAGGGAAATTGGTCTATAGTTTTCTTTTTCTGTTTTCGCTCTCCCTGGTTTAGGTATCAAAACCATATTTGTGCCATTGAAGGAATTTGGTATGACTCCTTTACTTATTTTTCAAACAGTTAATAAAATATTAAAATTAATTGTTCTTTCAATGTTTGGTAGAATCCTCTTTTTCTGTTCTACTTTGTACATGGAAATATTCTTTTTATTTCATGTTTGTTAAGTTCAGAATAAAAAATTAATATAAATAAATGCCTGCTACATACAAGTCTCTCTTCTAAGTGTTGAGGAATAGTATGGTACAGAGGAAAGAGTACCAGACAGATGTGGCATCAGGATCTTTTTGTTGTTCAGTCATTTAGTCATGTCTGACTCTTCCTGACCCCATGGACCACAGCACACCAGGCCCTTCTATCCTCCAGTATCTCTCAAAGACTGTCCAAGTTCATGTTCATTTTTCCATGATACTACCTATCCATCTCATCCTCTGTCATCCCTTTTTCCTTTTGCCTTCAATCTTTCCCAGTATCAGGGCCTTTCCCATTGAGTCCTGTCTTCTGACTATGTGGCTGAAGTATTTAAGCTTCAGCTTCAGTATGTGACCTTCTAGTAAATAGTTTGAAATCAATTCATTAATTCATTAATTAATTTCTTTAAGTATTGACTGATTTGACCTACTTTCTGTCCAAGGGATTCTCAAAAGTCTTCTCCAGCACCACAAATTGAAAGCATTGATTCTGTGGCACTCAGTTTTTCTGATAGTCCAACAGCCATACATCCCTATTGGAAAAGTCATACGTTTGACTATACAGACCTTTGTCAGCAAGGTGATGTCTCTGCTTTTTAGTATGCTATCCAGATTTGCCATAGCTTTCCTTCCAAGGAGACAGCATCTTTTAATTTCATGGTGTCAGCTACTGTCTGCAGAGATCTTTGAACTCAAGATTATAAAATCTGACACTACTTCTGTTTCTTTTCCCGCTATTTGGCATCAGGGTGCTTCCATTTAAATCTCTGCTCTGTTATTTGCTACCCATATGACACTTGGTGGTTTGCTTAACCTCATTAGGCTTTAGATTCCTCCTTTGTAAAATGAGGAGGTTGGACTTGGTGACCTTTGAGGCCTATCTTACTGCTAAATTCTACTAACAAGGATAAAATAAGACACAGTACCTACCAGAGCCATGACTAGGAATTCTTTCACTTGGGGCAAAAATAAATTGGTAGTGGGGGGAGGGCGCAGGAGAGAGAAAAGACACTGGCAGTAGCTCAGAAAAAAAGCTTTATCATAAGAGAGAGTGGTACAACCCCTGGAAAAGGCCACTCATCATATGCACAAGAGGTAGGGAGATATCTGGCCATGGGAAAAAGTCATTACAGCAATGGGACCATAGAGGGATGGGGGTCTGGGAGGACTTACAGTAGCAGAGGTTGGCAGAGGGCAGGTAGTAAATTGGGGGCAAGTGTGACCTTCTACTACATGTAGATGCTCTGAGGAGAGGTGTCAAACACTCAGCTGGCAATGCACCCAAGTATGATCTGAACCAGATTAAAATGAAGTTGAGAAATATTTAACAAAATAAATAAAAATACAGTAAGATATAATGTTAACATGTGTTTTTCCAAGTCAGAATGCTTCCTTATGTATGGTTTAGTGGCATCATATCTGAGTTTGCCACTCCTGCTCTGGAGCTAAGCCCTATTCATCTTTAGCTAGTTACTGCTCGGGTCCTACAATCACAGAGTAGGGAAGGATTTCATCTGGCAGGGATGGGTGTTCGCCTGCATATGTACCCTCTGTACAAAAATAACTTTTACTTCTTTTATCTGGTCTTTCCCCCATGGGGCAACCCTAAGGCTACTATTTATTTTATAATGTGTTAATTTAAGCTGCTTTAATTGCTATGCTAGGTTTTAGATAATATAATTAGTGTTTTAATTCTGTGCACCAGTTTCCCAAGGCAATTTTGCAAAGGCCACAATTTTGAAATCAAACAAATAAAGAATAAATAATAGCTGAGGTTATTGTAGCTACACCCTCTCCCAGCAGAATTAAAACTGCATATTTCACAGCAGTTTTAAGAGAAAATGATGCACCATTATTCCTCTGATTTAGATCATGCTGTGATTGATGCAAAGAAATGGTAAGAAGGCAGCACAATGTAGTTCAAAGGGCATTGGACAAGAAGTCAGGAAACTCCATTTTAAACTTAATTATAACATTTCTGAGTTGGAAGGGACCTTAGAGTCATCCACCCAACCCCAAAACACACACTGAACAGGAATCCCACTATAGTATTGTTGAAAGAACTTTGACTTGGAGTCTGAGGCTCTGAGTTCATATCTACTGTTTACTATCTGTTTGACCTAGAGCTAGTCATTTCATCTCTCTTGGTCTCAGTTTCCTCACATGTAAAGTGAAGAGGTTGGATTAGAGGATCTCTAAGGTCCCTTACAGCTCTAAATCTATGTGTCGATGATCCTCAGTAAGTGGCCATCCAGCCTCAAGCTGAAGACCCCTAGGGACGGAAAACTAAAGAAATAGGCTCTTGGGCAAATCCCTTTTTGTCATGAGGCCTTATATCCCTCATCTCTAACATGGGTGGACTGTACTAAAAATGCCAAAGATTCCTTGTGACGTAATTCCTTGTAATGTAATTCCTTCTATGACACTATGACCAGTAATTTATGATGTAAGTTCTCAACTTTCTGCTTTAGAGAGGGTGTTTTTTTCTCATTGCTCTTTCTCGTCTTATTAGTGCTGCCCTCTATGCTGCTAAAGAGATGCCAAAGAACTCTGAGAGGAATGAGCTAAGTGAACTGAGATTGTTGTATGCCAACTGCAGAATCAACTCAGCTTGCTCGTGTGTTGTTGTTGTTCAGTTGTTTAAGTCATGGCTGACTCTTCATGATCTCATTTGGGGTTTCTTGGTAAAGATACCAGAGTGGTTTGCCATTTCCTTCTCCAGCTCATTTTATAGATGAGGAAACTGAGGCAAACAGGATGAAGTGACTTGCCCAGGGTCACACAGCTAGTAAGTATCTGAGGTCAGATTTGAACTCAGGTCTTCCTGACTCCAGGACCAGCACTCTATTCACCGTACCACCTAGCTACCCATGTGTGCATTGTGTCAGACTCAAGCAGCTGGAAACTAGGACTTTTTAGTTAGGAGAAACATAAAATGTCAGAGGTGGAAGGGCTCTTAGAAAGTTGAAATGTTACCCATGACTTAGAACCTAAGTTCTGGGTTTACAGAGATCCGGTTTAATCTTGGGGACGTTACTCTAAAATCTCTCTTCAGTTCTCGACCAAAGAAAGCATGACTCGTTCTAGATCTAGGTACAAAAGGTAAAAAAAAAGCCCTCAACAACCAAACAGGTACTCTGATGAAGAATACATTGACTACTGAATGGACTTCATTTCACCAACAAAAAAAGGTAAAAAAAAAAAACCACACAAAACAACTCTCAAATCCATAAAAACATCAAGATAATGCTCCTCATTATTGATAAAAAGAAAAGCTCCATACATATCAAAGTATTTCTAGAAATATGACAACTAGGTGGCATTATAGTACATACAGTTGGGGGCACGGAGTCAGGAAGACTTCTCTTCCTGAGTTCAAATGTGGCTTCAGACACTTACTAGCTGTGTGACCTTGGGCAAGTCACTTAATCCTGTTTATGTCAGTTTTCTCCTCTATAAAATGAGCTGGAGAAGGAAACGGCAAACCACTCCAGTGTCTTTGCCAAGAAAACCCCATGGTGGGGGGGTGGGTCATGAAGAATTGGACACAACTGAAATGACTGAAAAACAAATATTTGTAGAAGTATTCTTCTTAGTAGCAAAGAATTGGAAACCATTAGATGCCAACTGAGAAATGGCTAACCAAATTTTGGTACATGAATGCATTGGAATATTACTTTGCTGTAGGAAACATATGAGTGGAGATGAGACAGATGTCAGAAATATTATGGAAATAGAACTGACAGGATTTGGCTACTGACAAATATGATGAATACAGAAAAGCTTGGAAAGATTTACATAAACTGATGCAAAGTCAAGTAGGTAGAGCCAGGAAAACAATGTATACAATATATGCAATAACTACAACAAGATTACAAAAAACCAACCACAAAAGTACAACCTGGTCCCCAAAAAGGGATATGAGAAGACATCTCTCCTTACTCCTTTATAGAGTTAGGGAGTCCACAGTTCTGGAACTTATTCACCTGGTTCAAAAATTCTTTTGAATTCATTATTGTCTAAGAACACATCCTTTTCTTTCTAAGTGGGTTATTTCAGGAATTCAGGGTTATCGAGGAACTCATAATCTTTTCTCTAGGAAGCTTGGTTCTGGAATTTCTCTGCCTGCTCAGGAACTCCATCACTGCTTATTCACTGCCATCTCTGTGGTTATATGGCTCCTTGGAGGGGCCTTGTAGATGTTTGGGCTTCCTTTCCAGGGACCTGAATCCAATCTCTGCAGCCTCTCTTCTCTTTGACTCTCCCTTAGCTCTAGTTCTTTCTGTATATCTCCCTCATTTTAAAGCCCAAATCTAAGGGTATAGGTCAAGATGTATGAATTGGTCTTTAGTTAATCAATACTCTTTAATATAGTATCAGGAGACCAACAAATATCCAGGGCCAGGAGAATTCACAGGCCATTGAAGAGACATCTTCAATGCTAGAATAGAGGTCTCATCTTTTAGTCTTCTTAATCTGATTAATGAAGAATTAATCAAGACCAGGATTGTCCTAGACACATCATCTGCATTCCCCTTTGAGTTAAAATGCAATCCCAGCTAATTACATCAGGGTGCCTTAAAGAACAATGAACTGTAAGCCCAATCTGGGAAATCTCTCTGGGGACCTAAGGAGCCTCCACACTGTCAGACATCTCAATCAATGCAGTAGCTACATTTTACTCTTTCCTGAATACCTTTGCCCAGTAAGTTAAATCTCGTCAGTTAGTCTTTGTAGAGATGGTTGATCAAGTCTGGAACGCATTCCCTCTTCCCTTCTTCCTCTTAAAATTCCTAGCTTCTTTCAAGGCTCAGTTCAAATGCCATCTCCTACTTGAGGCCTTTCCTAATCCCCTCCAGTTATTAGGGCTGTACTTTCTGTGTTACTTTGTATGAACAAATAAACCCCAGATCTAAAATTCTAGCTCTAGCCTCTTCTCTGAGCTTCAGCCCCACATCACCAACTGTCTACTCCTCCCAACTTCCCTATTTCTGTTAAAGATGCATCTAGCCTTCTAGTCACTCCTATTCCCAACCTTGAAGTTATTTTTGCCTCCTCATTTTTCCTCACCTCTCATATTTAGTCACTTATCAAGTCTAATTGATTCTACCTCCATAATGTCTCTGACATCTGTTCTCTTCTCTCCACTCACATTGCCACCACCCTGTTTTAGGCCCTTCAACACTTTTCTCCTGGACTATTGCTATATCTTATTAATTGACCTCCTAGCCTCAAGTATTTTCCCTTTTTATGCTTCACATGGTTGCCCAAGTGATTTTCTTAAAACATAGGTCTGCAATACTAGGTCTACATACCAAAGAGATAAAAAACAAAAAGGAAAAGGACCTGTATGTGCAAAAATACTTAAAGCAGCTCTTTTAGCACAAAGAATTGGAAATTGAGGGGATGCCTATCAGTTGGGGAATGGATGAATAAGTTGTGGTATATGATTGTGACAGAATACTACTATGCTGTAAGAAATGATGAGCAGGATGTTCTCAGAAAAGCCTGGAAAGACTCAAGTGAACAGAGGCAAAATGAAGTGAGCAGTACCAAGAGAACATTGTACACATTAACAGCAATATTGTACAGTGATCAACTGTGAATGACTTAGCTAGTCTCAGCAATACAGTAATCTAAGATAATTCCAAAGGACTTATGATAAAAAAAATGCTATCCACCTCCAAAAAAAGACCTGATGGAATCTGAAGGAAGATCAAAACATATTTTTAAAAATTTTTTTAATTTTTCTTTAGGGTTGTTTTTTGGTCCATGTTTTCTTTCACAATATGACAAATGTGGAAATGTGTTTTACACAACTACACATGTATAATGTATACCAAATTGTTTGCCTTCTTAATGGGGCGGGGGAGAAGAGAGGGAGTGAGGGAGAGATTTTGGAACTCAAAATTTTTAAAAAATGAATATTAAAATTTTTTTCATGTAATTGGAGGGAAATATTAAATTTTTTTTTAATTAAAGCACAGGTCTAACCATATCACTACCCTACTCAATAAACTCCAGTGACTATTTTCTCTTAAATCAAACACAAATTCCTCTGTTTGTCATATAAAGCCCTTCATAACCTGGCTCCAACTGGGAAAAGCCTCAGAACATAAGACATCAGTCCTGAAAGAGCCTTCAGAGACTGGTACATCCCCCTCATTTTAAAGACAAGAAAATTGAGGTCAAGTGGTATATGAATGTAATGGAATACTACTGTGCAATAAGAAATGTTGAAAAGGCAGATTTCAGAAAATTGTGGAGAGACTTATATGAACTGATGTAAAATGAAATGAGCAGAACCAGGAAAATACTGTATATAGTATCAGCAACATTGTGTAATGATCAACTATGAATGACTCAGCTATTCTTAGCAACACAATAATCCAAGACAAGTACAAAGGACTCATGAAGGAAAATGCTATCCATATCTAGATAAAGAACTGATGGACTCGGAATGCAGATTGAAACATTTTTTTCACTTACTTTATTCTTTCTTGTGGGTTTTTATCTGTTTCTTCTTTTAAAAATTGTCACAACTGTGACAAATATGGAAATATTTTTACATGATAGTACATATATAAACTATATCAAACTGCCTACCATTTTCAGAAGAGGGGAGGAGAGGGAGGGAGGGAGAAATATTTGGAACTCAAAATCTTCTAAAAATGAATTCTAAAAATTTTCTTGACATGTAACTGAGGGAAAAATAAAATGCTATAAAAATAAAATAAAATAAATCTATCTACTAAAAAAAAACCACTTAGGTCAAGAAAGGAGAAATGATGTGTCTAGTTAAGCATGGTAGAGTGGAAAAAGCATTTGGACCTGGAGTCAAAAGACCTGGATTGTAGCATTGGCTCTGCCCCTTACTGGCTATTTGACCTAGGGTAAATCACATGTTCTTCCCAAGCCACAGTTTCCTCCTCTTTTAAATGAACCCTCAAATCCTCAAGTTAAAAAGGGTTGTAGAGGTCATCTTCACAGAATCACAGAGTCTTAGGGTTGTAATAGACCTTTGAGAACACCTACCTCAACTCATACCTGAATAAGAATCCCCTTCCACGTTCCACAACAAGTGGTCATACAACCCTCCATGATGTCCTTCTACCTCCCATTTTACTTTTGGATGACATTATTTGTTAGCTAAAATCTAACACCTCTACAACTTTCTTTTTGCATGACTCCAAGTTCTGCCCCCTTTTGCCAAGCAGGACAAATCTAATCCCTTTTTCATGTGACAGCCTTTAAAATATTTGAAGAAAGCTACCTTAGCTTTCCTAAATCTTTTCTTCTTGAGGCTAGCCATTCTCAGCTCCTTCAACTAATCCTTACCTTGCATAGTCTAGTTTCCTCACTGTTCTGGCCATTGTCCTCTAGATAGGCTTCAGCTTGTCAGCCAGCCAGCTAGTCAGTCATTCAACAAGCATTTAGTAAGCACTTACCATGTGCTAGGCATGGTGCGATGTGTCAGATTTCAAAGAAAGGCAAAAAAGTCTCTGTGTCCTTAAGGAGCACACATTCTAATGGGGGAAACAACATGCAGATAACTAAGTAATATGTGTGTGTTTGTGTTTGTGTGTGTGTGTGTGTGTGTGTGTTTGTGTATGTGTATGAGAGAGAGAGAGAAAGAATGAAGGTAATCTGAATGGGGAAGGCAGTAACAGCTTGGGGGACTGGGGAAGAATTCCTATAGAAGGTGGAATTTGTGTTTGTCAATATCCTTTCTAAAGTGTGGTAGCCAGAACTGAACACAATACTCCAGATATAGTCTGACAAAAGCAGAATACAAAACCACAAAACCTCAGAGTTGGAACTTCTGGTTCAAATGGGACCAGAAAAAGAAATGCTTTAAGCAACATCCCCAACAAGTAATCACCCAGTCACTGTGAGATGGAATCCATTATCTCCAAAGTGGTCCATTTCCTTTTTCACTTGATCTAATTGTTTTTTAAGTATTTTCTTTTATCGACCTAAAATCTGTCTCGGTAACTTCTATATATTGCTCTTAGTTTTGCCCTCTTGGGTTAGGTAGAACAAATCTAATCATTCTTTCATATCACTGTCTTTCAGAAACTTACAGAAAATGAAAATTTCTCTTTTTGAAGCTAAATATCTCTGGTTCCTTGTTTGTTTGGTATGGTCTGCAGTCCCCTCACCATCCTGATTCCCCTCCTTTGGATGTACTACAACTTGTCAAAATCCTTCTTAAGCTGTGGCTCATGGAATTGAACATGCTGCTCCAGATGTGATCTGAACAGGGACTGTGTGTGGCAACACTACCACCACTAGTATTCTGGACATGTTGATTCTCTTAGTGTAATATTTTTCTTTTGGTTGGGCAATGGGGGTTAAGTGACTTGTCCAAGGTCACACAGCTAGTATGTGTTATGTATATGAGGCTGGATTTGAATTCAGGTCCTCCTGACTCCAGGGCCGATGCTTTATCCACTGCGCCACCTAGCTGCCTCCTCTTAGTGTAATATTGTATTAGCTTTTTTGGTTGCTCTGTTGAAATGTTCACTCATTGAGCCTGAAGTCTACTAAAACCCCAGATATTTTTCTTTTTTAAGCATATTTTCACATTACTCATGATGTAAAAAAGAATTAGAATCAATATCGTGGGAGGAACCTCAAGAAAGAAGAATCAAAACAAAACAAAAGAAAAGGAGAGCTAATAGTATGCTGCTATCGGCATTCATATTCCACAGTTCTTTCTCTGGATGTGGACAGCTTTTTCCATCGTGAGTCTTTTGGAGTTGTCTTAGATCCTTGCATTGCTGAGAAGAGCTAAATCTATCAAGGTCAGTCATCGCACAGTGTGGCTGTTGCTATATACAATGTTCTCCTAGTTCTGCTCACTTCACTCAGCATCAGTCCATACAAGTCCTTCCAGGTTCCCAGATATTTTTTCATAAGAGAATTCAATCTAAGCCATGCCTAAAACAACTTGTGAGATTTATTTTTGGACCCCAGTGAAGTACTTAACATTCGTCTCTATTACATTTTATTTTCTTATATTTGATCCATCAATTTAGACTCTAAATTTTTTTGGTTCATGACTTTGTCATACAATGTGTTAGCTGTTCTTTCTAACTTCATATTATCTTTAAATCTGATAAGCATCATTTCATCCAAATATAGATAAAAATATTAAACAACACAAGATCATACACAGATCTCTTCAAGAGACCACCATTCAAATGGACATCAGCCATATAGTTGCCTACCTTTTGGGTCTAATCATTCAGCCCGTTCTAATTCTACCTAACTGAACAATAATTTAAGATGCTTCTCTCTCTCCAGATAGACTGTATGTATAGCATTTCCATGGTATCATTATCGTAACCCTATTAAAAAAGGAAATGAGGTTAGTTTGATATGACTTGTTCTTGGTAAAGACCTACTGTCTCTTAGTGATAATTGCTTCCCTTTCTAAAAGCTGGGAAACCTTCCTTTTAATAATGTGTGTCACCTGTGTGACAATCATGGCACTGTAAGCTAATTGGCTAATGTACCATTTTCCTAAAGCCTATGAAAAGGTAGTATAGTGAATTATCTGGCATGGGAATACAATATCTGAGTTTTTCATCTTGTGGCACTGTTCTTGAGCCACTAGCTCACAAATTATCTCAGTTCATTTCTGGCACATGTCATGGCTTGATGTCATGTTCCTCTTCCAGAATTAAGGAAAAACAGCAAGCAAGCAAGCAAGGCACACCAGTTACAACCTTCCAAGAGGATGCAGTGTCTTGCCTGGCCACCAGGGGGCAATCGGCATACAGAAGCCTAAATTACTACCGTACCATCACAGCTCATAATTTCAAATGGCAGCACTCGTTGTCTTTTTAATTGAATCTGAGGATGAAAGGGTACATTACTCAACATATCAACAACATGAAATCTACAACTCTAGATCTCCCACTCAGTATCTGGATTCTCCTTTCTCTGGTTATGACTTTGCCACAGTCACAGGACTAAGGCACTCAACATAAGATGAAGTAATTTACTAAAGAATGGAGAACTGAAAGGAAATATGTTAAGCCATTCTGCATGTAGCTATCTGCCTCCAGTCATTTCCCAAAATCTCCTCCCACTTGTTCTTCAGCTCCACCAGATGTGGCTGGGGAAATTCCCAAATCACTTGTGCCTGGAGATCATGGGCAGGAAATAAAAAGAGGGATGTGTCCAAGCTCTCTTCTCTAAAAAAGAGGCTATACTGGGGAAAATCCAGGGAAGAGTGGTGAGAGAGGTACTCTTCTCCTCCACCTCACCAGGCTGGTGAGAGCCATAGTAACTGCTAATCTTGGTATTTGAGATTGATCTGAATTGCCTCTGCAGCTCGGTCTTCAGGACCCTCGGTGGGCAGCTTGAGGTTCTGGATGCAGCCATAGCTGCCCGAGGTTCCTCCCACCATTTAATGGAGGCCTAATGTTTCTCAGTGTAGTGGCAACAACACTCTGATCTCCATGGCCTACGTAGTGATTGAGAAATCTGAATCTCAAGGGACACAGGTGGAAGAGAAAGGTATCCAATATTGGATGCCAATGTCCAGATCTCACCCCTTTTGTCCTCTTGTGCAACATCCTACCCATTTTAATAATGCACCTTATCATTTATTTGGGGGGGTGGGGGCAAGAGGGCGATCACGAGACTCTCTCTGCCAGTCCCTCTCTCTGAATTATTATCATCACCCTGGGAAAAAAAATAAGTCAAATAATTAAGTCATCAGGGAATGTACTCAGGTTACAAATGTTTTAGAGTTTTGTTAGGAATTAAAGCCTTTCACTTCTTTTTGTGAAAATTGGAACACCTACCTTTCTCCAGTATTTTGGTATCTCTCCTGTTGTCTACAGCCACTTAAAGGTTCCTGGTACTGATTCAGCAGTGACATCTTACAATTCTTGAAGGAGCCTTGCCAGGCAAGTCAAATCACCAACATCATCTTGCCACCACTTCCTCTCAGATCCCAGTGGAGACAACCCAGAACCCTGGTCCTAAAAGCTTTGGGAAGAGCAGTACCCCTCCCACTCCCACTCCCAGACCACTGACAGTGCTTCTAGCCCAATCCCTGAGGTTATCATTCATGGGAGAAACTCTTGTGGTGAAAGGGCCAGTCATGCTGACCAATTGCAACCCAAAGGGCAGGTAAGTTACCTAAGTGAAGCAATAAAGTCCCTTGGGGCAGAGATAGGAAGGTGTATCATTTGGGTGAGTCAAACTACCACTACCATTTCCCCTTAGACCCACAGACCAAGAGGACTGGGAACAGCAGTACTGCCAGCCTTGCTTCTAGTCCAGCCCCTGCAGCCTTCTGCAGATGGACCTGGATCTAGATACTGAGTGGGAGATCTAGAGTTGTAGAGGCAGGTGCTTCTGCCTCGTCTCCCCTTTGGTCATAGCTATTTAAGAAAGTAAGAAAGGAAAGAAAAAATTTAAGAAATTTCTTACCACCAAACTCCTTGGCATAATGAAATGTCTCAATATCAGAAAGAAGTCTGATTTTATCAGAGGAAATAAATTAAAGAAGAGGCATCACCAGCTGCTTTGGTGCTGCATTCTAAGGACCATTAAGCCTTCCTATCTGACTTATTGCTGCACTCTCCTATATGTATTATTTCTCTTTAAGTGCAGGAACTGTCCTGTTTTTCTGTTTGAATCAATAGCATTTAACGCAGTGCTTTGCATGTAGAAAGCACTTAAATATTTATTTATTCATTCATATAGTTCTTGAGGGCCCTTCCTCAGTGATTTAACTCCTCCAGGGCAGCAAAATATTCTCTTACTATTTCCTCATTTATCTTTTTTTTTTTTTTTTTTTTGGTGAGGCAATCAAGGTTAAGTGACTTACCCAGGGTCACACAGTGTCAAGTGTCTGAAACCAGATTTGAACTTGGGTCCTCCTGACTCCAAGGCTAGAGCTCTGTCTACTGCACCACCTAGCTGCCCCTTCTCACTTATCTTTAGCTTTAATATCCTATTAACCAATTATGTTTCCTTGGTAGAAGAAACAAAAGCAAAATAAGATAGATGAGTAGTTCTGCTTTCATTCTATCATCCATCATAATTTTTTCACCCAACCTGAGCAGTTCTTCTTTGAGTCTTCTTTCTCCCCAATTTAGCAAATAAAGCTCTTTTAGTTATTCTTAGCATTCATCAACAAATTCAGCTCATCTTGGGCTTTAGCACTCCTAACAATATTCTTACAGGACCATTTTACCTTTTAAAAAATTATTATTCACTGTAATGAAATGCTATTGTGCTATAAGAAATGATGAGCAGGCTGATTCCAAAAAAACCTGTAAAGACTTACATGAACTGATGCTGTGAGCAGAACCAAAAGAACACTGTACACAGTAACAGCAACATTGTGCAATGATCAATTATGATAGACTTAGCTCTTCTCAGCAATACAATGATCTAAGACAATTCCAAAAGACTCATGATGGAAAATGCTATCCACCTCCAGAGAAAGAGTTGTTGGAGTCCAAATGTAGGTTTTCACTTCCTTGGTTTTTTTTTTTTTAATGGTCTTTTCCCTTTTGTTCTGTTTCTTCTTTCACAACACGACAAAGTTGCCAACATGACTAATGTCTCAGTCCTCATCCTTCTTGATCTCTTCGCTGTATTTGATGCTATTTACCACTCTCTCTTCTTGGATACTCTCTCCTCACCGGGTTTTCATGACACTGGGGAAGAGGAAGGCAATAAACATTCATATAGAAGCTTCTATATATCAGGCACTGTGCTAAACACTTTAAAAATTATCTAATTTAATCCTCACAACTCTGTGAGGCAAGTGCTATTATTATCCCCATTTTATAGTTGAGGAAACTGAGGCAAACAGAGGTTAAGTAACTGCCCAGGGTCACACAGCTATTAAGTATCTACTTTAATTGCTCTTCTTTGGCTCTCTTACCTCTATGATAGTTCCTCTTCAATTTCATTTGCTAAATTGTCACCCTTATTGCACTTCCTAACTGCAGGTGAAATCCAAGACTCTGCCTGGTCTTACTTTTTTTTTTTTTTTTTTTGCACACTCTCTTATGTGACTTCATAAGCTCCAATGAGTTTAGTTATCATCTCTGTGCAGATGATTCCCAAATTTGTATATCCAGCCCCAGTATCTCTCATCTGGAATCACCAACTAGCTGCCTTGGGATATTTCAAGCTGGATGTCTCATAGGCGTAATAACTCAACATGTCCCAAACAGATCTGATTACTTTTCCTCTAAGCCCACCCCTTTTTACCAACTTTCTTATTTCTCTTAAAGGCACAAAGATCCTACAAGTTACTTAGATTCTCAATCTGTTTTTATTGTTGTTGTTCAGTAGTGTCAGACTCTTTGTGACCCCATTTGGCATTTTCTTGGCAAAGAGACTGGAGTGGTTTGCCATTTCCTCCTCCGGCTCATTTTACACATGAGGAAACTTAGGCAAACAGTATTAAGTGATTTGCCTGGGGGTCACACAGCCAGTAAGTGTCTGAGGCTGGATGTGAAGTCAGGGAGATGAGTCTTCCTGATTCCAAGCCCAGGGCTTTATCCGCTGAGCCATCTAACTGCCCCAATCTCTAAGTCACGCTTAACTCCTCATTCTCCATCACCTCACACATCCAGTCAGGTGCCAAGTCTTGTTGATTCTGCCTCTATAACATCTCTGGCATCTATCTCCTTCTCTCTAGTCACATAACTACCACCTTAGTTCAAACTCTTATTACCTCTCTTCTGGACTATTGTTAGAGCTTCCTATTTGGTTTCCCTTTCTTCAGTTTCTTCTCTAATTTCACCTCTTCACAGCTGACAAATTGAATATTACTAAAACAGGTCTCCAATCATGTCAAGCCCCCTGCTCAATAAATCCCTGTGGTTTCTTGATATTTCTGGGATCAAACACACATTCCTCTGTTTGGCATTTACAACCTGTATTATAACTCTTTTCCTTCCCAGTCTTAATAAATATTTCACATCCTCCCTTTCACATCCTTCTTGATCCAAACTTCCAGGACCTTCTCATGTCTCTTACAGATAACACTCTATCTCCAGTCTCTGAACCTTTTCACAGGCCATTCCTCCATGCCCAAAATGTCATTTTTCCTTATCTTCACCTCTTAACATCCCTCATTCCTTTCAAAGTTCAGCCCAAGTGTAACTTCCTACAGGAGACCTTTGCTGATCCCCACTATTGCTAGTGCCTGTGCTTCTAATTACCTCATAATTATTCTACATCCAACTATGTGTATGTATGCATCTATGTATGTATATGCATATGTACCCATATATGTATATGTATACACATACTCACTGCATGTCCCAAAAGTCTTAGTGCACTTTTTTTTTAAGGCAGTTGGGGTTAAGTGACTTGCCCAGGGTCACACAGCTGGTAAGCTTCAAGTGGTTGGTCTGAGGCTGCATTTGAACTCAGGTCCTCCTGACTTCAGGGCCGGTGCTCTGTCTACTGTGCCACCTCACTGCCTCAAGCGCATTAGTGCACTTTTAAACTTTAATAGCTTCAGAAACATAAATGCTAAACACTTACGAAAATGTAATTGGAAAGTTTGCTTCTATTTTTTTGATGCTTATTTAAGTTTGTGAATTTTGAGTAAAATTTATTTTAAAGTTTAACAAGTCAGGGAACTGTGTCATTATGACTTGCATGTGACAGTTTTTGGATGACACTTTCTCAGAACAAGCATAGGAGGTTCTCTTTTTTGGCTTATCTAAGAAGTCCTGGGCAGAACCAGGCCCAGAACCCAGATCTCCTGACTCCCATTTGGGTGTTCTTGTAGGAATACCAAGTTCCTACAAGATTCTGAAACCACAGATTTTTAGGAAGGTGAGGAGTGGGGATTTTGTAACCCTGTGTGCAATGAAAAAATCACTGGATTTAAAATTAGATGTTCTGGCTTTGATTTCTTGACCTTACGCAAAATCCCTTCCCTTCTGGGCTTCCATTTTTTCCTTAAAATGAAGGTGGTAAATAAATTTTGTGTGTTCACTGCTATAGAAATAAAAACTATGACTATATTCTTGATAAAAGAAAGCCTGGAGTTGGAATCAGGGAGGGGGTAGGTGGATAATCTTAAAAAGTCCCTTAAAACACTCATAATCCTAGGAAGAAAGAGTGGTTAAATCTATTTTTCATACCTTCAGAATCTTTCTGCAAGTGTGTATTAAGAACCTACTGTGTGCCAGGCACGGGGCTAGAAGCTGAGGATACAAGGACAAAAATGAAACAGTCCCTGCTCTCTGAAGAGCTTACAGCCAAGTGAGAGTCAGGAAATCTGGGGACCAGGCCTGGCTCTGCCCAGGACTTATGGTGTGACCTTAGACAAGCCAGTTTCTTCTCTCCTTGTGCCTCCATTCTCTCCTCTGTAAAATGGGGGCAGTAACTTTTATACTAGCATTGTTAAGTGCTACCGAAGGAATGTGAACTGTGGTTCTTCTTCCTGTCAGTTTCGGTCTTAGAGTTGGAACAAAGAGGGCATCGAAAAGCTTCTCCCCACCTTTCTAGGTCCCTCACTTAGTCTGGAATTTCCTTGGGAATGAAAGAGAAACTCAGCTTGGGAAACTCCTTTCCTTGCAAACACCCCCGCTCTCTTCTCAAGCTGCACTTCTCCCAGGGGACTTCCTCTAGAAAAGCTGGCAGAGAGCCCAGAGAAAGTGGGGGGAGGCAGGGGGGGAACGACAGACTTTCAGTTCTGTCAGCTCGGGCGGATGGTGGTGGGGGTGGAGCAGTGTTGCGCCCCTAACCCAGGGGTCTCCAGCCCCACGTGAACAACTCAGTTCCCTGCTCCTGTAATCCTTGGAGCACAGACAGGCTACCTCTTTCCTGCCTTTACTGCCCTTTGGGGTTCCACTACAGGGGTTGGAAGTAAAGGGGAGAGAAGCTTGAGGTGCCAGGAAAAGAGTCCTCTCAACTGGATCTCGGAAAACTGTCCTAACCTGGAATATCCACGGAAAAGACTAATTGTGGTGCGGTCAGGGGGCTCTCCGGGGTTCTAACTCTCCCGCCAACATTAAGTGAGATTGAGTTGAGGTGCCCCGCCCATGTTATGGGTGGGGCTCCCATGTGGTGTGTAGGGGATTATTAGACGCTGGCTCTTGGCCATCCTCGCCTCTCTTGGAGCCTTCTTCCAGTCCAGCCATGATCCTGTTCTGTCTGCTGTGGAGCTGCGTTTTCACCGCCGTGAGTTGATCTCCTACCCCTTCATTCCCCTTCTCTTTCCAGGGAGGCCAGGTTGGGGTCTAAAACTTGGGAAGGGATGGGATGGAAAAAAAAGCAGGACTTTTTGGAAAGGGCTCACACATCTGGCTATAATGTGGATTTTAGGGGATACAGAAAGGTGTCCTCTTTACACCTCAGTTTCTTCCTCTGTGAAATGAGGATAATGGACTCTCTGAGGTTCCTCTTCACCAGATCTAACATTTGACTTACTTTCTTGGAGAGATCAATTAATGAAAGATGGGGAGAAGCTAAAAGTTGAACAAAAGGTAGAGAAAGAGAGGGTAGGGGAAGGGAAATGACCTGGTAGCAGAGAATAACTCTCCTTACGGTCAGTTTAAGGGGAGTGAGCTGTGGGTCACCCGGCTAACTGCCAGGCAACAGATCATTCATCCATGAGTTGCTCCTTGCAGCCAGCTTTAAGGGTCTGAGGCAACCAGTGCCTCAGTAGAATTGATTCAATTCATTCCATATTCCTTGAATTTGTATTGTGTCCAGTCCAGTCCAGAGTTTTTGTGGGAATATTATCACTGGCACTTCAAGAAAAAAGAGGTGAGACTGCCTTTCAGTTGGCACAGAGCGAGGCTCCAGGAGTCTGTGTTCAGCCTTAAACTCCTGGGACTGGCTGGCTAAAGAACTAGGGAGGTTACAGATAGATTGCTGTTCTCTAGGCCAGAAAGGAAACGGAATGGAATAGGAAGAGGTGGAAAAAGTCCAGTTTCCTGTCCTTTTCTCACATTACAGGATGCTGTTGCATCTGGAAACAACCCCTTCTGCATGGTCATGGGATTCTTGACAACTTGGGGGGAGACTTATCAGTGCTTCCCTGCTGTGCCCTTTCTGTGGATAGAGGGAAAGATAAGTGAAGGGCCGAAACTCCTTAGAGAAGGGGAAGGGGGAGACACAGCAGGCAAAGCTACCACATCTTTATAGGACCACGAGTCTTGTCTCAGGGGAAAAGCCAGGGAAATACCCTATGATTCCCTAACTCAAAGAAATGGACACAATTTCAGGGACAGCATCAGGGGGTTAAATGAAACAAATCAATGAGATTTGTTTTTTGAACTGAGAATCCTGTAATGTCCAATTTGAAAGGGGTTTAGAAAACAATGCCAAAATTAGAGAGAAACATTAGAACAGAGAGTAGCAGAACTGGAAGGGACTTTAGAGGAAAGTACAAAATCAGTGGAAGAGACATTAAATTTGGAATCAGACACCCAAGTTCAAATCCCTGCTTTGTCACTTAGAATCTGTGTGACCTTGAGCAAATCATTTTACCCCTCTAACCCTCAATTTCTTCATAAGAATGAAGGGGTTAGACTAGGCAGATTTTTAAAATCCATGTCAAATATTTATGATCCTATGAACATATAATGTCAGAGCTGGAAGGACCTGTAGAATGTAAAACATCAGAACTTCCTTGTTCCTAGACCACATGATGAGAGAGCTGGAAGGCACCTAAGACTTAAGAAATGGTAGAGTTGGAAGGAACCTTAGGACTGTTTAGTTTAACTCTCCCAATTGACATAAAAAGAAACTGAGGCTCAGTGAGATAAGTGACTTGCCCACATTGAATTAGGCACAAGAGGAAATTGAGGCTCAGTGAGATGAAGTGACTTGCTCACAGTAAATTAGGCACAGGCTTCTTCCTCTCAACCATACTGTCTCTCAGAGGGGGCTACTACCCTGGGATGATGATGTCTCTCTGAAGCCATCACACACGTTCTGAAGCTCAGAATTACCCAAGCATATCGCTGGGGAATTCATTAAAAACCCACACCCCTTTCTGTTTTTTGGATAGTTCCTCATTTTGGAGGTTGGGAATTCCCCTTGTACCTGGTCTGCTGTGTTGCCCCCAACCCATAACTTCCCCCCTTTTCCCCACCTCATTTCACCAGGGGGGGAGGGGTTGTCAGTGAAGCTGTAAAACTCTAGAGTGATGACTATACAGGAATAAACAAGCCTGGGAGAATTACTGGGAAGGAGTTGGGTTCCTGGTGGGAGGGGAAGGGGGAAGCCACTTCTGCCCCTCACTTTCATTTTCACTGAGTACAAAAGTTAAGAGGGCAAATAGAGATAGAGAGAAGGGAGGGTGGAGCTAGAGATGGAAGAAAGAACCTTTGTGGAAGAGACCACATGGGATGAAGAGGCTGGTAGAAAGGAGGTAAACTGTAGGGTCAGGCTCTCTAGCCCCTCATTCCAGGTTCTGCCACAGGGCAAGGGCTGAGCTCCCTAAAATAGGGAGAATTCCCTAGCCACATGCACTCTCCTTCCCCCCCCCCCCCTTTTTGGTGAGGCAATCAGAGTTAAGTGACTTACTCAGGGTCACACAGCTAATAAGTGTCAAGTGTCTGAAGCTGGACTTGAACTCAGGTCTTCCTGACTCCAGGGCTGGTGCTCTGTTCACTGCACCACCTGGCTGCCCCACACAGGCACTCTCCTTGAGCGTATTCTGTGACAGGAGGAGCAGAGTTAAGGGCTCATGGTTAGTCACAAGTTCATTACAGATTGATTTCTGTTTTATGATGGAGTTAATGATATTGATTACTGGATTGAAGAGCATTAGACTTGGAATCAAGCAAGCCCCAAATTCTGGGCTCAGAACCAAAACTTGCTAGCTATATGATCTTAAGTAAGTACATTCCCACTTCAAGACTCAGTTTGTTCATCTGTAAAATAGGGGTATTAATACTGACACTAAAGGGCTTTGTAAAACTGTAAACTCTTAAGTCCTGTGTAACTATGACCTATTATTTTAGCGGTAATTCTCCTCTGTTACAATGTAAAGAGCACTGGATTTAGGGTTAGAAAACAGGGGTCTCCATTCTGCTTTTGCTACTTATTATCTGTGTGATATTGAGCAAACTACTGAATTTCTTTGGACCTCAGTTTCTTCTTTGAGTCTCAGTTTCCTCCTCTATAAATGAGGGAGTTGAATTAAATGATCCCCAAAGTCCCTTCTAACTGGATCTAATGGGGTGTGTGTGTGTGTGTGTGTGTGTGTGTGTAGCTGTAATGACCATTGTATGGTAAGATCCACAGGCTGTTGTATTTTAGGGGGCCTAGTTAGACTGGAATGCTTGTCTAGCCAGTTTCCCACCTAGGGTGCAGTGCACTTTCCTAAATTTCAGACATTTGAGTATTACTGAATGGCAACCTTCCAATCTGCTAAAATCCAGAACCAACTGCTTGTATAGGGCTTTTGTTATTGAGGCCATTTCTTAATATTAAGTATAGCATGTCTTGAATTTTTTAATTTACATTTTCAGTTTCATGAGATAGATGTAAAATTCAGTGTTTAGGTACCAAAACTCACCTGTATCAATATAAAATGGGGCATATGGGGCCAGATGCTTGTTCATGAAAATTACCTGGGGATTTTAATGGGCTGAAAGCTCAATATGAATCAATAGTATGATTCCGAAACAGGGAAGTCGTGTCCATCTCACTTGTTTGCCTGGTTAGGCCTCATTTGGAGCATTGTGTTTTGTCCCCTAGGACACCTATGTCATATTTTAGGAGCAATTTAGGCAAACTTGAGAGTGTCTAGAGAAAGGCAACCAACATGAAAAGACTTAAAACTGTGTCAATGGAGGAAAGGAACTCACAGCACCTACTATGTTCATCCTGGGCCATCTCCAGTTGTCCTGATTGATATTTAGTCACTGGACCCAGATGGAGGAGAAAGTGAGGCTGGTGACTTTGCACAGCCCTCCCTCACTCAAACCAAAGTCAATTGCCAGTCATGTCATCATCTACCTGATGTCATGGTCCTCTTTGAGAATGAAGGACGAACCACAATTATGTGCCAGGCTACAAGGTAGGTGCTACTATTCTCCCATTTTACAGTTCAGGGAAACAAACATTATGTGTCCCAGGATCATGAAGCTAGTAACTGTCTGAAGCAGAATTTGAACTCAGGTCTTCCTGATTCCAGTCCCATTGAGCCACCAGCTGGCTCTTGAGGTTGAGGTTGAGGTTGAAAGACTTGGATGGAGAATGGATTTTATCACACTCGTGATTGCTTTCTTTAAATACTGTGCTTGAAGGATTGTCATGTGAAGAGGGATTAAACTCAACTAGGTGGCGTAGTGATTAGAATGTGGGACCTGGCATCAGGAAGAGCTGAGTTCAAGTATGACCTCAGACACTTAATATCTCTGTGACCCTGGGAAAGTCATTTAATCTCTTTCAGCCCTAGTTTTCTCAACTGTAAAATGGGAATAATAATAGCCCTTACCTCCCAGGGTTGTTGTGAGGATAAAAGAAGATAATATTTATAGAGTGTTTTGTAAACCTTAAAGCTCTATATAAATTCTAGGTATTATTGTTGTTCTTATTATATTTTAGTTCCATATAAGGAAGAACTTCCTAGCATAGAAGCTGCCCAACAATGGAATGGACTGTCACTGGCTGTGTTCAAGCAGAAAGTGATTGTTGTTTGTGGGGGGGTTTCGGAAGGGATCTCTGCCATTGGCTGCTGGACTGAACACCAAAGGATGTGATACAAACAGTTAAACTAGATGAGCTACCAGTCTCCTTCTAGCCCAGGGATCCTCTGATGGCTGTACTTAGCCACCCACATTCTTACCCAGCCCCCTTCAGGACCATGCACTGGAAGATGGCTGATGTTGCCGGGGGACAAACATCTGCTGTGCACTCATCTGTACTGTAAGCTGTTACTGAGTCAGTCCTCTCAAGTTTTCTGTATAAAGCACTGGGGGTTTTGCTACTGGCTGTAAAATATAATTAATTGACATACATAAGTACTGTCTTGCTAGCTTTCCTGAAGGCCAGAGCTCACCTGCAACAAACTCAACCGACTTCAGTTGGGTCCAATAAAAGAATGTAGTAGCATTGGGGGTGGAGGAGGGGGCATGGGGAGAAAGACAGAGACAAAGAAGATAGAGATAGAGACACAGAGTCAGAGACATAGACAGTGACAGAGATAGAGACACAGTGACAAAGAGAGACAGAGGCAGGCAGAGACATAGAGACAAAAACAGAGAGAGACAGAGGCAGGGACACAGAGTCAGAGACAGAGAAAAGACAGAGGCAGGGACACTCAGCCAGAGACACAGAAACAAAGACAGGAAGAGATAGGGACAGACACAGAGACAGAGAGATAGAGACAGACAGAGAGACAGGGACACAGAGTCAGAGACACAGAGATAAAGGTGGAGAGACAGGGAAAGACACAGAGACAGCCAGACAGACAGAGAATGGGAGGAGGCAGGAAGCTATAGTTAATGAAAATGAATGACAATTTGTGTGGAAGAAGATGTGCTTGAAGAAAATAAAAACGTGGAGAAGAGAAAGGGGTCATTTGAGAGGCAGTATAGTTTAGGGGTAGAGTAAGAATAGATTGCCTCATAAGGTAGTGAGTCTTTTGTCACTGGAAGTGTCTAAGCAGAGGCTGGATAAACATGTGGTGCAGGGCAAAGACTACAGACCAGCAACCAGGAGAACTAGGTTCGACTGTAGTCAGGGACACTAAGAGTGACTGAATAAGTGGCAAAGCTGGGCTGGGATCTCAAGTCCTCTAACTCCACACCCAGAGCTTTTCCACTGTGTTCCTCAGTTCCAATTTAGATCAATTCTTTCGGTATTTTTAAGATAATAGGATTTAGGATTAGAAGAAGCCTAAGAGATCATCTAGTCTCCCACTTTGCAGATAAGAAAACTGAGGCCCAGAGATGTTAAGTGATTTTCCCGTGGTCACACAGGTAGCCGAAGCAGAATCTGAACATAGGTCCTTTGACTCTTACCATTATCATTGGCTGAAGCTGCAATGTGGTTTAAAATGTGGTGTGTGTGTGTGTGTGTGTGTGTGTGTGTGTGTGTGTGTGTGTGGTTTGGGGCCTGGATCACTGACTTACAGAACTACAGATAATGAAACTCTAGGGGGCATGCTGGTAAACATTTAACAATCAGATCTCCAAAAACCCAGGATGCACTTTTAAGTTTCATCTGAGTCAGTAACCTTTTCTCCATCACTTTGTTAAGTCTAGACAAACCAAAACAATAGGTCAAATCCTGAGATTTCCTGTACAGTTTGCTGATTTCGGATATATCAAAGGTCACACTGAAAATTTCACTTTGTCAGCAACACCCTTCTCCCTTGACCCATGCAGATAAGCAACTGTTCTGAGCCTTGGTTTTAGAGCTGCCTGAGGCACTGAGGGGTTCAGAGATTTGGCCAGGGTCACTCTGCCAGGATGATCAGAGGCTGAATCCAGAGAGCAACTTTCACTTTTAACCTCATGATTCAGACTCATTTAGGTCTGTTGAATAGTTCTAGTGGTGTGGGGGTCACTAAACTGTACACAAAGATCCTTGAAGGCATTTATTGATTTAGAAAACCACCAATTAACATTATCTATGTTCTATTGTATTTTTAATTTGTTTTGTTAATTATTTCCCAATTGCATTTTAATCTAGTTCTGGTAGCTCTCAGGAGAGTTGCTGACACCTCTGATCTAAACTATCCAGGCCCAATAATTGTCATTCATTTAACTGGAGGCAGGCAACTGGTCTCTTATGGTTCTGCTAAATTTGGGGATCTTGTGATTTCTCTCTTTTCAGGTCCATATGAAACCATCCATGTTTTGTGAGAAAAACCAGTACTTGGTGAATGGAATCTGCTGTGAGAAGTGCTCGCCAGGTATATGAAAAGGTGACTAGGATGGGAATTAGGAGACCTGGATTCGAATCCTGACTCATACAAGTCATGTGACTTTGGGCACATATATACATACAAAGTAATGTGTACTAACCATGTGAGCCCCCCAACTCCCCATTCCTCAGTTTCCTCATCTCTACAGTAGGTACAATAATATGCCTAGTAAGTGCTTGCCACAGAGTAGGCACTTACTGCTTGTGGACTAATTGAATGCTAGTACTACCTAGCTCCCAGGGCCCATTGTGAGAAAAGTGCTTTGTAAACCTCAGTGTGTTATAGAAATGTAGGGTTCTGAACTTTCTCTGCTCTTGACATCTTCCAGGAACAAAGCTGGTCACTGATTGCAGTGAGGACAGTGAAACCCAGTGTGAGCCTTGCCAAGAGGGCGAGTTCCAGTCTTCCTGGAACCATGATAAATACTGCCATCAACACAAATACTGTGATACCAGTATGTTAACAGAGAGTGGTGGTGGTGGGGAACCAGGGGAAAGGGAGAGGACATGTGTCCACCATACATGTGCTTGTGGGTCAGTGGATTCTGGGGCAGGAAGGAGCTGGGAAGGGAGATCTGACCTTTTCCTCTCATCACTGGCTCCTCACTGCCCTCTCTGCTTAGATTTGCTCCTCAAGATTCAGGAGGAAGGCTCCTTGACAAAGGATACTATCTGCATTTGCACAGACGGTTTTCACTGTACTAGCCCAGAGTGTGAGAGCTGCAGCAGCCATAGCCCCTGCCCACTAGGCTTTGGCGTCAAGCTGATTGGTGAGTAGCTCTACTCAGGCAGTGCCTCAGTTTCCCCCTTCATGACGTAAAGAGGTCAAGCTAGATGGTCTCTGAGCTCTTCCAGCTCTGATATTCTATGTTCTAAGGTCTCTTTCATATCTAAGATTCTAGTCCAGGAAGTATGGGGGGAGTGAGGAAGGCCAGGGCCAAAGCTGAGGAGGGAAAAGGTATTCTTCATTTCTTCTATCTGCATTTAGCCCAGCAATTGCCACTTCCCATTCCTGTTACTTCTTTCAAAGAAAGGGAAGGAATTGGGGCGGGGAGGAGAGGTCCTCAGGCCCTAAAATGGCGCCATTTGGCCCGACTGAAGGTCTTCCATTGTCTCCCTTGCCAGAGGTCCCAGTCATTCCCAGCTCCAGGAGAAGGGAAAGGGGGGGGGAAGGGAGGATTAGAAGTTCTTCTGCAGGATGCAACTGGAGAACAGGGACAGGTCAGCCGGTGTCAAGCTCACTCCTGACCCTTGCTCCGGAATGGCCATTGCTTCCATAGCCCAGACGAGCCTGACTTAATAGCTTTCCAGACCTACCTCAAGATGGCAGCCTCAGGGGCCTTTCCCCTCAGATTGAAGGGCTAGAAGGCAGAGAAATGAACTCTTCCCAAGGCCTCCCTGTATGAAAGCTAACATCTTTGCCATCAGCTGCTCTGCTTGGTTTCAACGCTAAGAACATCATAACCCCCGTGCTGAGTATGCTCTGCCCTCCCATCTGTGTTTCAGCTTCCTTTTTATGTATTTTCTCCCCCTATTAGATTGTAAGACCCTTGAGGATTGGTGCTTAGCACAGTACCTGGTACATAGTAGACACTTAATGAACGTTCATTGGTTATTATTGACTATGACAGCCACTCTGCTCTCTTCTCTTCTCCCAGGCACAAGTTCTACTGACACCATCTGTGAACATTGCGAGAAAGGCTTTTTCTCCAACGTGTCCTCCGCTTCTGAAAAGTGCCTCCCCTGGACCAGGTATTGGGAATCCTGACTCTCTTGCTTCCTGGGCCCATGAGTAGTCATTGGGGTCATGCTTCCTAGGCCTTATGTCCGTGGCCTACCTGGGAAATTGAAAAGACACATTACAATACATGAAGGCTTTTTTCTCCCATCCTTCCCAGCCATCCTCTGGTGCAGGTGTGTGTCCTTCGGCACACCCATGCTTTCAGCTAGAAAAGAAGAGTAATGGCTTATCTTCATTTTTCAAGGTTTATAAAATCTTTCCCTTGTGAAGGTAGTACAAGGATAATAATAATAATAATATAAAGAATACCAGATAATTTCTGTAATATCTTAAGGTTTACAAAGCCCTTTACATATTATTTCATTTGACTCTCACAATAACTATCCAGGTATTATTACTATCTCCACTTTACAGATGAGGAAATGGAGACAGGGAAAAGTTAAGTGACTTGTCTAGGGTCTTGCAGCTAGTACCTATTTGAGAATGATTCTACTCATTTTAAAAATTTTATTTTTTTTTTATGTGAGGCAACTGGGGCTAAGTGACTTGCCCAGAGTCACACAGCTAGTGAGTGTTATGTGTCTGAGGCTGGATTTGAACTCAGGTCCTCCTGAGTTCGGGACCAGTGCTCTATCCACTGCACCACCTAGCTGCCCCAATTCTACTCATTTTTTAGATGTAAATGCTGAATCTCAAGAGATTAAATGATGTACTTGCTCAAGGTCAGTCTAGTAAGCATTAGAGTTGGGACTCAGACCTATGTCTTTTTACTCCAAGTCCAGTTATACCATATTGCTTCTCTTCATACTAACTTTCTACTCTACCTTTTTATACAACTTTCTTTCTTCTTTTTTCCCCTCCCTCTGTCCCTTCCTCCCTTTCTTCCCTCCCTCTTTCCTTCTTCTTCTCCTTCCTTCCCTCCCTCCCTTCTTTCCTTCATTTCCTCTCTTTTTTCATTCTCTCCCTCATTTCATCTGTCCTTCCTTTTCTTCATCCTTCTCTCCTTTCTTTCTTCTTTGCTTCCTTCCTTCCTTCCTTCTTTCCTTTCCCTTTCCTTCCCTTCCCCCACTTCTCTTTACCATGATCACCCTCTTGTCTATCCTTCATTTTTCTGGTCACAAAGTAGCAAAAGTTTGAGAGGAGCTCAGACATTCAGGATATGCCCAGCTCATCTTCATTACACACTTATGTGTGAGTGCTCTGACTGAAAAACAAAGATCCAGAAAACAGCAGCAGACCCCAGTGAGGAAGTGCCCCCTAATCCTACTAAGTCTTATGCACTTGTCAGTCTAACCTCCCAACATCTCATTGTGGGCAGGGTTATTAAGTGGAAAGAGCACTGGGTTTGGAGTTAGGGGACCTGCATTTAACTTTTCTTGGCTTCAGTTTCCCCCATTGAAAAATTGGGAATTTCCTAATCTATGATCACCTATGACCCATCTTGGGGGGCGGGAGAATCACAGAGATTTGTAAGATTTTCACGGAGATTATAAGATTTCTACCTGGAAGGGAACTCAGATATTATTTTATCCAACTCTTTCATTTAATGGATGCAGAAGCCACATTTCAGAGAGATTACACAACTCACCACATACGACACATGTAGTGGAAAAGTTGATTCAAACTTGGGTTCTCAGTCTAAATTCAGTACTTGTTCTATGACATCAGACTTCTTTGTTTTGACTCCTTCTCCTTCACTCCCCAAGCTCAGTTGGTCCCCAAGACTGCTGGTTATTCCCTTGCAATGTCTCCCTCTTTGTCCCCTCTCATGGCCAGGTTCTCATCAGCTCATAGATGGACTACTAGAGTAGTTTCCTGGCTAGTCTTCCTGCCTTCCATGTCCTCCTCCCATCTATTCTGCACAAGCCCCAGATTCATCTTCTGAAAAACACTCATTTTTTTCATGAAACTGATCAAACACTGCCAGGGGCTCCTTGTTGCCTAATGAATCAAGTCTGAACTGCTCTGCCTGGCCCTTTATAATAATGCCTGCCCAACTTTATTTCCCATAACTCTCCAGGACTTAGAATACTCGTGACAATAGCTCACATTCCTATAGTTCCTGCAAGATCTGCAATACATTTTTCTTTCAACAAAATCCTGGGAGGCATGGTGTGCAAATATGATTGTACCCATTTCACAGAGGAGGAAGCAGGTCTTAAGAGGGGAAAGTCAACAGACCTCATCAATATCAATACCATTGTGGTGTCCTTTCCTCTGCCCTCTGCCTTCTGTCCACACAGTTGCTCACTGCCTGCTGCAGCATTATTCTGTAGACATGAGCCTGGTTTTATTAATACTGTTTATGGTTCAGTGAGAAGGGCATTCAGTTTGAAACTGGAGGATCCAAGTCCTTGTTCTACCTCCCACTTCTTCTCTGGGCCTGGACCTATTTCCGTATTTGTAAAATATGGGGGTTGGACCAGATGACTTCTGAGGTCCCTTCCAGTTCTTAATTTGTGATTCTATGATATAATGTAATATCCTGGCCTAGAACACATTTTCCTCCCCTAAACCTGTCCAAATTCTGTCCATCCTTTAAGATGCAGATCAAGTCCCTCTGAAAGCCTTCCCTGACTACACCATCCTTTTTCTCTCCCCTTTTTCTGAACTTTCTAGCACTCATGGACCACACATTAGCACTTAGATCATGCACTGTTCTGTACAGCATGGTCTGGTGGGAGGAGCTCTGGACTTGGAGTCAGTCAAGAGACCTAGAATTTGTATATGAATCATGGCTCTGACACTTGCTTTTTGAGCAAGTCACTTAAAGTCTCTGTGACTCAGATTTCTCATCTACAAAATGGGGACAGTAATCCCAGTACCACCTTACAGGGTTGTTGTGAGGAAAATGCTGAGCAACCTGTAAATATGAGAAGCATTATCATTGTTTATGAATTGAATCATGCATTAATTAAAGTTGCTTTCCCACTTGGTTTTAAGCCCCTTGAGTGAGGGGACCATAGTTATCTTTTTCCATCTCCCATAATCCCTTGCACAGAGGAGCAGGAATTTCTTGACTGATCTGATTCCCCCAATTCTGGCCTTGAAGCCTCATGAGCTGGAAAAGCAGTCTCTGTGTGTGTGTGTGTGTGTGTGCTTGTGTGTTTACCCAGGTGCAAAGCCACAGGACTGGTGGAAATTCGGGAGGGGACGGATACAACTGATGTGCTCTGCCAAGACGGTAATTATGGGTGGACAATGGTAGAAGATTAAAGTCAGATTTGGGGTGGGGGAGTGGAAGGGATGAGATAGACATTGAAGTTATGCATCATCAAAAAGTAGAAAGGTAGAGAGGACAGAAAGAACATTTGATTTAACAGTCATTAGACCTGGGTTCTACTCCTTGGTTCTGCCAATTACTAGCTGTGTGACTATGAACAAGTCATTTCACCTCTCTATGCCACTGATTCCTCATCAGTAACATTAGGGGTTGCACCAGACAAATCACTACATCTCTTTCCAGATCAGACATTCTAGCATTCTGTGTGAAAGAAAAAATTCTGAGTGGGGAGTAGAAGGGATGGAGAGTGGACCAGGGATGGGAAAAATGGGAGGAACAAAAGATTCTAGGAGGATAGGAGATGCTTGGGGGGAGGTTTTGCTAAAGCCCAGTTTTCCCCAGGTCCCAAATCTCGAATGGGTCTCTTAGTGCTGATCCCCATAACAGTAGGAATCTTCTTTGCTATCATCGGCTTGTTGCACTGGAAATGTGAGTCTGGGATTAGGCTGGGTGTTGGGAGGTTCTCCTGGGGAGAGGTGGGGAAAAGACCTGAGGAGGGAAAGGAAAGGGTGCAGGTACACAGGGTGCAGTCTCCCTTTCTTGACCTTAATGTCTCTCTCCTCCCAATTTCCCATTCAGGTCTGGGTTTCAAGGAGCCAAAGAACAAGGTAGGTCATTTCCTGAGCTAGTTTTATTTCCTGAGATCTAGACAGGGTACAGCAGACTGGAAGAAGAGGGAGTGAGTCACTGGCATCCACATTTGGACAGCAAGAACAGGCTTCCCTTTCCATCATCATAGCCAGTGTCCTCTCATTACTTGGATAGGGGCTACCCATGGAGGCTTTTTTTTTCTTGTGCCTCAGAACCTAGTTGTTAGCACCTTCCTGGTGGAGCAGAAAGCTCACACTAGATTGGGAGTTGGGTGAGCTGGGTTTGAGTCTGGGCTCTGTGTAACCTTGAGCAGGTCCCCTCTCCAGGGCTCAGTATCCTCCTCTGTAAAATGAGAGGGCTGTACTGCATCCTCTATAACTCTATGATTCTCTCCTTATTCCTTCTCCTGGGGCTTGAACCTGACTTCCTTACACAGATGGTGGCAATCCAGGTGTCAAGGTCTGGCAGCTAATGTACCTGGCTTTTTTCCAGTCTTCTGAACAGTCAGGTGCTTATGGGTTTTTTCCTAAGCCTTAAAGGTGGCAGCAAAGGCAGAATCTGTGGGAGGAGAGAAAAGAGGGCCTGTGGCTTTGTAGCAGGGGCAAAACAGCTGGATTTGGAGACAGAAAACTTGGGTTCCAGTCCTGGTTTTGCTGTGCCCTTACTTGTGTGACCTTGGACAGGTCACTTAACTTTTTTGGGGGCCTCAGTTTCCTCTTATTAAAATTGAAAAGGTTGGTTGGATCATCTCTAAGTATCTTACAACTCTAGAGATTATGACCTTGGATTCCATCCCCCTCCCTTTGAGGGTTAAAGACTTGTGATTCATGGTGTGGCCAGCAGAGGGCAGGAGGAACCCATGGAAAAGAGCCTAGAATTCTGTTCCTCCCCATACCTTCTCTGTATACTGGGGAACAGCCATGGAGGGAAGTATGCACATCCCTCCCTTCTTCTTCTGCGTCAGAATGTTTAGCATGACGCTCCTTCTCTGTCTCACGGGGGCAGCACTCTATTTGTAAAGGCTGCTGCCCTTTACGTGACTCTTTGTCCTGAACAGGTTGGCCAGCAAGAGTATTTGGGTCCTGTGCACCCAAGAGCAAATCCCCAGGAGAATGAAGAGGATCCCCTCCCTGTGCAGGAAACCTTACTTCGGGGCCAGCCAGTCACCCAGGAGGATGGCAAAGAGAGCCGCATTTCAGAACAAGAGGGACAGTGAGAGGCCATGGGTCTCAGGGGCTGCCAGGGCCGGAATAAGGCCAGGTATCAAGTCTCAGGGCATCTTGATGTAGGGGGAAGCCCAAGAGTACTGATAGCAGAATTACCAGCAGCTGCTGTTCTGGAGGCAGAGGGAGGGGTGGGGGAAGGACTTGGGGGGCTGCCTGCTTCCCATCTGACCCTTGAAGTGCATGGTACAGAGGGTCCTGAGACTTTTTCCCCTTAGTAATGACTTTAACATTTCCAGGCCCCAGAGTTCCCCTCTTGGCCCTGCTGCCTTTGCATAAGGAGGGAGGAAAAGAGAACATGATCCAGTTATCCCACTGGCACAATTCCCCAACCTCTCTCCTGAAGCCACAAGAGGGAATTCCTGGCATACAAATACACACTACCCATAAAGCACTTTTGATCCTGGCCGGTCCTTCTGACCCCTTCCATGTGGAAGAGGGGAAGCTTACTCTTTAGCATCTACTTCAAGGCCCAGGGGTCTTCCCACCCTCTCCATCTTAGCCATAGTGTGAGTGGCTGTTGCTGTTGCTGCTGGGTGCAGTAGAGCCCTACTCCCCACCATCGGGGAGAACATCAGGATAAAAATGTAACATCCCATTATCTTCTTGCAGTACAACTGAGGGGGAGACCAGACAGGAGGAGCAGAGGGAGCAGGAGCCCAGGGAAGGGAGTAGGGGATGGGGAGCAGTGGGAAGGCTGCCTTAGCTCACACTGGCTAGGGCACAAATTCAAGGAGGATGTGGAGGGGATGGTCAGGCCTGAGGCAGTCTGTCTCATTCAGTGTTATTTATGATCACTGAAAAGTGGGATTGGGGTTGGGGTGTGTACACACTGCCTGGAATGGTATGACGGTTGGCATCTGTTGGTAACTTGGAGGCTGATTAAATAAAACTTTGAGGTCCAATTGGAGGTCTTGATCTACTAATTGGGAAATCTTGGTTTATACTCTAGGGTCCAGACCCATATGGGCTAAATAGAGGAGGGGGCTCAAGGTATGTTTACAGATGTGGAATTACAGCCTATGTTTGGAGATGGAAGGGATAGGGAGTGGTGTTTAGTGGGCACTGGGTGGGGGAGTTGGCTCACAGCGGGGGTCCCCCCTTCCCTTGGTGAAGAACCTCAGGAAAAGCCAGGGCCACTACTCACTGACTCCACCCTGAAATCCCTTCTCTGGCTCCGGGCTTTGGACTCTCTCCTGGAGGCGGTTGCTGTAAAGCAAACAGCAGCCAGAAGGTGGCACTGAGGTCACATTCATGTCGCTTTTGCTTCCTAGGGCCCCCACTCTGCCCTGGTCTCTCAGTCTCTCCATGTTCTTCAGCATCATAGGCTTTAGAACTGGCAAGGCCCTTAAAGACCTCCTAGTCCCATCTCTTCTTTGGACACTGGAGGTAACTGTTCCAGAGAAGAGAAGTGACTTGCTTAAGGTCACACAGACAACAGTAGCAGAGCCAATATTTAAAACAAGGGCTTCTGACTCTAAGTCCAAAGCTTATTTGACTATCTATCTATCTATCTATCTATCTATCTATCTATCTATCTATCTATCTATCT